>NC_139229.1:24189833-24590512 GCF_977018435.1 Lepisma saccharinum
CAGTGCCATCATATATTCAGTTTTCCACACACAAATAAGATTAATTTTAAGAAATTAGACGTGTGCATATAATTTCTTATCGTCATCATTTCCCAGGTGAACAATCAGATGCCATAGAAGACTCGGGCCCGCCCTTGAACAAAGAGATACCGGATTCGATTCCGGTATGAACTGTATACATGAGATGCCTAGCTTGAACTCATTGCGCACACATTTCATATTTGCACTGTTCCCAATACTTGTAAACCTGGTTCCAGCACTTTATATCTAAAACCACGGAAAAGGGTTTCATCTACTTCTCATTTTTTTCCCCAGCAAATTTACAAATCTAAAGACTAATAACATTGTTCTTGGTGTATAAGCCATTAAGCTAATGAGTTCATTCTGCATTTAGTTTCCCGAATAATGGCTGTGTATTTCGCTTTAGTTTCCCGGATAATGGCTGTGTATTTCGCGAGAGTATATCCGTAGACTGTTGGGGGCTACAGAAGAAAATTATGTTCCTTTCCAATTTATTGATTGATTGAGTTGGTGTTTTAAGTCCACTTTATACACAGTAAGGCTAAGTCCACTTTATACACAGTAAGGCTAATCGGGACTGGTTCTACAGTGTAAAGTGGGATCCGAACCACTATGAACATCCACCGGGTATCGAACCCGGAACCCCTTGATTACAAGGCGACGATGCTACCATGCGACACCGAGGAGGCCCTTGATCCTTTTTTTCCAAGACTATATATATATATATATATATATATATATATATATATATACACACACACACACACACATACATATATAATGTATATATACAGCATAGGCCTATATGGTGTATAAATAGTTTGTTAATTTATAATTGTTTGATATAAAAAATCTTACATTTGGACCCCCCCCCCCCAAACTGATCAACCTAGCTACGTCCCTGGCCAAGCAAAATACTTTTGTTGTGGCAGCCTGCGATGCTTCCCGCGAGTCCTCTGCGGGAACTTGCTAGACTCTATTCTTCCCATCTGTTTTTGTTTAGCTTCATAACCAACGGCACAAGAACGCAATGCGATGTGTAGAACGTTGAGCAGTGTTGCCACATGAAGGGAAATTTCCCTTTTTGAAGGGAAATTTGGAGCTAATTTTAAGTGAAAAGGGAAAAGGGAAATTCGATGAAAAATAGCGAATTTTCAGGGAAATTTTAAGACAGACTAAACATTAATTATATTAAACATTATAACAGATTCCAGTTTTGAAAATGAGAACTTATTATTTTTTTTTATTTTGTCATATACTTTGTTCTGAGAGGAAGGGTGCAATTTGGGTTGACCCACATCTGGCTACCGTTTGGGGCCGGAGGTCTTTGGCCATTCACCCTTATGGGAGTGGGAGTCCGAGGGTATTGTTTATTTAAGCTTTCCCCGGTTCTCTGAATTTTGCCTCAAACACTACACGTGTAAACCATAAAGTTATCTTTGTCGCAAACCTATCTTTACTTCAGTCTTCATTGGACACCAAGGAATATATTGGACACTGGGTGGGTTATTCGTCGTGTGCGTGTGTTCGGTGGAAGGCTGTGCCCGTCTTGGACGACGGGAGAACAAGGGAAGCAAAGGCTCCAGAATATATTAGAAAACGTCGTGGAGAATTATCGGAAGATGAAAAAAACACCGCGGAAACAAGTTAAAAAACCGTGCAGAGTGGCAAGAAGTGACCAACAATGGATTAAATTTTAATAAAAAAAACTTGCTGTGTTTTAGAAGTTTCCACCTAATATGTGAAATTTACCAGAATAGAACATTTGCTCAGGTATGTACTATATATCTTTTTTAATAAAACGCGTATATCCATGCGCCGAACTTAACATTTTTATGGGGAGGTAAAAATGTGATTTTCCACACAAACTCTTCATACGTGCGCCTTACTAGAACAGCATTTTGTGTAGAATATTTTTAATTTTCTTCTGATGGTGTGATGAAGACAAGGGGCATTGGCCTCCCTAAATCCAATCTGTTTGTGTGTTTTGCTTTTTACTGATGAAAATCTTCAGTTGCCAACTATAACATAGTTTTAGCTTTCATCTCAAAACAAAAAATTGGATAAGAAATAAAATCTAAATCTTCCAAAAAAACATTTAAAAGTTGATTTTATTGTTTATTGGTTTGGTTTATTTTACTTCCCTTTTCTGCCACTTTTGGCTAATTGCAAAGATGGGGATGAGTAATGATATAATGAAATTTATGAATGGACACTTACAAACATCCATGCCCAGGCCGGGATTCGAACCCGGTACCCCTGGCGTCGTAGCATTTAAAAGTTAAATTGATTAACATTTTATACATACATACGAACATGGGTCAACGATAATATTTAATTATTATTATTAATAATAATAATAATTCTTTAGATGAAGGGAAAAAATGGGCGAAAAAGGGAAATTTTACCCCTTGGAAAGGGAAATTGTGCTTACAGATTGTGGCAACACTGACGTTGAGTCGTTGCCAGTTGGCAGATGATTTCGACATGCAAAAGACGGAATCGTACTTGGCGAACTCGGCGCTAGAGGCGTTGTGATTGAAACAAAATAAATATGTTGAACACTCGAAACATGATGATTCTAATGATCCATGACGTTTTATGTTGCAAGATGTCGGAATGAAATTTCACTGAAAGGCTGCTCTGAGGTTTCAAGATAGATGCCCTTCACTTCAAAGAAACGTTGCCCATTATCACCACCTTCTTGGTCTTCTGGTATAGAGAGGAATGAATGTCTGGAGCAAGTAGTGACACGAGACGGCTCCACCAATGAACACGCTAAAGGGAATGGGATTGCGTGGAGGGGGAAGAGACTGCAGTATACCAGCCTTCGCAGCAGCGTGTACTGCTTCGCTCAACCTACTCGATTTCCCCTCGTTTTCTGCCGTTATGCGCAGCCTTGCTCCAGAGATACATGGGACAGAGTATATGTCCAGGGGGGGGGTTTCGCCCCGGGTGTCGAGGTAAAGATTGTTGATTGCATTGTTGTTTTCAAGTCCACTTTATGCACATATAGGCTAATCGGGACCTGGGCCTGGGATCCGAACCACTATGTGCCTCCTCCGGGTATCGAACATGGTACCATTTGATTATATTGCGATGAAGTTATCACTACGCCATCGGGGAGGTCTCGAGGTAAAGATGGAGCCGAAGAAACAAGAAGGGAAAAAGTTGAATAAAGGCAAATATCGTGTGGTCTTTTTAAATTAATACGTATTATTGTCATTCACAGAGAAATAGGTCTAAGTATTTGTGCTCACTTATTTCTTTGAGAGTCATTGCTTATTGCTTTAAAACAATTGTTACTCTATTGACTTGCTTTATTTTACTTCGCTTTTTGTGCCACTTTTGGCTAATTTGCGAAGATGAGGATGAGTGATGATATGATGAAATTTGATGAATGGACACTCACAATTATCCATGCACGTAGCACGATGTGCTAACCACTCCGCCATGGGGTCGGCAAAACAATTGTTGCATATGTCTTTTTGACGATGGTGTAATTGGCGTTTTGAAAGCTGAAGATGCTCAAAATCAGAAATTCGTGTTTGGTGTTTTGATAAAGTGATTATGAAAGTACTTGTATATAGAGCCTACTACGAGTACATCTGCATTAAGAGACATAAAAATATTCTCAGAATTTATTAATGTCACTTATAAAATAATACTTCATTGCCATGTTCTATGTAGATATTATAGTAATTAACAATTCTCTGTATACGTTATAATTGCACAAAAACGTGTTGTAAATTACCCTATAGAACAGATCAGATAATGCCAAAAGCGCATTTCGAACAAGAGATTTGTATTATGTAAGTTAGAAGAATAGTGTTTGTTCCAAGCAAAGGACGGTGAATTCGTTGTAGGAGATCCCAAAATCTATTCTCGACCCGGGCGCAGAAATCTCTAGTTACGGCTCGGGCCATGTATAATAAAAATGAAAGGTTTTATATGTACAGGGTCTCCAAGAAAGAATGGTGAATTTTGACGAGAGAGACAATGAAAGTGGGTTTATGTTCAACAACTCAAATACTTTCTGCACAGGTGACGCACGTTCCGCCGGCAGCGTCACTAAGCGTTGGAAGAAGCAACTATGCTAACGACATGTTTAAGATCATCTTTCAACAAGATGGAGCACCGCCTCACCATGCAGCTGATGTGTGGCGTGCATCAGATGTTAGTTTTCCAGATATGTGGATCGGGAGACAAGGACCCATCCCGGGGCTCCCAAGAAGTCCAGACCTTAACCCATTAGGCTTCTTCATTTGATACCATGTCAAGAACATTGTTTACAGCGAAACAAACCATTCACAGTGTCAACTATCTCAAAAGATGCATCAGAAAAACACTTGACAGCATTATTCCAGACTTTTTTTTTAGAGTTTGAACTGAAATTAAACACCTGTATGACTTTTGTCGTGCTGTCAACGGTGCACATATCGAATCCTACTAACGGAAATGCTGTCCAGACTGTTATTTATTTCTGTTGCTAATGCATCTGTCACCTCATCGTATGAAGTGTTTGAGTTCCAGCATGTAATAGATTCACTTTGCTTACCGTATCAATCACAATAACCTCGCGAAAAATCACCATTCTTTCTCTGAGACCCTGTAAGTGTGTGTATGAACAATCAGTTTGGAACTTTTTAATGCAGAGAGAGAGGGGGGGGGGGTAATCATGTCCTCGAGTGTCAGAAGCAATAAATTTGTTTTGAATTAAAACAAGATGATAGCAACGAAAGCATTGACTTGTACAGAAATATATAATAACGTCTGATCTTTCTTTCCCATGTCTATCTTTCCAGATCAAAACGTACATGTACATGAGTAAAATTTTTAAAAAAAACATAGGTCACATAATACACTAAGGCAGAATTATTGAGTTAATCATTATTTTGTTGTCAAATCGGTTCAATATTTATAACATTTGCAACAGGGATCTAAAATTGGTCTCAGGAAATTAATATAATTTAAAGGCTTTTCTGGATTGTTTTATAAGCGAGTTTAAGAAGTCAGGATAGTAAATATCTGGTTCGAAACGTTTTATCTTCTAGTCCTAACCTGAAAGAAAAAACTATAGAAAGGGGCGATCGTGATTGTAGCATGCTGGTAATAATAATAAAACAACTTCAGGCCAGAAAAGCTGGTCTATTAGTGGACAATTCAATCAATACTTGCGTGAATGCCAGGTATGCAATCTTGAAAACATTTCCAAACACTTTTTATGACCGCGAAAGGTGCTGAAGCAAGTGAATTTGTTACAGTAAATAAAAGTTCTTCTTAGCAGATCGTGTCCCTTGTTTTTGCATGTATCCCGTTCCATCTTGGAAAGATAAGAGTCCATGGACGTATGGCACAAACGTCTTCTCTGTTTAGCAAATGAAACAATGGCTTACGAACACGCACACGCAATCTTGTGCATGTAGCAAGTTTCGACGAAGATAGTGGTACTAGTTTCTTAATCCCACTGCTGACAGTTCGCTTCTTACTCGTTTTTGTGCTGGCACATTTAGTAATTCATATCACGGCGCTACTGAAGACTTCGGGTAAGTAATAATCCTTGTTTTTGTACAGCGAGATGCATAAGTATTACCAATCAAATTGTCCATGTTCATTCTCTTTGTTTTCGAGAGCTTCGAGAACCGAAACAAAACGTTCAACAAGCTGCTGACAATATTTGCACTTGCTTCTGTAAAAATCAATACCTTAAAAACACGCAGGATGTAAGAGCAAAAATAATGAAAACAGACATGGACGATTTGCCGGGCAATGTTTGTGAATACCATTGTACACGATCAATCTTTTCTTCTTGAAAAACTTCTTTATCATACTTTTTAACGAATGGTATCGGCCGGATCTCGGTATCGTCTCGAATTGCAAATGCCTGTCTCCTTCTTGTTTTCATCTCGAGTTGTAAGTACAACTCTCGTTCTCGGTCTTGCCTCGATTTATAATCATGTCTCGTTCTCGTCTCGAAATAATGTATTTTAGAGAGGTTTTCGCTCAAGCGCCAAATAGTTCGCACGGACGACGCTAGATAGCGTACGGAATTGAGAGATTTTCGCTCTAGCGAATAATGCTCGAACAGATAAAACGAGCGGTATATACTCGCAGACGCGTATAGCCGTAATTTCTGTGTGGTAGTGGGTCCTCAAATATGGATCGTGAAGTGAAAGTCTCAGTGAAATTGAAACTTAAGTGAACATAGTCATCATCTCAATGTTAAAATGTAGTTTAGTATATCCTACCACTACACAGCGATATATGAAATAGATTATTGTGGGCTGAAACTGCCAAGGCGGATACTTTACACTACGATTATTCTCACATTAAAAATATAGGCCTTCCCGATGGCACAGCGGTAGCGTCGTCGCCTTGTAATCAAGGGGTCCTGGGTTCGATACCCAGTGGAGGCACAACGTGGTTCGGATCCAACTTTAAACTGTAGGTCCAATCCCGATTAGCCTTACTGTGCGTAAAGTAGACTTAAAATTCCAACTTAATAATAATAATAATAATAATGATATTAAAATATATATGCCATCTATACGCTCGAGCCTAGCACCCTCGAAGGTAGGAGACTCGAACGATTACGAGCGAGCGAAAATAGTCCCATACAGTACTCTAATGCACATATACGTATATAGTGTAATATAAATAACCATACAGACTTTCACAGAGCATAGTGGTCATTCAAATAAGCAAGATTTCCTAATTGCGTTTTTCCTGTTGGACACCACGTTTGAATGATAAGAGCCCTCGAAAACCTACTTTTCTTGTCAACATACTCAACCACGTACCACTAGTTGATTGTCCATGTAATTAATATGAACAAGATATATGTGATTCTGGCTTGGTATGTGTCAAGAAGTCGCAGAGAATAGTGCGTAGTCAAGTCTCGTTTAGATTATATCGAGGTCTGTCTCACTCTCACTCGAATTTCTTCTAAACCTTCAAATACTTTAATAGAGCAAGGGTAGATTTAGATAAACCATATATTCACGATCTCGGTTTTGGTACAGGGTGGGCGAAAAGTGTGGAACCACTCCTATAATAAGTAACAGGCTAACGCACACCAATCCAATGCTACGAAATGTGCTGTGGGTGAGGGGAGAACTACAACCGTGCTACCAAGATGGCTGCCATATTGAAAGCCGCCATCTTTGACTCAACCTCGTTTTCTTAAGTGGTAAAGTGGTCATGTGGCATATCAAAATGGGTTGGATTCAAGAGTTTCCTGACATCTCATCCTCTGCCGTCGGAACGATTAAGACACGAGAACAATCAAATTAGGATTTAAATTAACCATTTCATCATTTCACCATTCATCGTCATCATCGCGATTAGTTATTATTTGAGCCCCGGGTTCGATACCCAGTGGAGGCACATAGTGGTTCGGATCCAACTTTAAACTTTAGGTCCAGCCCCAATTAGCCTTACTGTGCATAAAGTGGACTAAAAAACGTCAACTCAACTCAGTTATTATTTCAAATGTAACAATGTTTTCTGACACTTCATTATGATATTTATTGTAAATTACATGGATAACCCAGGAGATATAAAAGCAACATGATTGCGTGGGAATGATTAAAGTTAAGATAAAACTGAACACATCATCGTGTTTCTCGTGAATTTCTAGCCCATTTTGATGTCGCGTGACCACCTTACCATTTAAGGAAATGAGTTTCACTCCAAGATGGCGGCCACCTTCGTAACATTGCGTACACTGTTTCCCCAACACGCACATCACGTTTCAGAACATTGGATTGGAGAGTGTCAGCTTGTCTTTTAAAAGAATGGTTCTGTACTTTTAGCTGATGACACAAAAAATGCTTGCGAATTATTAAAGATTCAATAAAACTGAACACATCATCGTGTTTCCCGTAAAATTCTAGCCCATTTTGATGTGTCACATGACCACTCTTTAATTTAAGCAAATGAAGTTTAGTACAAGATGGCGGATTTCAACATGGCCGTCTTGGTAGCCTATACGGTTTTCCCCCTCACTCACCCACATCCTATTTCGGGTAATTGGATTGCTGTATGCTCTTGTAGGAGTTCTTCCGGCACACCCTGTAGAAGTGATGTGGCTAGCACCACGTTCAGGCCTCTCCTGGGTAGTTCCCAGATACCAGATGAGGGGCTGAGTGATCTCAAGAGCTGCTTATACATGGCCACCAACAAAAAAGTCCAGTCCAGAGTTGAACCGTGGTCTTCTGTTCAAACGTCCTTTCCCTGAACCACACAGCTAAAGAATAAAAATAGAACAGTTGTTGATATATTCCATATTTCCCATTTGAAACGTTGCCAATAAAGCGCGGATACACTTTGTGTTGGTAACCATTACAAGCGTCCTTGTTTCAAAAGGAAGAAGAATATCTAACTCAAAGCCAATTCTGCTGTGCCATTAACAAGACCGTAAAACTTGGTCGCCCGTAACCAAACGATATGAAATTTATTGCCTAGAAAACAATGAAACAACGCAACCTTGAATTGTGTTTCAGTCCCAAACAATATTGTGGCGTTTGCCGTTCTGTTCAGATGTTTTAAAGGGAAAAGTAAGATGCTGCTATCTCAGCAAATGTCTTTGCTACGATAACGGTTGGTGTAATATAATGATTTCGTGAACTTAGCTTCATGTGACTGGAAGTTGTCTGTTTTCCTAGTGTACAAGGGCAAGGCTACGATTATGGTTTACACGAGACGCTATCTGGTAAGATTTTTCTATTTGCTTTTCGTTGTTCAAGCTGAATAGTGTGTAATGGGTGCGGTTCACAACAGGGTCTCCAGTGATTCCCAAACTGTGCGCAGCGGTGCCCTGGGGAGCAGTGGCTGGCTTACAGGGGCGTCGGGAAATGTTCCAATATTTTCACTGAAATGCCACTTATGTGCTTATTTAATACTTTTTACAGATAAAATGTTTATGAATTTGAAGTATGTGTTTATTTTTTAACTTAAGGCAAGCAACCTAACCACACTAACTGAGCGTTGCAAATGTTAGATAGGCTTACATTCTGACTTGGGCGCCACAGAAAAGTCTTCAAACACTGAGGGCATCGTTTAAGAAAACGGCGTTCCGGTTTGTGAAAATCTGGAACCGTCTCGTCAGAAACGGCAACGTATTGTTCAATATGCTGACCAAAGCAAAAATTTATTTTATTTTAAAACATAAATTAAACGTTACGTTTCAACCTTCTAGCAAGGTCTTCTTCCGACTCTGTACCAAATACAAATAATATAAGGTACAAAACAGGAAGATTATATATATACACAAAAATCACTCCCCTCCTGACATAAGATTATTATAAAGTGGTTTACCTGGAACATTCCTTTCCAGGTTTTCCAGCAGGTGGCCTTCTCTTGTCAACTGTTCTTTCACCTGACAGGCGATTTAGGTAAACATTTCCTTTCATCTGGAACGTGGTTGGACTCATCTTTTTCCTTATCTTTTCTTTCTTCATTCCTCTTCCTTCTTCTCTCCTCCCAAGGGGTCCCGGATTCGATACCCGGTGGAGACACATAGTGGTTCGGATACCACTTTAAACTGTAGGTCCAGTCTCGATTAACCTTACTGTGCATAAAGTGGACTTAAAACACCAATTCAATCAATCAATCGTTTGTCCTTCTTCGCTCTTGTCCTTTCCACTCTTTCTAACACCTTCTTCCATTCTTTGTTTGTCTTCAGTCCCCCATTCCAGTTCATCGTGTCTTCTTCCCCTTTCTTCTCTATTTCCTTGGCCTCCTTCCATTTTTAGTACTCTCTTCTCCCTTCCTATCTGCTTAGCCTCATCCAACTCTATGTCATGTCAGTAGTACAGGTGGCCCGGTTCTAAATCCTCATTTGGGGCTCGAATCATCATGTGGGGCTCAGTGTTGCCAACTCACCCCCCGAAAATTTCACCAACTGATATTTTGAAGCCTTTCATGGTGTATGTTAACCTCACAAGCAGTGTTGCCAACTCGGCGTAGCCTTTTATGGTGTATGTTAACCTCACCAGCAGTATTTCCAACTCGGCGTAGCCTTTCACGGTGTATAATTTTTTTAGCTTTTTTTTTTTGTGTGTGAGTGTACATGTGTTCGGGCGAGGCGTAGCTTTTTACGGTGTATGTTAACCTCACCAGCAGTATTTCCAACTCGGCGTAGCCTTTTATGGTGTATGTTAACCTCACAAGCAGTGTTTCCAACTCGGCGTAGCCTTTTATGGTGTATGTTAACCTCACAAGCAGTGTTGCCAACTCGGCGTAGCCTTTCACGGTGTATGTTAACCTCACCAGCAGTGTTGCCAACTCGGCGTAGCCTTCTTTGAGGCTTGGGTTTTTTTTTTGCCAATTTATTCAAAGAAAATTCTACTATATAATTTTTTACTGGCTAAGCTAACCTACAAATAGGAATTGGCAGCACTGACGAGGCTCGAATTATTATTTGACGCTTGAAACAAATCGCTAAATATAAAATAAAATAACAATGCCTATGAACCTGTTTGGCTTCAGGAAGCAAGCTATGGAGGCATTCGCCCAAAGTGCACCGTCGCCACCTGCGAGCTTGGACCTGTTGCCCTCCCTATTATCTAAACTCAACGGTTTGTTGATTATACACTTGAATAGCATCCTGACCCAGTACGACGAGGATGTGGGCAAAACTTTCTACATATTCAACAACAACTTGAATTATTACCAATTCCCCATCTCCGGCAAACTGCAGTTTGACATGAATCCCGAGAATAAAGGAGAGGCCAAAATTTCTTCTGGCAGGAACATCTATCGCATCAAACACGATAGGATGAACAGTGCCACCACGTACGATGTATCTGCTGGCGATCGTCTGTATATAGAGCTCTTGGACGACTACGACAAACTCATCCCTTTTTTCATAGAAATGAAAATTAGCTATCCTATAATAAATAACAATAATGCCTAACGATATTTTTGGCCACACGAAACGCGACGACCATGGCGACGAGCTTCTCATGCTCGACGTCAGGGTTAAAAAGCTGCGAAGTGATCTGCAGGCCCTACAGTCCACGCTCAACTCCAGCCTCCAGTCCGAGATAGCCAGCTTGCAGTCTCAGTGCTTGGACCCTGTACTCAAGATTGATGCAGAGCTAAAATCGCTGCTGCAAAAATACACCGACCTCGCGTCGATAGACAATCTCGACAAGCTGGCACTGAGTGTGGGCAATCTGCAGAACGAACTTCTGAAGCTGCAACAAACGCAAACCTCAGACGTTGAACAGCTGAAACAACGCTTGCAGGACCAAACAAGCAACATCCAGACCGAACTGCAAACTATCATCCAAAGCATTAAAACACAAGACGACTACGATCGCGTGAACGCTAGTATTGCTAAATTGCGCGAACAGTTTCAATCTTTCGAAATCCCTACGTTGGAAAGCATCAAGGCTGAGCTACAAACGGACGCTTTGCATGCGGCCATCAACGAAGTAAAAACTAAACTCCAAACGCTGGAGGATTTTATCGACAATTTACCGTCGTCTAGCGAACTGAACGCCATTGCCCGTAGCGTGGCCAACATCAAACTCCAACTTGAGACCTACGAGGATTTCGGGAAGCTGCAAGGCACCATAACCCATATTGAGGATGCTCTTGCTGTCATTAGAAATGATCTGGCGAACGTTCACGATGAGCTGGAAACCAAACTGCCGGGCATCAGGGATACACTGGCCAACGTTCAACAGCAAATCGCCAAACTGGAAAATCTGAATGCAGAATCCGAGTTGTCTCATTTCCATCACTTGATCGACGACATACAGACTAAGTTGGAAACCCTGCAACAATCTACTCCCACCCAGGATGACATAACACAACTGCAAGAAGGCATACGTGCTGCTGCCGATGCCTCTGAGTTGGACGCGGTGAAAAAAGCTTTGGAATCGCTCCAAAACACGGTAGCCACCCTGCCTACCTCTCAGGAATTGAAAAGCGTGAAGAGAACTCTCAACCGAATACTCAAATCCGACGACATCAAAAACATCCAATCCGAAATTGAATCGATACGGGGGTCTGTCGCGACTTTACCTACCAACCAGAACATCACAGAGCTGCATGAATTGTTTGCGGAAATTAGAACCCAAGTCCACGACCTTGTAATACAGAGCTCCAAGTTGACGCTTGTAGAAAGCCTGCAGCAGATTATTGCCAGCGTGAAAGAGCAAATTGGGAGTATCGAGGCAAGTCAGGAATCGACTATAGCTAATTTCAGCACCCAACTACATGACTTAAATGAAAAATTCAAGAGCCTTATTGTCGATGTAAAGATCAAACCAAACTACGACACTGTTGTTCATGCTATCGAGGAACACCTGGAATCGGTGAATGGTAGATTGGAGGATGTGGAGACGGAGGTTCGAACCAACGTAAACACTCTAAATGCCAGCATCGACAATCTCAAGTCTACGATTGTCATCGAACTGTACAGCATACCAAACAGAGAGTTCTCCTCCCCTTTCAATCCAGGTTACAAACTCTACATGTTGACTCCTGCAAAAGCTTATCATCAATTTTTCCTCGCTGGCACACTTCAGTTCGTCAAGGTTTCCTACTGGTCTTTGCCTCACGCAACCCACTACCCAATCATGACCGTGACGAACATTGGCGATGAGCCTAAAATAAGAGGAGTTGAGCTGGTCGATTTCACACACCCCGAAAGTCGCGAGACTGCCTATGCCGAAGATGCCACTCAAATTATCGACATAGAAATAGGTGACAAGCTGTATATAGAAAACCCAGCATTGTCTGCAGCCAGAAATCCCATCCAGGCTATATTCTTATTTTCGCACCATGTCTAGGCAGGGTATCGTGAACGAGCTGCATAAACCTGCACGACGAAACTACAAACGACTGGCGGTAGTGACCAAAGGCGTGGATGACCTTTGGCAGGCTGACCTTGTGGAAATGAGTAGCGGCAACCTAAAAAATTTACATAAAATCAACAAAGGATACAAGTATCTTCTTACTGTTATAGATACATTTTCAAAATTTGCGTGGGCTTTGCCCCTCAAGGCTAAAACAGGTGTGTGCGTAATGGAAGCATTCAAAACTATTTTCAATGAAAGTGGCAGGCGACCTCGATTTCTTCAAACGGATAACGGAAAGGAATTTTACAACTCGATATTTCAACAGTTTGTTCAGAAGCAAAATATTCAACATTACTCGACTTTCAGTCACATCAAAGCCAGCGTAGTGGAACGTTTTAACCGTACTCTCAAAACACGCATGTGGAAACGATTCACGCTTCAAGGTAACCACAAGTGGGTCAATGTGCTTCCGGAACTCGTAAACGACTATAATCACAGTTTGCATAGCACGATACGCATGAAGACTGCCGATGTCAGCAAGTCTGATGAGGCACAATTGATCTCTACTGTTTATTGCCCCAAGTACCGGCCCACTAACAAAAAACCGAAATTCAAAATTGGAGACCAAGTAAGAATTAGTAAATTTAAGCGCATGTTTGAAAAAGGCTTTACCAAAAACTGGAGTACGGAACTTTTCACTGTTGCTCGATTGTTACCCGGTAACCGTCACACGTATATAATAAAAGATAATCGCGACGAAATTTTGAAAGGGCGATTCTACGAGGAGGAACTCTCTAAAACAAAATACCCCAATACGTATCTTATCGAAAAAGTATTACGTAGAAAAGGTGACAAACTGTTGGTGAAATGGTTGGGACTCGAGGAAAAAAGTTGGATCGACGCAAACGAGGTGATTGTGTAACGGGTGCTTGGGATGTGGTGAGGCGACTACCAGATTTTCCCCCGGAGCGTCAGGCTAGGAAAAACGGCGAACTGTTGCCGGACAACATTCGCTGCCTTATTGTCGGACCTTCAGGGTGTGGGAAAACAACTTTACTTATTGATAATTTTCTTCTTGCTCCCGACTGGTTAGATTGGAAGAACAGGCACTTGTATGTTTTTTCCAAAAGTTTGGAGCAAGCAAAATATCAACAGCTGACAAAACTGTACGAAGGGCTGAGCATAGCTACTTTTGCCTCCGAAGTAATGCCACTAGACTGCTGCCATGAAAATTCGGTGGTGGTCTTCGACGATGTCATCCTGGAGAACCATAACGAAATTCGCAATTTTTTTACACAGGGGCGGCACAGAGGCATGGACTGCTTCTACCTTGCTCAGACTTTTTCTAAAATTCCCAAGCAGCTTCTCCGAGACAACGCTAATTTTATTTGCTTGTTTCGTCAAGACCACACCAATTTAAAACATGCTTACGATGATTATGTAGGCGGGGACATGAACTACAATCAGTTTTCCAAATTTTGCTCTTCATGCTGGAATCAAGATGATTTCGGATTCGCCACGATAGACATGACGAGGAAACCCAATGACGGAAAATACAGAAACAAAATAAACAACTTTCTAAACGTTGCGACGTTACAAGAAACGTCTTGACGTATTATAAATAACAAATGATGAAACGCAAACTCGCAGACGACAACTTGAAGCTGCGCGACTACCTGGCCAAACGCTTCAGGGGTTGGAAATCAGAGAATCGCGGAATTTACGAAGAGAAAAAGCGACAGGACCAACCTATTATTGATGCTATAAGTGGACTAGGTAAAGACATCAAAGATGTTACCGAGCAAAATAAAGATTTAATCAACGAGCTCGTGCCACTTGCTGCTCGAAATTATGCTGTGCCTACACCGATATCCAGTATTCACACTACCCCGTTCGAACTTGGAGCTGCACCTCTGAGACGTCAGGTTCTAGGCAGTACCTCTTCGGACAAGGTAGTTGAATTAGGTCCGTTGGCGAGAGATTACCTGAGCACTGGGAAATTTGAAAAGGACGAGGTGTTTGGATTGTACCCCTCTGTGGAACTTAACGAGGGTGTGGTTTGGAAAATTGGAAAGTCAAAAGTTACGTTCGAAGGTGACGACGTGAAAATTAATTTGGGCGAGAAGAACAGCTGGACTAGGTATCCTGGCACTGTGGGTCTGTGGGAACTTATCACCAAAAAGCAACCTAAAGATTACACAGACGAGGATTACCAAAGTTACACAGAAATTTTAATCATGACGGATGCCCTGTACCAAAACAACGATGCAACACAGAATCGCGTAAAATCAAGCAGTGGAGAAAAATACAGGAACCTCATCAAGCCAATATGGAACCAGCTCAAGACTGGCAGCGGTGTCAAACTCTACAATACCCTACCTAAAGAGTTTGTTTGGGTAGACGACGTAAGGAAGCTTGTAGATCGATTGCTGGTTATCGCAGGCGAAGAAAATGCAGGCAATCGCAACTTCCACAACGAGAAGGTGGGCATCATGGACATGATTAGCACCAAGCTTAGCAACTTTATTGTCAACGACAACAAAGGTATAGGTTACCTTATCAAAATCATCAACACCCTGCCACCAAAATTCTGGAATGTGGCCGAGGGTCGAGGTCTCGTGAACGACATCATCAACAAGCTACCCTTCGAGATGCACCTACCAGGTTACCAATATTGCGGACCGGGTACTAAACTGGAACGGCGACTGGAGAGAGGAGACAAGGGGGTAAATCTGCTGGATGCTGCATGCAAGGATCACGACATTGCTTACAACACATATACGAATTTAGATGCGCGTCACGATGCTGATAGAAAATTGGAGCATGCTGCGTTCGGGAGACTCGTCAGCAGAGACGCCTCGCTGGGTGAACAGGTTGCAGCATTGGGCACGACCATTGCCATGAATACAAAACGAAAATTGGGGTGGGGGCTGTAATTAAATAACATACAGTAAAAAATGTCTACGCATATAACAGACTTACCAACAGAAGTGTTATACAAAATATTTACATTTACTTTCGACGATAGTCACGAGAATGTTAAAAAGCTTATTGATTTAGTTAAAATAACACCACAATTTCGCTTGCCCTGTGAAATGCTACTTCTGGATTATCTGAGAAAAATAAGCGGTGTAAAATCTTCTTCTTCTCCCTATGCTCTTTTTCGGGCTGCTGATGAAAAATTGGCTGATAAGATGGACGAACTTCACGAGTGGAGACAGGGGAGGAGACGATATACAGACGACTGGTACGCTTCAAATGCAGAAACCAGTAGGATCATCGATCACCTCATCGCATTAGGCAATGCCGAAACTTTTTTCTATAAATAACACACTGTAAAAAATCTACGAGACCAAAAAAAAATATTTCTTCGATATGAGTGAAAAAATTAGTGACGTCCAGGCATTAAAACAAATGCTAAATTTGTCAGTCGAGTATGTAAAAATTCAGGAATTGGAAGTGGACAAACCTTACGCAATAACTTCCGGTTCAATTGTTGCAACCCAGTATGGTCCCAAAGTACGTCTGTTGCTCAACGGACAATACAGCCTATTTTTACCAGATCGATACGCTAGCATGTTATCCGACGAGAAGCTATCTATTTTAATCGAGAGTAAAACTCGAATCGTGTACAAGGGGACAAAAGAACTTCTTGGTAAGAAAACAAAGCACATAATCGAATTTGTTTAATAGCTGCAAAGTATATATAAATAACATACCGTAAAAAAATTATACGAGTGAGAAACAAAAAAATCTCGGAACATATATAAAATAACATATCGTAAAAAAAAAAATACATCATGAAGCCCAAGGGCGTCGTGTACCAGATACCATATTCGAATCTGAAAACGCTGGGTGCCCTCGATGGGTTACTCACCAAGAAACAACGCGAGAAGAAACGTTCATGCTTGTCCAAAGGACACGGAATGAAATTGCTGCTCAGCACTCCACAATTGAAAAAGTTGCAGCATTCGCGGAAGCAGCAGAAGATTGGAGGTTTCATATTCAGCATTCCGGCCATCTTGGCAGCTTTGGGTGCTGTTGGAAGTTTG
The DNA here is from genome assembly GCF_977018435.1 of Lepisma saccharinum. Taxonomy (NCBI): domain Eukaryota; kingdom Metazoa; phylum Arthropoda; class Insecta; order Zygentoma; family Lepismatidae; genus Lepisma; species Lepisma saccharinum. The sequence continues at coordinate 24,206,722 of NC_139229.1, forward strand.
GCCGGCGGTAGCGCCGCCATCGCCAAAACCGTCATCGACTCGAAGAAGAACAAGGCCGAGCTGGAAGAACAGAAACGTCACAACCTGGCTATGGAAAAGAAGGGGAAAGGTGTGACCAAAAAGCGAAAAAGCAACCTCGATGCTTTGAAGAAATATAAAAAAAAGAAAAAGCCCTGTCCAACTTCGATATTGAATCTCTGATCGAACCGTTGGGAATAAGGAACTTCAGGGGTGTTTTCATGTCCGATTCTCTACCCTCTGCTGTGAAGAAAAAGGAGTATGGCGTGGTCAACCTGGACAGTTACAAAAATCCTGGTACACATTGGATATGCTACCTCAAAATTAACGATAACAATGCATTTGTTTTCGATTCGTTCGGTGGCACACCGCCTGCCAGGTTGGTGAAGTATCTCAGTGTTGCCAACCTCTACTACAATGACAAACGCATCCAGGGTTTCACCGATGTTAACTGCGGCCACCTATGCCTTTTCGTTCTCGCATACATGTCTAAAATAAATAACCCCTCAGTGGAGCATTTTCAGAAAGCATTGTGGTACCTAAAACACCATGGCAGTGTTCCATCTCACCAGCGAGACTTCGGTCTTGAAACTCGCGTTGCATGACGACATCATCTATCCTAAATCTATTGCTCTTCGTGCATTCTACAGCATGTACCTAATACCCAATGTCACGGAGCACAATAACAAAATTACTGTTGGAAATGAAAAAATAGTTATCATGCCAGGACAGTACAATCTGTCTACCTTGCAAGCCCAATTGCCAAGAAATGTACTGCTATCTCAAAATTCTGTAACTCACAGAGTTGAAATTGTGTCTGCTACGGAAACAGTAGACCTAGGCACTGTTGGAGAGCTTCTGGGATTTGAGAACAACACAAAGCTCGAACCTGGCATCAAGCACATCGGTGCCAACATTCCTAAATTTCTAGCCATCGAGACTCTGAACATACATTGCAACGTGGCAGAAGGCATGATCACCAAATCCTCGGATGGCATCCCAGGCAGTCACAAGAAAACAGGTATCATCGCTACGTTCAAACCAAACTCTGAATTCATGGAACCGATTATCTACACACCCTCACCACCGATATACTTCCCTATATCTCGTAATCGCATAGACAACATAGAATTGGCAGTGACAAACGAAAAAAATGAGGTGGTGAATTTTGCCGGAGCTACTACCACCGCCGTCGTGGAGATTAACGTATAATAAATAACAATCATGGAGCAAATCGAAAGTTACGAGTTGCAGTCCTTCCCACCCAATCGTCGCACGTTCGCCAATTTGAACGAACCGAACAGGGAGATCGAATACGATGTGGACGTCGGGGATGGGTTTATTCACCCTCACAGAGCTGATTTGTATATCAAGTTTGATGTGGTGAAGAGAGACAACGGGGAAGCATTTAACGCCAATGCAAATTTAAAACTCGTGGACAATTTTGTGCCGCATCTGTTCTCGCAAGTGGAAGTTAGAAAGCATGGCACCGTCATCGATAGGGTTGACTACCCCGGGATTACTTCTACAGCTGTGGGAACACTGAAACTCTCCAAGAGCGATGCGGCATATTACCAGGCAGGGGGATTCGAAGCAGATACAAAAATCAAAACTCGAAGCCACACAGTACTGTTTCCCATGCGCTTGCTTCCAGGCTTCTTCTCCGACTACACGGAGATTATGTGGAAGGGTGGCTTGCGCGTCACTTTTCGCAGAAGCGCCAATGACAACGATGTGCTGATGCGTTACAGCACCTTGGGTGCAGACGGTGCAGCACTTGCCAACACACTACCCGACGCAGCCAAGTGCGTCATCCAGTTCATGGAGCTGCGCATGCCTGTGGTAGAATACGAATCTAACTACGGTCTCAAGTACAAAGCCGATATTTTGAAGAACCCCCAAGTACCCATCCAATTTTACGGCTACCAGTGCGTGCAGAAACCTGCTTCTGGCAGCCATTTTGAATTTGATGTTACTACGCAGTTCAACAGCATCCGGTACGATATGCCAGAGTTTACCGTCGTGCTCTTCCAGACGGGGAAAGATAATAACCAAGAGAAAGATTCTAGCCAGTTCGATAATTGCAAAATTAAGAATGTTTACCTCAAAAATGGAAGGAATGAAGTTTTTCCACGCGAGAATTATAACTTAAACATTACAAACGATGATTACCTGAAACTTTACGAGGCGTACACAGCTTACAAGAGAGTGACCTCCGGCAATGTGGACGTGTACTACAACCCCGACGAGTTCATAGCTCGCAGACCCATGTTTGTCATCAACACATCTAAAAGAAAACAGGTGGTTGTTAACGATCGTACCAACATCAAGATTGTATGCGAGTTCCACGACGCCTTGCCTGCAGATACTCTGTGCAGTGTCATTCTTATTGCAGAGAAAACATTTGTGTATGACGTCAAGAATGAAAGAGTAACTGAACAGTTTTAGATACAAAAAAAAAAAATTAAAAAAATAGCACACAACTACAATAAGCAGTTTCCCAGAAGTTTAATTTTGCTGTGCCATGCATGTAATCGAGGAAGTTGAAGTAAATTAAAATTGATTTTTTTTTTCATTTTGCATTGCCTATTACTTTTTGTTGCACTCTGGGCAGGCCTTACTAGTTTGGAGGCGATAGTGGCCCCACGGAAGTGTATGGACCCCACATTCAAGAATACACCTCTTGTCGTCGTGTGCATCCAGAGCAACTTTCCTGACAATATTAGTTGTAAGCACATGATCGACGCTTTGGATACGATGCTCTTTTTGTAGAATGGGCGATTTTGTTCTGAGGCACTCGAGGTAATCCTCAAACTTGAGGTGCTCCCGAACCACTTGCCTGCTTACACCCTTTGCCTTTTTTGTTACAGAACCCTCAGCCCGGATCGCATAGGCTTTGGCACGAAGTCCAGCAAAGTCCACAATCACATCCCCGTCTTTCTCGTCCTTGAGTTTGCCGGGTATTTTTTTGTTTCGGGGCAGAATTCCATACCGGTTTGGCTGGGGATAGCCCGATGTGTCGAAGAGCTTGACAAGAGCTGGAACTTTGGCTATATCACCATACGCATCGGCCGTGCGAACATGGTACACCAAGCTGTCTGTGTCTGTGTAGAGGAGTGAGATATTGTGGTTGTAGTGTGCACGTAGTATGTCGTAATATGTCTCGAACATGCACAACTTGCTCAGATCCAAAACTGCAGCTCCCACATAGATGGGCTTGTTGAGTAGCACCTCGTCCCGGTTCATGTGAATCAGAGACATCTGTTCGTTGTAAATTGTTCGAGAGCTGAACAGCGAGCTTGCAACAAGTCGACGACACTGTGTTTTCTTCGTCACCAACCTTATATCAACGTGATTTCGCACATTCTCCATGGTTTTCCCAAATACCGCATTGTTCATTAATTTGAAAAAATCGCGATCAAGTTCCGAAGTGGCAGCAGTGCGATGTTCGGTGTTCAGTTCGATGTACGGCTTCAACCATGGAGACTGCCTGAACAAGAGCACGCGGTGAACTGCTTTGACCGAGACCCCTTGCTGCATTAACCACTGGAGGTTCCGGTAGTGTAGCACATAACGCTTTTTGGGCTCCAAGTCCATGACGAGCTTTGGTTGATCTGAGCCAGGTGGACACTTGAATTCCGGAGCAGGCGAAAGGTCACAGAATGTATCCTGCAGCTTCTCGGGGAAGTCAAGGTCCACCTCGGCAAAAAACCCAAACTCGTCGCACTCTTTTTCGATGTCGTGGTATAAAGGATCAACCCACTCAAACTGTCCTGTTGGGAGTGGCTGCATCATGGAGTGCCCGTAAAGATTATTCACATCAGTGTACATGATGTAGCTTGATGGTTGGGAGCGATCGTAACCAGTGGCCATGTGCTGATTGTTGGCGTGTGCGAAGCGTTGCGACACTTGGACCATGCCGCCCCGGATAGCTCTCTCGATGAAAAGCATGATATCAATATCGGAGATAAGGGAAAGTTTAACTTTAGTCAGCAGGAGCATGGCCGACCATGCCAGTCCAGGAAGGCTGTAAAAATATACAGGGTCCAGGTTGTAAATGTTTTTCGCAGTCGCCCGGAACGCCTGGAACACATCGCCAAGAAGCGTCACATCAAGCTTCAGGTATGCATCGTGGTAATCACCAAAAGTTCGGCAACCCAACTTGACCCACATAGACTGAGCATGCTTGTACTCCTCGTCGGTAATACCTGAACCTCTCAGCTGGCTGTAGAATTTATCCTGGGGAGGCAGCAACTCTTCTTCGAACTTGGAAGGGTCGGTGACGTATTCGTAGGGGTAGACCCCTTTACGTCTGATGAGTGCGACATCTAAGTTCGGGAAACTTGATGTGGTAATGGCTAGTTGGTCGTCTCTGAGCTTCCCAGCAAGAGCATCCAGGCTTGCCTGGAGGAACCTCAGAGAGTCGAGGAACCGAAGCTCGATGCTCCTGTTTTTTGAGTCGCCGGGGATCGGCACCCACTTGCTGACGCTAATATAACGCTCCTCGTTTTGTGCCAGGACATTGATTCTTGCATTGTCGTACCCTAGATGTGTGACCAAGTGATGGAAATCATATCCCGAGCCATTGTGAAAAAAGACCGGTATGAAGCGCGGGTCCCTGGCTCTCAAGTTACACCTGCTGCACCACGGGCCAATGTAGCTTCCGGTCCCATAATGGTCATGGTGGTGGACCTTTTTGTTATCGTCAGTGAAGACCGAGTTGCAAACAGGACAATTTAGAGCTATTTCGTGCTGATGCTTGTCTTTGGGAGACAGAGGCAGCATGGGCTTGGGGGCCAACAGCACCTTCCCTATCTTGATGGCTTCCTGTTGCATTCTCTCCAGGAAGTGTTTGACCGGGTCGGGACCGCGATACACATAGGGCTCGGAGGCAATATGTTGGTCTCGCCACACCACAACATAGGAGTAACTCGAGGCCTCGTGGATTTGGAAAGGAATGGTAGAGGATGTTTCGGGGTTGGGCTCGCAGTTAGACAGAGGTTGAAGAAAGGCCTCGAAGTCTGCTACAATATAGGCAGGATGCTTCACCATAGCACTGTGCCTGCGAAAGCACTCTACTGCACCAGGTTCGGGCAGGATAGTTCGTGCAGGCTTGTTGGTACCACAGTAGAGCATGTGGCGAGCTAGCTTCTCAGCAGCAATGTTGGGACCTCTGATGCGCCGGTAATCCTGCTGTTCTCGATTGCGAAATGTAGACAAGCACCTGCGACACACCTCGACGTGGTGACTATCACTGCTCCGTTGGCTCGAAACAAGCCGAGAGAGCGAGCGAATGAGGGTGTAATGGTGATGGGTTTCGTCCTTGATGAGCAGGAGGTTGATTTCTCGTGCCTCGTTGTTGTTGCTCACGTTGCTCACGCGGATGGGGTAGACCTCATGTTTGTTCTCGAGACCGTAAACATTGATGGCTAATTGCAGGCCCAACAAGTCACGAGCACGAACCTCAAACTTGCGAATATGCGAGACTTCTACAGGGTAGGCAATCCCCGCCATTGCATCCTCCAGTTCCAACTCATACTGCTTGTAGTGTGCAACACGGCGTGGACTCTTTTCCCAAGGTATAGGGTGCAATGCTGCCAGCACCGACCAGAGGAAGCATTTGGTGTCTTTGTTCTGAATATTGAGAATAGCTTTTTTTGCTTTAACCTCGGGTGGCAGGGCAATATAGCTAGACCCTGCCAGTGGCAGGAATTTGTTAAGTTTCAAACAAAGTTTGTGGGGGTCGCCACACAGCGAACCGCCCGAGCCTTCAGCCTGATGCTCCTCGTGCTTTGCCACAAGCTCCTCGACAAACTTGTCGTAGATGCTGTCGAGGTCAGTGACATCTGCCTGATGCAGTGTTTTTGCTTTTGTGGCATGGAAGAATTTATATATTTTATCAGACGGTTTCTTATACTTGCAGCATAGCACAGCATAGAATTTAGTGGAGTGTGTGGCCAATGCATCGTTGAGGATGGATATTATCTTAGCTCGCTCGCTCCCCAGAAAACTACGCACATCGCAGAAGCTGTCTGATGTTATGTCAAAGTCTTCTAATAAATGCTCAAACGCAAACCGGTCTGCTTTCTTCGCCAGCTTGACGCGTTTGGCAGGTGGCCATGCATCGAGAGAGGTTACTTCTACCTTTCGCTTGGAAGGTTGTGGTAGAGATGTTCCAGTGCTCTTGCAAGTAAGCTGGTGTCGCTTGAAGTTGGGAATAGAAATATTTTTTCCACACTTAGAGCACAGTTTGGTCGCACATATTTGTTTTCCCGGCACACAAGTACGACAGTGCCTTTGAAAATGTTTACTTGACACAGCAGTTTGGCACGTAGTGCAATTTTTTACAGAACGCATAATGCAGAGATTTTTTGGGGGTATGTTATTTAATATCCAATGCTGTGCAATGCAAAATATAATTGTTAACTTTTTTTTTTAAAAAAAAATCTTTTTTTGAAATATTCTCTATGACCTTACTTAGGTTTTTCCGCCAAATTATATGCTTCTAGTCTCCTATACTTTGGTGGAGCCCGTTCAGGTTCTATCCCCCGCCATGTGGGTTCCTCTACCAATCCAGCAAAGGTGAGAAATCAGCGCTGTGCTCCGGCTTTAGACAGCCAATAGAAATTTTGCTTACTTAAACCAATCAGAAAACACCACGTATAAATTATTAGCCAATCAAAATCTCTGTTATTTTAGCTATCATATAAAAAAATGCAAAATATCCCAGTTTCAATTCGATCCATTTATCTGAATCGAAGAAACCGACAATTCACATATCCCCATATCATTGTATGCTTGCCCTATTATCACCTCTTTTGCTGTTGTGCTCAATTAGTTTTCACTAATTGGCGATTTTCTTGAAGAGGTCTAATAGAACAAGATACGGCGGTATGAGAAATATGCAAATTTAAAGATATTTTAGCGAATTACGCCGGCATAAGCTAAGTTCGTATTGCTAGAAGGCCTTCGTCGTTGCAAGTCACCTAACCCATTCACTGGCAAAAAAAATTAAAAATGTTGACGTACTGAAAAAAAAAATAACTTGTTCCACTCAAGCATTCATCGAGTTCCAACATTTGTACAGAGATGGCTCTGTTGTTGTCGCTTATCAAATATATATATAATTTTGGAATATCTCTTAAACGGTACGAGATAGCCAAAATCTGTTTGCAGATTTGTAATGTACACTCGAAGATAAGTAAAAGTGTGAATACAACCTATGCTCGGAAATCCAAAATGGCGACCGGAAGTAGGTTCATCTCTTAAACGGTACGAGATAGCCAAAATCTGTTTGCAGATTTGTAATGTACACTCGAAGATAAGTAAAAGTGTGAATACAACCTATGCTCGGAAATCCAAAATGGCGACCGGAAGTAGGTTCATCTCTTAAACGGTACGAGATAGCCAAAATCTGTTTGCAGATTTGTAATGTACACTCGAAGATAAGTAAAAGTGTGAATACAACCTATGCTCGGAAATCCAAAATGGCGACCGGAAGTAGGTTTATCTCTTAAACAGTACGAGATAGCCAAAATCTGTTTGCAGATTTGTAATGTACACTTGAAAATAAGTAAAAGTGTGAATACAACCTATGCTCGGAAATCCAAAATGGCGACCGGAAGTAGGTTCATCTCTTAAACGGTACGAGATAGCCAAAATCTGTTTGCAGATTTGTAATGTACACTTGAAAATAAGTAAAAGTGTGAATACAACCTATGCTCGGAAATCCAAAATGGCGACCGGAAGTAGGTTCATCTCTTAAACGGTACGAGATAGCCAAAATCTGTTTGCAGATTTGTAATGTACACTCGAAAATAAGTAAAAGTATGAATACAACCTATGCTCGGAAATCCAAAATAGCAACCGGAAGTAGGTTCATCTCTTAAACGGTACGAGTTAGCCAAAATCTGTTTGCAGATTTGTAATGTACACTCGAAAATAAGTAAAAGTGTGAATACAACATATGTTCGGAAATTTACAGAGTTCATAGGAATTGTTATTTTATAGAACATTGTCAGCCATAAGGTTAATTCACCCTCTTCTCCTCAAATCGCATTACATACATGTGGAAGACAGAGGTAAAAAAAATTAGGTTAAATTAACCTCTCTCCGAGAACTGACCCCGAGCGCCCATTTTTAGCGAGCGCTATTTCAGCGAGCGCCATTTCAGCGAGTGTTTTTGTAAAGCGAGTTGGCAACACTGCTGGTGAGGTTAACATACACCGTGAAAGGCTACGCCGAGTTGGCAACACTGCTGGTGAGGTTAACATACACCGTGAAAGGCTACGCCGAGTTGGCAACACTGCTTGTGAGGTTAACATACACCATAAAAGGCTACGCCGAGTTGGAAACACTGCTTGTGAGGTTAACATACACCATAAAAGGCTACGCCGAGTTGGAAATACTGCTGGTGAGGTTAACATACACCGTAAAAAGCTACGCCTCGCCCGAACACATGTACACTCACACACAAAAAAAAAGCTAAAAAAATTATACACCGTGAAAGGCTACGCCGAGTTGGAAATACTGCTGGTGAGGTTAACATACACCATAAAAGGCTACGCCGAGTTGGCAACACTGCTTGTGAGGTTAACATACACCATGAAAGGCTTCAAAATATCAGTTGGTGAAATTTTCGGGGGGGTGAGTTGGCAACACTGAGCCCCACATGATGATTCGAGCCCCAAATGAGGATTTAGAACCGGGCCACCTGTACTACTCATGTCCTGTTTCTCTCGTGTACCTTATTTCATTTGTCTTTGGTACAGAGTCAGAAGAAGACCTAGCTAGAAGGTTGAAACGTAACGTTTAGTTCATGTTTTATAATAAAATAAATTTCTGCCTTGGTCAGCATATTGAGTTTTTGGTTATCATGGAAACAAGGCTTAATGTTGTTAACGTATCGTTCCCGTTCCTTAATTTGTATATATTTATTTCACTACATTCTTCTTTTGAGTGTGAACTAAACTGTTAATACTCTTTAATAGTGTATATTATAGCATTCATAGAAGTTTACCCTCTATGTGGAGCTGGTTGTTGCAGCGAGCTAGCTTCGAAGAGTATGATGACGTCTGTTACCTTCATCTTTTTCTGCCTTATGGTTCTCGTTTTCACTTTTTTATTTTTTATTATTATTATTATTAGACGTGTCTTGTAGATTTGATTGTTCTGACAGATTAACTCAACAGTAAAATTTCAAGTCCCTCAAACAATAAATGCATTCCCTAATCATATGGAAAATAACCACATGGAAATATCTTTCACATGCAAAAATTGATTTTTAATACGTAATATTAAGATATAATATTAATATTGAGGATATGTAAAGTCATCGGATTTTAATAGCAAATTTTCAATGACATTCCCTGCCACCGGCGTAGAGGTAAGCAACCTACATAACGCCTTGCAGGGAAGCGAACATTTCAGGATCTAGGTGTCCCATTTTTATTGCCGTTGACGGTACATTTAATTTTAAAAACTACCCAATTGGACGAGCTCACTATCATCCACGATTTTCGTCTATTTGATGTTTTTTATAAAAAAGGAAGAAAATTCTAGAACACTCGTGTTGATAGTATTCTGATGGTTATGTAAATATTTTAATATTAATATTAACTACAGTAAAACCTCGTTAATCCGGACTAATGGGGAGGATAAGTTGACCGGTTTAACGAAAGTCCGGATTAACTGAAATAACCTAAAATAACAGTAGAAAGTGCATTAAAACTCCGTTTATAACAACAAACCACGTTTGTTATGGTGTATTTAAAGGGCATAGGCCTAAATACACTATACAGTACAGTACAAAGTCTGCGGGAAACAGAATTTCATCAGTGGTTGGCTGCCTTTTCTTTGGGAAGTTCTCTTGTTGACTTCTAGCCACATTTAAAACCTTGCCTTCTGTTTCTTTTTTTCTTTTCTTTTTTTGCCCTTTGCCTGTCCGGATTAAGCGAAGTCCGGTTTATTGGGGTCCGGATGAACGAGGTTTTACTGTATTATTGATTGTAATACAATGCATCATTTCACTAGTCGTTAGCTCGTCGCTCTAGTAAAAAATAGACAACACCATGTTAACAAAAATAAAGAGTTTCGTTTCGGGAAATTTTCCATTGCGAGCCCTGGACACAAGTGATCTCACCCTTCTCAAACAACATTCTGGTCAAGCCCCTCACTTCGCCTTCTGGCGTAAGCGCGGATTGCATTCGTTTTGTTAGGTTAGGCGTATTAGTTTCAGGGTTGCTTAGGCAAATTACCCTACCTGGGGGGGATGCATTACGCAAATTTTCTCAACTGGTGGATAGAATCCCCCGCGTTCACCTCACTTGAAGCACTGGCATCATGAGAATGTTGAAATCATAACCTCCACCCCTTTTATATCATAAGCTCACTCACTATCTTATAGAATTCGTGATCCTGCGGCTTGATTGATCGATTTGGTTTATTTTACTTCGCTTCTCTGTCACTTTTGGCTAATCTCGGGGATGAGGATCATAGGCGTAACTTGGCGGGGGCAAGGGGGCACTTGTCATCCTAAAATGTTCAGGTTTATTAATATTTACAAGTTAGGGGACCTGAGGTGGAAAGTAATATAGAGTAATATTTGTGATTTCGCAAAAGTCTTAGTTACGTATTTGGCATATAATCCTTAATGCTGTTTTTATTGGATGGAAAACTTTTCGAATCTTTTCCCCCAATCTTAATCTCCAGGATTGATTCTGCCCCTAAAAATTAGGCCGTTTGATTCTGCCCCTCAAAATTAGGCCGTTTGATTCTGCCCCTCAAAATTAGGCCCTGATTGATTCTGCCCCTCAAAATTAGGCCGTTTGATTCTGCCCCTCAAAATTAGGCCGTTTGATTCTGACCCTCAAAATTAGGCACTGTTTGATTCTGACCCTCAAATTTAGGCCGTTTGATTCTGACCCTCAAAATTAGGCCGTTTGATTCTGACCCTCAAAATTAGACCCTGATTGATTCTGACCCTCAAAATTAGGCGGTTTGATTCTGCCCCTCAAAATTAGGAAGTTTGATTCTGCCCCTCAAAATTAGGTCCCGTTTGATTCTGCCCCTCAAAATTAGGCCCTGATTGATTCTGCCCCTCAAAATTATTTCCCGTTTGATTCTGACCCTCAAAATTAGGCCCTGTTTGATTCTGACCCTCAAAATTAGGCCCTGTTTGATTCTGACCCTCAAAATTAGGCCCTGATTGATTCTGCCCCTCAAAATTAGGCGGTTTGATTCTGCCCCTCAAAATTAGGCGGTTTGATTCTGCCCCTCAAAATTAGGCCGAGTTTGATTCTGCTCCCTCAAAATTAGGCCCAAGTTACGCGCATGATGAGGATGAGTGATGATATGATGAATTTGAAGAAGGGACACTCGCAAGGAATACCCATGCCCAGACCAGAATTCGAACCCGAAACATCTGACGTCGTAGCGCGCATTACTAACCACTCCACCATGGAAGTCGGCTGTACTCTACGACCAAATGAAATTATTCCATACAAGCCGAGGAACGCTATCGATTTGTTAAACAAACAAGGAACTTTTTGTCTTCGAAAGGGTTGGGCATATGATGTCATTCTTGTTCCCATTAGCATTATGAATTCAGTGAATTGATTATTACTTTTCTATCTCCAAGCTTTCCATTATATCAATTTGCTGAAATGAAAGCATGCAAAGAAACACACGAAAAAGGATTATACTGTTGCGTAATCGTAGGGTATAAAAAAAGTGGTTTCATGACCCTGTACTTTCCACCCACAAGGCTTGGCGGAAATGATGTTTCCCCTTGCACAAAAATAAACAGAAACGGAGCTAGATAAGGCCCTTCCTCGCGAGTTACAATCGCGCCGCTCATATCGCCTCGCACATGGCTTCTAAAAGTCTTAAGTCAGTGCTGCAGAGAGTTCCGCAAAGATTTGAATAATCGTTTTGGTAAGTATGTTTTGATTTGAAACTTTACTTTCTCTATGCTGTTGTTTACGGATTAGCTTTCCTTACATCGTGTTTGCTGGTTGACACGTGAAGCATAATCTCTTAACCTACTGGCAAGACAAAATTTGTGCAAGGTGAAAGCACATAAATCTACAAAGCATAGGGAATGGACCTAGAGTTATAGCAGATCTGAAAAGTTGAAAATGTGTCCAACTTACTTTAGTTTCAATTATTCCGATCGCACTTGAAACTGTAGGCCAGTTCCCGATTAGCCTTGTATAACCTTGACTGAAAACCAACTTTTTTGTTCACTTATAGGCAAGAAGTGTTAACAAATAAAAATTTGATTCTTGATTAAGTTTTGTCAGTGTACGAATTAGGAAGGATAATGCTCGATTAAATGATCAACAGGATAAGCTTCATCTTATTTGTGGAAGTTTGTACAGATTATTATTAATAATAATAGCTATGTAATGAATGAAATTCTCCAAGTTTCACCGTTCTACTGTTGGGTCTACTGAATTTTCATTTTCCACATGGAGTATTCCTATTTCTCCCTCTGTAAGAAATTTAGCTGTTTACCTTTATTTCAATCAAATCAATATTTTACAATTGAGATTCCAAAAAAAAAGTCTATCAACTCTGTCATGCGTTGACGAAACAAGGTGTAGATTTTTCTCGCCCTATGCAGTTTTTGCATTCAGTATACTACCTATTTTTAGTCAACAATAACAAACACTTATAAATGTTGTTAGCATTTCCTACTGTCAGGCTTAGTAGTCAGATTGAGGTGAGGAATAAAATCATTACCTTTTCTGTCAGGAAATGCTGGCATACTGGCCTGTTTCTTGCCTGATAGTACTAAAACCAATACAGAAAATTCAGCTGATGAACTTAAGAGTGAAGTGATAGCGACAAGCACTGGAAGCGTACACAGCGGGATTATTTTGAACCTCTCTGCTCATATCTTACATGCATATTCGAAGCGGGTCTCAATCCTGACGTTGTAGAATAAGCTCCACCCACACAGCGGTAGTGGTAGCTCAGGCGCATGTGCAGAAGGCTACAGCGCATCTAAGTGGTCATCCTACGCAGCATGTACTGTAGAATTTAGACCCGCTCGTCATTAAATCCTAAGTTGTTTCGAATGTGGGCGAGCTCTATCTTTCTACACGATAGTTAAGCTAATATGTCGAATAAGACAAGATTCTCGGGAAGTGCAGTCACGGACACTTGAGTGTTGTGAGAATCCCATTGGAAGTCAACGGGATTCTTACAACACTCAAGTGTCCGTGACTGTACGAGGAGAGTCTAAGGCACATTTAGAAAAAAACACCCAAATAGTATGTGGTCAAAAACATCTGGTTTATTTTTAAATATAGTCTCCCCCCTCTATTAACACACTCTTTCCATTTGAATGACAAGCTCCTAATTCATGCTGTGGAATGATTCGTTCCGAGACTCAAAAATGGAGTTGATAGCACAGATCTTTTCGTAGGTGTCAAATCGATGCTCCTTTAACTCGAACTTCAAATGTCGAAATAGACAAAAAAAATAACTAGGAGCCAAGTCTAGTGAATAAAGAGGCTGCATAAGTCGGACTATTTCTTGGATGGGTCTTGATAAATAGTGGCCTTTTCAGCTCCAAAAACAGTCAACAACAGCTTCCGTGTTAATTCATCGCCCACACTCTTCTCTTATCGCCACGTCAACATAAGATGAATGGTCGATTTCTGTGTGTCCTTTGTCTCCGCTATTACAGGAAGTTTCCATCTTCTGTCTGGCATCACTATTTCTTCGAATTTTTAAAGGATTTTCAGTTCTGGGCAGTGATGGAGATGGTTCTTCTTGAATGGATTTTCTTTCTCTGTTGAACTTGGTAACCCAATTGGTACACGGTGGCTAGGGAAGGTGACGAGTCTTTCTACAAGCGAGTGTGGATGTCCTTGGGTGGTAAAAAAACAACAACAGAGACCATTACAAGAGGGATGAACCCCCGAAAGTAGCCCAGCCTCTACCTGCATACATCCACATGTATGCGCTGGTATCTGAAATTTACACCAGGACGTCATATCCATTGAATTTCGGTTTCCCCGTCTTACTTTTCCTCAATTTCTTTATTATTCCAAATGAAACATTACATGTATGTACGGCCATGGAAAAAAGTACTTCCGCTATAGAGCGTTAACACCAGTAGTCTTATGAAGGAAGTATTTCTTTCCACGACTGTACATAGTTGTTCGGAGTTCCAGAACAACGATGTTCATTGTACAAAATAATACAATTGATATAATTAACACAATTAGACTTTAAGCATTTTTCATTGATGATGAAACATACTGGAAAAGGTATAATTTTGTATTTTTTTAAATTATGTTAATTAGTGGTTTAGCGTGGAAACTAGTGAGAGTAAGATAGTTTTGTTGTTTAGTAGTAATTAGGGTAAAATAGTATAAATTATATTGTATACACATGCTTATGGCCAGTGGCGGCGGTTAGGGGGGGGGGAGTTGGCCCGCCACTTTTTGCCACTTCGGCCCTGCACTAGGCTAAACCTTATCGACCAAGGGAAAGTAACCTGTCCTTGCCTTGCCCCCCTAGTTATCGAACCAAATCGCCGCCACTGGTTATGGGTAATAATAGGTCACTTGGGTGGCAACCCTTCCAGCATCAAGAACTCTATCACTGCACGGTACTTCAATTGCTGTTCCGCCAAGATTAGCTCACGTGGTTCATTATCCATAGCCACAGCACCCACCTGAAATGAGCAGAGTACAAAAAACTGAGCATATGAGTAACAGTGTTAACATTATTCAATCACAATATGACATGTCTACATGGACGCCTTATATGGTATTCTAAATTCGCCTTGGACTTCCCTCGAAAGTCTCGATGTCATAGATTTTATACAATATAGAATATGTCTCTTTCGTATCTTATTTCAAATGCTGATATTTGTCTCGTTACACCATCTCTATTAGCGTCAGATCACAGCATGAAAGTTAAACATTCACAAAACATATTTGACACATTCTATCTTTAAATTTAAGTTGACTGCGAAGAAAATATCTTCACGAGGTTCTTATCAGAGATACGCCTACTCAAGTGCCGGTACTTTTTTATACACATATACTTATCTATACCGCAGTTTCCCTTGCCAATGAGGCAAGAATCAGCAACTACTTCGCCGGAACAGATTGTTATGTTTCTTCGAGGCTACGTTTGAACCACACTGCAAGATGTATGAGTCAGCATAGTGTAAATTCAGGCTCTGATTGTGTTGAAAAATTTTGTTGCGTAATTCAACATGTGGACTAATGTAATGCGGAAACTCACTGTAAGTAATGTACTTTTACACGTACTTAAGTGCAAGTCATAAGTCTAAATTTTGACAACCAGGATGTATACATTTTACAAATGATTGTGTGTGTATATAAACTATTAACAACTACAGCTTGGAAACATTTACTAAATAAGAAGTTTGCAAATTGATTGAGTGCAATTCCCAGAACTATGCACAGCTACATCTTCGGGACACAAAACCTTAAATATTCCCTCCTCTGTCCTTCCTGGTTTATTACTTTTACTGCTCTTGCAGTTTCGGTCTTGGGTACCAAAATTTTTAAATGATGCACCAACCTGGGTTTATTTTCATTTTTAATTGTCTCGTTTCGGCTACCAGTTCAAATACACGATGTTATACAGCAATATTTTTGTCGCAGTTACAAGTAACAGTTACTTCCTTTAAAGAATTCAAACTGTAACTAGCTACTTTTAAAAGTATCTGTAACTGTAACACAGTTACTTCTTGCAACAGAAGTAATCAATTCTGTGACACTTAAATTATTGACTTGAAAATTTCAAACGTGAGGAAAGAGCTAAATTTGACAACTCTGTTTCCAAGGATTTCTCTGGATGCTCAGGTGAAAGAATTTTTGTGAAATCTTCTTAGCAAGGAAGCTAGGCTTTCTTGTGCGAAAACGTGGGTGTATTGTTGGACTCGCGTACTTTCGACGTGGCCAAGGCCACGTCTTGTACGCTCGCATGCGTGACCTTCGGCCACGTTGTGGGCGCAATCATATTATAGATGGGGTAAAATGTCTGCATGTTGTATTGGATGAAGGGGAACAAGTGTATAAGTTCGCTAATTTGAAAAGTTTCGAAAGTTACTTTATGTGTGTATGAGCTCTAATAAGGTACAAATATTCAAAAGAGTATTGTCTAATTTCTTAATAATAAACTGAGTAAGTAATAACCGTTTCAAGATAATTAGTTGGGTGTTTTCGCATAAACGAATTCAATAGCGACACTAAATTGAAAATGGAATATTTACGTCTTTTGTCATTTCCACATTTTTGAACGTAATTGGATAATAACTGTTTTCCGCCATTCCCCCCAAATTCCTACCTTGCGTCTGTAATAAATTCTGACGCTCGTATTTTGAAATACGAAAAGTCTAGTATAATTCACTTACAGTAGTTTTTGGGGTGAAAATAAACTTTCTTGAAGTTCCCTAGCAACGTCCGTTTCCATGGTGAACAACAAGCACTGCAAACTCTCTAAATAATTGTTTGTTATTATACCTCTAAACATTTAGTTAAAACAACCACGATGTAGATAATATTTTCGCATTCAGTTTACCAATATGTACGTAATTGTATCTGGGCTGAAACTC
Organism: Lepisma saccharinum; assembly: GCF_977018435.1. Classification (NCBI taxonomy): domain Eukaryota; kingdom Metazoa; phylum Arthropoda; class Insecta; order Zygentoma; family Lepismatidae; genus Lepisma; species Lepisma saccharinum. Next base: position 24,223,349 of record NC_139229.1, read on the forward strand.
CTTATTACGTAGATGTCACCCTTGTTTGAAGCACCTTTTCTAACCAGGAGTTGATTCAATTGTGTGTTGTAGACCTGTGAGAAATATAATGTATCTCGACAATTAAGAATTGAAGGAAACAATGTGTGCAAAAGAAATGCTCGTGGCAACGGTTGCTAATGACGTGAAAAAAGGGCATTTACACCCTTAAGGAAGGGCACAGTGAGCGATTTCTTAATTTTCTCGGCCTTTTGGGACGATTTCATGGGGGGTCGTAATCGGGCAATTTTCGCCTCCGGGGCTTCCTTCATGGAGAACATTTATGTCAGTGAGTCAGTGGGATTGGGGCTTTATATATATTGTACGCTCGCATGCGTGACCTTCGGCCACGTTGTGGGTGTAATCATGTTATAGATGGGGTAAAATGTCTGCATGTTTTATTGGATGAACCCAAACAAGTCTATAAGTTCGCTAATTTGAAGAGTTTCGAAAGTAGCTTTATGTCTGTATGGGCTCTAATAAGGTACAAATATTCAAAATATTATTGCCTATTTTGCTAATAATACACTGAGTAAGTAATAACAGTTTTAAGATAATTAGTTTGATGTTTTGCATAAACGAATTTAATAGCGACACTAAATTGGAAATGTAATATTTTACGTCTTTTGTCATTTTCAAATTTTTAAACGTAATTGGATAATAATTGTTTTCTGTCATTTCTCAAATTCCTACCTTGCCTCTGTAATAAATTCTGACGCTCGTATTTTGAAATTCGAAAAGTCTAGCATAATTCCCTCACAGTAGTTTTCGGGGTGAAAATAAACGTTCTTTAAGTTCCCTAGCATCGTCCGTTTCCATCGTGAAGAACAAGCAGCGCAAACTCTCTAAATAATTGTTCGTTATTATACCACTAAACATTTAATTAAAACTACCACGATGTAAATATATGGGCATTGAGTTTACCAATATATACGGTTCGCTTATTTGGAAAGTTTTGAACGTAACTGTGTGTGTGTACGAGCTCTAATATGGTACAAATATTCAAAATATTCAAAATTGTCTATTTTCTTAATAATAAGTGAGTAAGCAATAACAGTTTCAAGATAGTTAGTTAGATTTCTTGTATAAACGAATTCAAGAGCGACATTAAATTGAAAATGCAATATTTACGTATTTTGTTATTTTCACATTTTTGAACGTAATTGAATAATAACTGTTTTCCGTCATTCCCCTCAAATTCCTACCTTGCCTCTCTAGTAAATTCTGATGCTCGCATTTTGAAATTCGAAAAGTCTAGCATAATTCCCTTACAGTAGTTTCCGGGGTGAAAATAAACTTTATTGAAGTTCCCTAGCAACGTCCGTTTCCATGGACAACAACAGGCACGGCAAAAACTCTAAGGAATTGCATGTCATTATACCCCCTAAACATTTAGTTAAAACAAGAACGATGTAGATAATATTTTCGCATTGAGTATAACAATATATACGTAATTGTATCTGGGCTGAAACTCCTTATTATGTAGATGTCACCCTTGTTTCAGGCACCTTTTCAAAACCACGAGTTCATTCATCTGTGTGCTAATGATCTGTGAGAAATATAATGTAGCTAGACAATTAAGAATTGAAGGAAACAATGTGTGCTGCAAAAAATATCCGTGGCAACGGTTGCTAAGGACTTGAGAAAAGGGCATTTTCACCCTTAAGGAAGGGCCGATTGAGCGATTTTTTAATTTTCTCGGCCTTTTGGGACGATTTCATGGGGGGTCGTAATCGGGCGTTTTTCGCCTCCGGGGCTTCCTTCATGGAGAACATTTATGTCAGTGAGTCAGTCAGTGGTGGGATTGGGGCTTTATATATATTGGACTCGCGTACTTTCGACGTGGCCTTTGGCCACGTCTTGTACGCTCACATGCGTGACCTTCAGCCACGTTATATTATAGATGGAGTAAAATATCTGCATGTTGTATTGGATGAAGCGGGGACAAGTGAATAAGTTCGCTAATTTGAAAAGTTTAAAAAGTAACTTTATGAGTGTATGGTCTCTAATAAGGTACAAATATTCAGAATATTATTGTATATTTTCTTAATAATAAACTGAGTAAGTAACAACCGTTTCAAGATAATTAGTTGGATATCTTGCATAAACTAATTCAATAGCGACACTAAATTGGAAATGCAATATTTACGTCTTTTGTCATTTTCACATTTTTAAACGTAATTAGAAAATAATTGTTTTCCGTCATTCCCCTAAAATCCCTACCTTGCTTCTGTAATATATTCTGATGCTCATATTTTAAACCAAGGGTCCCGGGTTCGCATCCCGGTCGGGCTTGGTTGTTTGTGAATGTCCGTTCATCAATTTCATCCTTTAATCACTCATCCCCATCTTCGCAAATTAGCCAAGAGGCACAAAACGCGAAGTAAAATAAACTAAACCAATCAATCGTATTTTAAAATACGAAAAGTCTAGCATAATTCACTTACAGTAGTTTTCTGGGTGAAATAAACTTTGTTTAAGTTCCCTAGCAACGTCCGTTTCCATGGTGAACAACAAGCACGGCAAACTATCTAAATAATTGTATGTTATTATACCACTAAACATTTAACTGAAACAACCACAATATAGATATTTTCGCATTGAGTTCATCAATATATACGTAATTGTGTCTGGGCTGAAATTTCTTCTTGTGTAGATGTCACTCTTGTTTGAGGCACCTTTTCAAAACCAGGAATTCCTTATCTGTGAGAAATATAATGTAGCTAGACAATTAAGAATTGAAGGAAACAATGTGTGCAAAAGAAATGCTCGTGGCAACGGTTGCTAAGGACGTGAAAAAAGGGCATTTTCACCCTTAAGGAAGGGCCGATTGAGCGATTTTTTAATTTTCTCGGACTTTTGGGACGATTTCATGGGGGGTCGTAATCGGGCATTTTTCGCCTCCGGGGCTTCCTTCATGGAGAACATTTATGTCAGTGAGTCAGTGAGTCAGTGGTGGGATTGGGGCTATATATATATTGGATGGACTCGCGCACTTTCGACGTGGCCTGTGGCCTGTGGCCTGTGGCCACGTCTCGTGCGCTCGCCGACGTGGTTCGCTTATTTGGAAAGTTTTGAACGTAAATTTATGTGTGTATGCGCTGTATATGTACAAATAATCAAAATATTATTGGTTTCTTTCTTAATAATAAGCTGGGTAAGTAATAACAGTTTCAGGATAGTTAGTTAGATGTTTTATGTAAACGAATTCAATAGCGACACTAAATTTGAAAAGTAACATTTTACTTCTGTAGTCAGTTTTACATTTTTAAACATAATTGAAATAAAGAAATGTTTTCCTTTCATTCTTCCCAAATTTCTATCTCTCCTCTGCAATGAATTCTGATGCTTACATTTTAAAATTCGAAAACTCTAATACTGTGCACAAAGTGGACTTAAAACACCAAATCAATCAATCAATCGAAAACTCTAGCATAATTCCCTTATAGTAGCATTCGGGGTGAAAATAAACTTTCTTTAAGTTCCCTAGCAACGTCCGTTTCCAAGGTGAACAACAAGCACGGCAAGCTCTAAGGAATTGCATGTCATTATACCCCCTAAACATTTAGTTGAAACAAGCACGATGCAGATATTTACGCATTGAGTATAACAATATATACGTAATTGTATCTGGGCTGAAACTCCTTATTATGTAGATGTCACCTTTGTTTCAGGCACCTATTCAAAACCAGGAGTTGATTCATCTGTGTGTTACTTATCTGTGAGAAATATAATGTAGCTGGACAATTAAGAATTGAAGGAAACAATGTGTGCAAAAGAAATGCCCGTGGCAACGGTTGCTAAGGACGTGAAAAAAGGGCATTTTCACCCTTAAGAAAGGGCAAACTGAGCGATTTTTTAATTTTCTCGGCCTTTTGAGACGATTTCATGGGGGTCGTAATCGGGCGTTTTTCGCCTCCGGGGCTTCCTTCATGGAGAACATTTATGTCAGTGAGTCAGTGAGTCAGTGGTGGGATTAGGGCTATATATATATTGGATTTGCTTAGAACAGGGTAGTCTGTCCCGGGAATTTCTGGAGCGAACGAACAAGAACAAGCCTCTGCGTAAGTGACTGAAGATCACAGGAGAGGAAAAGAGATTGCGTGGAGGAAAATAGCGACTGCAGCTACCAGCTGCTCGTGTACTGCTTCACTCCGTTCATTCGCATTCTCCCCTTCTCTATCGTTATGCGCGTCCTTGCTCCAGAGATTCCCGAGATAGAGTATAGTAAGAAGTCATTGTCGAGGGGGTGGATCTTGACGAGCTTGGAATGGAAGAGAAAGAAACAGGTGCAAGTGGAATTGATGCCACCACATACAAAGTACATCGCACGATTTATTCGAATTAATATAATTCAAGTGAAGCTGAGTCCTTGTGCCATCAATTTATCTGTTTTAATAATGAAAATATCTGAAGACTTATATTATGTACTACGTAGAAACAAAAATAAATCACATGTAAGTCTTCATATATATTTATTTTATTACAATTAATTGTAGCACAGAGCGTTGCGACGTCTGGGGCCCCGGGATCGAATCCCGACCTTGGCATGAGTGTTATTTGTCAGTGTCCCTTCATCTTTGCGAATAGCCAAAAGTGGAAGAAAGGCGAAGTAAAATAAATCAAATCAAATTAATTGTCATTGTGCTTAATTTGCCTGCAACAAAATTTCCAGCAAAAAGTAACCGTTAAAGTAAGTACTTTTCAAGTTCCAGTAACTATGACTGACTTACTTTTTTGAACCAAGTAACTGTAGCTGTTACTCAGTTATTCTTGAAAAGGAACTTTCCGAACGCTGTTTACACAGTCATGTCCTGAAACACAATTCCCAGCAACAGCGTTCTCACGGCAGCCATCTTCCTGAAAGAATTGACATCTTCCTCGTGGCGCCCCCTGGCGTGCAATTCTCGCGTGGCCATAAATTCCCAGTGTCCTCAAACGGGTTTATTGTCTTGTCACCGAGATAAGTCGTCTTAATGTGCGAAGGTGCGGGAGGGAGGGTAACATCATGCTGCTAACCTGCCGCATTGTAAAGTAGGCTATTTGTTCTGCTTAAGTACCATGATATCTGGAAAACTACTAGAGCGTGAGATGTGTTGAATTGTGTTAGTCGAGAAGAGATATGTGTTGCGACTGTGCTGCAACTGCAGTGGTACAGCGCACTAGGTGTACGCGCTGATATTGGGAAGGGTCGCCAGCAGTGGCGCAACCACAGGGGGCAGAGGGGTAATGCTACTAACCTTCGACGGAAGTCAATTCTAGGGAGAAGGGGGGCAAACATTGACGGCCAAGGGCACCTGCAGGGGGCACAGAGGAGCAATTACCGCCTTCGATTTGAAATATTATGCAAATAAAAATACATCCGTAAAATTTTCTTGATCGCTTCGCTCGCAATTCCTGCTTTTCTCAGTCTTGTCAAGTTCAGAACCGTAGCTGGGGCTGGCGGGAGCCTTCCTTGGATGCCGGTTGATCTAAATGAAAAAAAAAAGTTGTAAAAGAGAGAATGCCATGGAGTCCAGTGAAATATTAAATCAATATTGTTTTCAATTGCAAAAATTGGATCTAAAAATTTTCTTGCTCGCTTCGCTCACAATGTAATTATTTTCTGTAATGTATTAAAAAAATATGGGTTGTATATATTTATTGAAATAAACTTTGAATACGTACACAATTTAGTGTTCGTCGTTGCCTTGTAATCAAGGGGTCCCGGGTTCGATACCCGGTGGAGGCACATAGTGATTCGGATCCCACTTTAAACTGTAGGTCCAGTCCCGATTAGCCTTACTGTGCACAAAGTGGACTTAAAACACCAAATCAACCAACCAACCAACAATTTAGTGTTAGCATGTTGCATATGTTTTTTTTTTTCTTATTTTATGTCGCTCCATGTTGCATATGTGTAAACATATGTTGTACGTGAAAGTTATAGAGTAAGGTGGGGTAAGACTGCGCAGTTTGAGTTCATAATTTTATATTCAAGCTATGAAACTACAGACACACATGAAAAAAGCAATACACATTGCACTATCCTTTGCTAACTCATAGTAAATTTTCGGAAGCTGAATGAACAATATTTCTGCATGAAACAATTACAAAACCGTGACCATGCAAATGCGCAGTCTTACCCGCACCGCGGGGTAAGACTGCGATCAAGTTCGGGTAAGAATGCGCACTTTCTACACAGAGTCAAATTTGTATAAAAAGAAACACAAATCACCTAAAAAAGTTCTATCATATGGGATACATTTCTCGTGGCATTCTCACAGTAGGCACAGTGAATCCCGTCCTTCACTTGGGTTAGGAATCGCTAACACAAATCACAAATAAAGGTTCCTGTTTCATACGAGGTTCAATTTTCATGCCACCACTCGTCACATGTGGAACACTGGATCCAATCCTCTACTGGAGGATTGCTGTACTTCCCATTACAACCTGGGCAATTGTACTCTTTCTTCTGGAGTTTTCTGCTTGCTACATCTTCTTCAACAACGATATCTGTTTCTGTTTCCCCTGAACTTTCTTCTTACTCTTCTCAGCCAACGAGGCTTCCAAGTTGACTTTGAATGGAGATCCAGTTAAGACCTGAGACTGCCTTCCCTTTCGTCGGCGGTGCTGAATATGCTCTGCACGTGGAAGTGGTGATTTCTGGTTAACGGAAATGTGCCCGTATGATCCAGTATTGTTAATCCCACTTGTTGAAGACTGCTCACCTGGGGTTGGAGCTGATACATTTGTCACAGTAGAGGGAAGAAACTCGTCCTCAGTGAAGATGTCTTGATTGAAAGGGAATAATCCAGTCACTTCAAAGCCCTTCATGGCATTCCCAACTGTAGCTGCCTTCCCATATGCCTTTGCAAAAATGGATGCCACTTGGAAAACTGTGATTGGGCCACCCGGTTGGTTACTCATCCACTTATCACACTCAGATGAATAAAACGACTTCAGTGGACCAAAAAATTATCTATCTAATGGCTGGTCCTTGCAAGCCACACACGTGTGGGGTAAAACTGCGCACGTGCGCAGTCGTGCCCCGTGCTGCATTCCTGAACAAATCACGTGATGCTGCTCAGCCATCGCACAAAGCAATGGAAACTAATACACAGGTGGACTCGGCATTAACACAGCTTCTTCTATCCATCAACATCGTAATATTGTATACATTCACAGTGAACTAGTACTCAAAACACGTACTACCAAAATAAATAGCAAACACCCTCAAAATCTTTTCACTTACCTCTCTCAGCACAACGAATTTCAAACGGATCTTCACCACTGTCCACAGCTAGCTACCATCTTGGACGAAGTAACGGTGGGGCAGTGGTGCCAACTGTGTGTGATTTTCACCTCGAAAAATCGGTGCGCAGTCTTACCCGCCGCGCAGTCTTACCCCACCTTACTCTACATCTTATATGTACGACTTATCTTTGGAATATATTTATCATTTATTTCCTGCCATTCAAAAATACAGTTTGTGTGCTTGTTTTCCATTATTAGCTAATGTGAAATTGACGGTGTTGAAGAAAAATTTCAAGTCGTTTGTTCCAAACAAATGCTTTAGCCCAGACTTCTACCCCCTTTTTGCGTAATTTATGGGGATAATAACGTCTTCGATACTACCTAGTAATAATAATAATAATAATAATGCCATTATTAATGTTGTTGTTGTTGTTATTATTATTGGTACGTTTATCCTGGTACTTGCCCCCCCCCCCCCCCGACAAAAATCGTGGTTGCACATCTGGTCGCCAGAACCGCGAAAGTGAAATTTTCGCTGTTGTGCCTTTCGCGCTTATTCCGGTGTTCAATTTTATTGATTGATTGATTTGGTGTTTTAAGTCCACTTTATGCACAGGAAGGCTAATCGGGACTGGACCTACAGTTTAAAGTGGGATCCGAACCACTTGTGCCTCCACCAGGTATCGAACCCGGGACCCCTTGATTACAAGGCGACGACACTACCACTGCGCCATCGGGGAGGCCCGGTGTTCAATTTTAGTTTCGCGTCTAATCCGTTTCACGGTTCTTCCTTTCGCACTTATTCCTGGGTTCAGTTTTGGTTTCGGAATTAATCCGTTTCGCTGTAATTCCTTTCGCGCTTAATCCGTTTCGTGGTTGAACTTTTCGCGCTTGTTTCGCATTTACTCCTGTGTTACGTTTCGTAGTTGTGCCCTTTCAAACTTATTCCGTATCGCGCTTTATCTCTTTCGCGGTTATTCCACCACCTCATTGGGAGGCAAGGCACTTTTTCCGCCCCACCGCCCCAAATCCACTTTCGGTGAAAGTTTGTAGGTGTTGTACGGTAGGCATGTTGAATAGACATCTCAAAATTCGAGACGATCCTTTAAATACAGAGACGAGTCCGGGACTGTCCTGCAAATATGAAGAGGAGGCAAATACGGTCCTGTAAATCCCGACCTTTGTGACGTAGTAATTATCACATCGTGCTACGACGCCAGGGATCCCGGGTTCGAATCCCAGCCTGGACACGGGTGTTCCTTGTGAGTGTCCCTACATCGATTACATCATATTATCACTCATCCTCATCTTCGCGATTAGCTAAAAGTGGCAGAAAATAAATAATCAAATCAATCAATCAATCCTGTAAATATACAAACGAAACCATACGGTAACGTGGTTAGAGACACGAGACCTTGATGGTTCTGTAAAAACAGAGACGAGACAGATATGGTCCTGTAAAAACGGAGACGAGACAGAGATGGTCCTGTAAATAGACAGACGAGACCGGGAAGATCCTGTAAATATAGAAACGAGACCGTGATGGTCCTGTAAATACAGAGACGGTCCTGTAAATAGAGAGGCGAGAAAGAGATGGTCCTGTAAATATTGAGGCGAGAAAGAGATGGTCCTGTAAATTGACAGACGAGACCGGGACGGCCCGGCAAATATAGAGACGAGAGAGAGGCTGTCTTCTTCTGCTTTTCTTTTAGCTTTTCCTTCTTGCATTCCTTACATGTATAATCTTCTTCCCTTTTACTTATTGATATGTATTTCTCCTTTCTTATTCCTTCGCACGTCCAATGTTTCATTTCCTTACATGTGACACAGAAAATAATTTCTTCCTTGTTTCCTTCCTCTCCGCAACAAATGAAAGTTTCCCTTTTTTCTCCGTCTTCCTTCATTGTAGCTTCCCCATTCTCATTTCCATCTTTATCCTTTTTCTCCATTTTCAATTATTCTTTCTCTCTTCGCTGTCTGGTTCCTAATTCTCTAGCCCCACGTTGGGCGCCATTTATTTATGCTACCTTTATTTGGTGCAAAGGTACATAAACATTAATCTTAAAACTCAGCTAGCTTATCTACAGGGTAGGGTTCTTTGTAGACAACGAAACCAGACAGGATGCCTTCCAATGGAGACGTTTAAACGAATATATTATTTAAACACATGATACATGGAGTAAGAATATTTACATGATAAGCTACTTTCTTCTATGCTTTGTATTATTTTATTTTCTCTATTTGTATATTCTTCTATCTGGACTTCCTTCTCAATGGACAAATCTGGATCTGGACTTCCTTCTTAATGGACAGATCTGGATCGGGACTTCCTTCTCAATGGACGGTCTGGATCGGGACTTCCTTCTCAATGGACGGTCTGGATCTGGACTTCCTTATCAATATGTAGGATCTGGACTTCCCTTAATGGACGTTCTGGATCTGGACTTCCTTCTCAATATGGAGGATCTAGACTTCCCTCTTAATGGACGTTCTGGATCTGGACTTCCTTCTCGAATTCCTTTATCCTTTTCCAACTTTTTCCTTTAAGCTTTGGGAATAATACTAATATCCTCCCTTGGGGCTGCAATTGGAACGCGCCACCACTAACTAGGTCCAACAGAGTGTATACTTGGTGCAAACGATTTACACTCGCATCTAAGTAGGTGCTACAGTTAAACTGCGCAACCAAAAAGTGCCGTGGGGCGTCGATCAGAACGCGCTCGCCACTGATGTAAACAAAATGTCCCCTATAGGAATGGTAAATCAATCATACAGATGCAATATCTGTTCAAAGACACAAACTTGTATCATTGCTTTGACTTCCTTAATTTTCATATTAACTTACATGTGATCATTGATTTGATTTATAAGATATATATATATTAATTTACTTCTTTCATATTTATTCTTTGTCTTTTTATAATATATTCTATTGTTTTTCATCTTTCCAATTTGCTTTGTTCTTATTTATAAAATTATTCACATATATTATGCCAATTCTTAAACTTGCACGCCTGGTGCTGCCATCTCTATTCTTCTTTGGCAAACTATTTACATTACTTGGTCCTATTGGGTACGTAACAAGGCGGTCATGTGACAGACGTGACCGGGAAGGTCCTGTAAATATAGAAACGAGGCGGTCCTGTAAATAGACAGATGAGACCGGGGCGGTCCTGTAAATATAGAAACGAGACGTTCTTGTAAATATAGAGACGGTCCTGTAAATATAGAGGCGGTCCTGTAAATACAGAGACTAGAGGGTCCTGTAAATATAGAGACGAGACCGAGACGAGATCCTTCTAGGCTTGTCGAGACAAGACCGAGATTTAGTGTCGGAGAATCTGGATCTCGTTCGAGAATTTGGTAGCACATTAGAAACATTTACGTATATATCTAACTGATTGTAATTCGAGACTCGAGACGAAACCGAGACTTACCCTTCGAGATAGAAACGAGAACGAGACAGTGGCAACTCTCGTCTCATCTTAGTGCCATCCCTATTACACGGCGCGCGAATAATTACTAAATTTATATGAAATTAGTAGTATAAGTGGCCGGGTTCAAGAACCGAAAATGAGGCTCGGTGAGGCTCGCAGTGTTGCCAACCCCTTACTCGAAAAAATCACCAAGGTTTTTATCTCGGTCTAACCTAATTTAAAGCAAAAAGCTGGCAATACTGCGAATCTCACCGAGCCTCATTTTCTTGCAGTGTTGCCAGCTCGAGCGAGGCGTAGCCTTTTACGGTGTATGTTAACGGTTTGCTCTCGTAAGGCATGAGCCTTATTTTCTCGCAGTGTTGCCAGCTCACCCCAAGAATATTTCACCATGTGATATTTTACAAGCGAAGCTAACCTACAAATGGGAGTTGGCAACACTGGCAACATCAATTGCGGTTTAGTGTTGCTAACTCACCTTAAGAATATTTTACCATGTGATATTTTACAGGCGAAGCTAACTTACAGAGTAGTGTAAGTGGCCGGGTTCCACGCCCGAAAATGAGGTATAGTGAGGTACACAGTGTTGCCAACCTCTTACTCGAAAAAATAACCAAGGTTTTTGTTTTTGGGTCTAACCTAACCTCAAACAAGGAGCTGGCAACGCTTGAGGCTTTTCTCGCAGTGTGGCCAACTCACCCCAAGAAAATTTCACCATGTGATATTTTACAAGCGAAGCTAACCTACAAATGGGAGTTGGCAACACTGATTAGTGGAGGTAGCCGGGTTCACCAGCATCAATTGGCGATCAGTGTTGCCAACTCACCTCAAGAATATTTCACCATGTGATATTTTACAGGCGAAGCTAACCTACGAATAAGAGTTAGCAATACTGATTAGTGTAATCAGCTTAGTTGAGCGCCATCAATTGGCGATCAGTGTTGCCAACTCACCCCAAGAATATTTCACCATATGATATTTTACAAGCAAAGATAACCTACGAATGGGAGTTGGCAACACTGACTAGTGGAGGTGCACGGGTTGAGTGCCATCAATTGCGGTTTAGTGTTGCCAACTCACCCCAAGAATATTTCACCACATGTTATTTTACAGGCGAAGCTAACCTACAAATGGGAGTTGGCAACTCTGGCAACATCAATTGCGGTTCAGTGTTGCCAACTCACCTCAAAAATATTTCACCATGTGATATTTTACAGGCGAAGCTAACCTACAAATAGAAGATGACAACACTGGTAACATCAATTGCGATTCAATGTTGCCAACTCACCTGAAGAATATTTCACCATGTGATATTTTACAGGCGAAGCTAACCTACAAATAGAAGTTGACAACACTGGTAACATCAATTGCGGTTCAATGTTGCCAACTTACCTGAAGAATATTTCATCATGTGATATTTTACAGGCGAAGCTAACCTACGAATGGGCAACACTGACTAATAGAAGTGGCCGGGGTTGCGTCCGAATCAGCAGCAGATGTCACCTAGAGCGCTGTTCCATCCGGGACTCAGCCAATCTCTGTTGTCCGAATTTGCGGTAGACGTGGAGTCGGAGGGAAGAGCAGAGAGGCGCGACAGATGCACGCTTGAACTCGCTGTGACGCTGCGCTTGGCAGCCATATTCTAACTTTCACTTTGTACAGACAACATTTACTGATTAGAGGATGTAAAACTCAGTTATATTTTAATATTTTATCGATAATGAATGCAGAAAACGTAAATGATGAAATAGCGTGTTATATTTTTTAATGTGAGTAGTTAGGTGGAAATCATTGTCATGTTTGTTTGCGCCCCAGAGCGCGGTGGGTGAAGTTCGGGCTGACACCTGGCGGGAAAAGTGACAGCCGTACTACAAGGGGACATGCAGATTCGGACGACTTGGACGCGACTTCGAGTGCACGCGAGAGCAACGGGAGAGAACGGGATGGAGCGCTTGCCAATCCGGACACGGCTTTTGTAAACCTCTCTCGGGAACGATGTGCCACACACGCGCGCGCGCGCCTATCGGTAGATTACGTTTCGCGTATTTATTCGTTGTGCTGGCACAGCGTGATGAGTAAATAATGCATTTTCTCATTTTTGAAGTACGAATGCACTTTATCGTAATCTTCCAAGTCCCGGGGACACTAATGTTTGTATATCGTGACTTTTGTAAACCTCTCTCGGGAACGATGTGCCACACACACACACGTGCACGCGCTGGCGCCTCTTATTATTTCTGTATTATGGCGCAAACACATCTAGAAAAACTACAATTTTGCTCCCTCTCCTCTCTGCGTGTGCTATCAACAATACGTAAGCCTTGGGACGACGAAAATTACACAACGGTGAGCCTCGTCAATACACCTACCCCGCAACATCTGGAGCGTGCAAATACATAAATAGCGGGTCGCTTGGGTGTATACAATTTGTTTTATTTATATTTTGTTTCAAAGCAAGCGAGATAACCGGAGCATGCAGGCACACAACAGCGAGCTGGGATGGAAGATCATCAGCATATCCGGAGCGTGCAGGTACATAATAGCGAGCTGCTTGGGCGTTAGCGTGGCTTCGCCGGATGCAATACACACGATGCTTAGGTTACAACAGGTTGTTAATATTAGCTTTGGGGAAGAATATTCTAGAGAAGATTGTCTCAGAATATTTTCATAGTTTCACACTTCTATTAAATTGGTAGAAAAAATATATTAGTGGGCAATAAAATCTGAAGAAGATTTGTGTCTAGCAAAAAATAAGCTAAATAGAATTACACATGCATACAATATTTATTTTTTTCTATCTACAATCATATTTTTCTTATATATTTTTTCAATTTTTTTATAGGGTTGATTAAAGCACATATTTGAAGAAGACAACGCTCTACCACCAACCGATCACATATAAATAAACATACCCAAAAAAATGCGCTCCATGAAAAGTTGCCCTGTGTGCAAAACAGCCATATCAAGCAAAAATTTTGCAAGACATTGTCGCACCTGCGTGCCAAGCAAGCATTTGGCTGCCACCGAACTGTGTTCCGGATGCAATAAATACATTACAATTGCGTATGTCAAGAAGCATAAGCTTACTTGTCTAAGCAAAAATACATCTGGGGCTCAACCGTCGACCAGCTCAACCAAGAGGAAGGCAGAAGCAGCCTCCATCAATGCACCACCTGCTAAACGCGTCAAGCCTGCGATAAAAGCAGACCGGTCTGCTTTCGGTGGAATATTAGGAGATTACGTTCAATTGTCGGATGGCTCTTGCGATGTTCGTAGCTTTTTAGAGGAGAAGCGAGCAGAAATAGTTTCTATTTTTAGTAATGCACTGGCTACGCACTCCTCCACTAAATTCTACGCATCGCTTCGTTGCTGGTACAAGAAGCCTTCTGATGAAATTTACAGCTTCTGCCACAACACCAAGGCGAAGACGTTGCATCTGGCGGATGTCGAAAACCTAGAGGTAATCTACAACAAGTTTGTCGAGGAGCTGCTGGCAAAGCAGGAGGAACATGAAGCCAAGGGTTCGGGGGGTTCACTGTGTGGTGAGCGTCACGAACTGCGCGTCAAACTTTGCAAGTTTGTGCCTCTCTCCGCCTCCAGCTACGTCCGCTTACCAGAAGCGATTGTGGAAAAGAAGGCCGTCCTGAACATTCAGAACAGTGACGCCAAGTGTTTCATATGGTGTGTGCTTGCAGCGTTGCACCCTGTTCACTCGAAAAAACAACCACGCCGAGTTAACCACTACCTACCCTACGAGCCAGAGCTGGAAGATGCGATGGCTGGAATCGACTACCCGGTGGAGGTCTCGGACATTCGTAAGTTCGAGGCCCGTACACGCAACCCTCGGTTGGCCATCAACGTTTATGGCCTCACCGGCAAAGATGTGGTGTACCCCATCCGGGTGAGCGACGTAGACGACGATGGTGTGCAGGAAATTCATCTTCTGCTCATCAAGGATGAAACTTGCCATCACTACACCCTCATCCGTTCTCTCTCTAGACTTGTTTCGAGCCAGCTGAGCAAAGACGAACACCACATAGAAGTTTGTCCCAGGTGCTTGTCTAAATTTCGTAATCGAGAACAGCAGGATTACCAGCGCATCAGAGGTCCCAACATCGCTGCCGAGAAGCTCGCTAACCACAAGCTCTACTGCAATGCCAACGAACCTGGTTTGGCAGACTTGCCCAAACCTGGCACCATGGAGCGTTTCCACATGCACGGTGCCATGGTGGAGCACCCCGCTATCATCATCGCGGATTTCGAGGCCTTCCTCAAACCCCTGTCCACTTGCGATCCCGATCCCGAAGTTTCTTCCACCACCCCTTACCAACTCCACGAGGCATCCAGTTTCGCATACGTTGTGGTGCGACGAGATCAACACATCGCGCCCGAGCCCTACGTGTACCGTGGTCCCGACGCAGCCAAACACTTCCTCGAGAGGATGGTTGTCGAGGCTATCGAGATAGGGAAGGTACTGTTGGCCCCCAAGTCTATGCTCCCACTGTCCCCCGACGATCAACGTAGACACGACGAGGCCATCGCTTGCCCTGTCTGCGTCGAGGAGTACACCGCCAACAACTGTAAAGTCCGACACCACGATCACTTTAACGGTAGGTATGTTGGTCCTTGGTGCAACGACTGCAACCGCTTGGCTCGGGACCCGCGCTTCATCCCTGTGTTTTTTCACAATGGCTCGGGGTACGACTTTCACCACCTGATCAAGCATCTTGGGTACGACAACGAGCGAATCAACGTCTTGGCGCAGAACGAGGAGCGTTACATCAGTGTGAGCAAACTAGTGTCGATCCCGGGAGCAGACTCTACCGTCGAACTTCGCTTCCTCGACTCCCTGAGGTTCCTCCCGGCCAGCCTCGATGCTCTCGCGGGGAAGCTTAGCGACGAGAAAATGCTCATCACCTCTGCGAATTTTCCGAACTTGGACGCCAGTCTCTTCAGGCGTAAGGGGGTCTACCCCTACGAATACGTCACCGACTCTACCAAGTTTGCGGAGACGTCGCTTCCTCCTCGAGCAAACTTCTATAGCAAACTGCGAGGCTCGGGCATCTCTGAGGATGACTATAACCATGCTCAGTCCATGTGGCGCGAGCTGGATTGCCAAAATCTCGGAGACTACCACGACGCCTACCTCAGACTTGATGTGACGCTCCTCGCCGACGTGATCCAGGCGTTTCGTGCAACTGCGAAGACCATCTACCACCTGGATCCCGCCTACTTCTATAGTCTCCCCGGACTGGCATGGTCAGCCATGTTTCTGGTGACGAAAATTGAGCTGGAGCTTTTTTCGGACGTGGACATGATGCTGTTTGTGGAACGTGCCGTGCGGGGTGGAATGGTCCAGGTGTCGCAACGGCACGCGCGCGCCAACAATCACCACATGGCCATCGGTTACGACCCCTCACAACCGTCGAGCTACATCATGCACACGGACGTTAATAACCTCTACGGACACTCCATGATGCAGCCACTCCCTTTTAGAGGGTTCGAGTGGGCTGACCCTTCCAACTTCAACATTAAAGGTTTCGACGATTCGAAACATGGGTTCTTCGCCGAGGTGGACCTTGAGTTCTCCGAGAAGCTGCAGGATTCGTTCTGCGATCTTCCCCCTGCACCCGAGTTCAAGTGTCCACCCGATTCCAACCAGAAGAAGCTCGTCATGGATTTTGAATCCAAGAAGAATTACGTCCTGCACTACAAGAATCTCCGGTGGTTGATGCAGCGAGGGGTCACAGTCCACACAGTTCACCGCATCCTCAAGTTCGAGCATTCTCCATGGTTACGTCCATATATCGAGCTCAACACCAAACACCGCACCGCAGCCACGTCCGAGCTTGATAAGGATTTCTTCAAGCTCATGAATAATGCGGTGTTTGGCAAGACCATGGAGAATGTGCGAAATCATATAGATGTGAGGCTAATATCAAACAAAGCACAATGTCGCAGGCTCGTAGCAAACCCGTTATTCAAATCGAGGACTATTTATAATGAGCAGCTTGCTCTGGTGCATATGAGGAAGAACAAGGTGATGCTCAACAAGCCAATTTATGTTGGTGCCTCAGTATTAGACCTGAGCAAACTGCACATGTTTCAAATATATTATGGGATACTACGCCAGCACTATAACGACAATATCAACCTACTCTACACGGACACAGATAGTTTGATGTACCACGTTCACACAACCGACGCATACGGGGATATAGCCACAGTTCCAGCTCTTGAAGAGCTCTTCGACACCTCGGGCTATCCCCAGCCGAACCAGTACGACATCCTGGTTCGCAACAAGAAGGTGCCTGGCAAACTCAAAGATGAGAAGGACGGAGATGTGATTCTTGAGTTTGCAGGTCTTCGCGCCAAGGCCTATACCATCAAAGCCGAGGGTAGCGTTACCAAGAAGGCCAAGGGTGTCGGCAGACAGGTGGTTCGGCAGCATCTCACATTCGAGGACTTCGTGGATTGCCTCAAGACCAGGTCGTCGGTTCTAAGAGCAGAACAGCGCATCCAGAGCGTCGACCACGTGTTGACCACCAACAAAGTGAGGAAGATTGCCCTGGATCCCAACGACGACAAGAGGTGCGTTCTCCAATGTGGAATCCACACACTGCCGTGGGGGCACTATCGCTTAGCAGAAAGCAAAACCTGCAACATATGCCCATCTTCAACAGAAGATTCATAAAAACAAAACAAAAAAAAAAACAAAAAAAAACAACACTGACTGTTATTACAAAAAAAAAAAACACTGACTGTCATTACAAAAAAACTTTGACCGTATTTTAAATAACCAGCATAATATGAATCTTTTTGGTTTCCGAAAACAAACCAACATGGAGACTGTACATCGCGCGACGACAGATCATGAATTTCTACCTTCCATGTTAACTAAACTCAACGGTCTACTGATTGTTCACCTTAACAGCATTTGGACGAAATTGGATGACGATGTGGGCAAGATGTTTTACGTCTTCAACAACAATTTACATTTTTACGAAATTCCGATCGATGGAAAACTTCAAATCACCGTGAATCCGGAAAACGTAGGCGAAATCAAAATATCTACCGGCAAGAACATTTTTCGAATCAAGCACGACAAGATGCTTTCTAACATTACGTACGATGTTTCCGCAGGAGATTACCTGTACGTCGAACTCCTAGGAGATTACGACAAACTCATTCCTCTCTTCGTTGAATTACGAATCGTCTATCCTATTATAAATAACCGTTAACCAAAATGCCTAACGACATTTTCGGCAACACTAAGCGTGTAGACCACGCAGAAGAGATTCTCATGTTGGACGTCCGAATTAAAAAGTTGAGGAGCGATTTGATCGCTTTGCAGGAGACCTTAAACAAAAGTTTAGAGTCGGAAATCGCTACGCTCCAAACGCAATGTCTCGACCCCATTCTGAAAATCGATTCCGAACTGAAAACGCTCATAAAAAATTATGTCGACGTACCTTCTTACGACAACGTTCAAAATATACAGTTGAGCGTGGATAAGCTTCAAAATGATTTGGCCAAATTGCAGCAATTTCAATCGAAAAATGAAGATTTGGAAAAATTGAAACTCGAAATCGAAGAACGAGCTTCGGCAATCGAAAAGAATTTCTCTGAACTTCAAACCGTCGTGAAGGATATTGATGTAGAACGCTTGCATGTTGTTGTCTCCAAATTACAAGAAGAATTCGCCGGCACGTTGGAAGAAATTAAATCCAAGTTACAGACTTTGGAAGATACCATGACGAACCTACCATCGTCAGACGAACTGCAAGTCATCAGCAAAAGCGTCGCGAACATAAAAATTCAATTGGAGGCTTATCAAGATTTCGAACACATTCAAACCACCATCGCTACGCTTCAGGCGTCTCTGGAGTTGATCAACGAAGAAATTAAAAATATTCACGCTGAAGCAAGTACGTTGACGAGCATACAAGACACGTTGAGCACGGTTCAGCAGAAGATCGAATATTTAGAAAATTTGAACGTCGAATCGAACCTTGCTCATTTTCATCACGTACTGGACAACATACAGGGTGACTTGGAATCGTTACGGACGAGCGTACCTTCGAGCGAAGATTTGGAAAAATTGAAAACTGCCGTGACGGCACTATCCGATTCGAGCGACATCAAAAATTCATTGAGCGATCTCGAAAGTAGGGTGGCCAATCTCCCCACCTCCAAAGAATTACACGCTTTGAAAAGGAGCATATCACGTATGCTGAAACGACTGGAAACGGAAACGGCGAACGTGGAACAGATTCGAGACGAACTTGCTTCGCTGGTGTCGACGCTGCCCACTTCGCAGAGCGTCGCCGATCTTCACACGCAGTTTACCGAGATGCGAAGCATCGTGAACGATCTTACCGAGAAGAGCTCGAAATTAAATCAAGTCGAGAACCTTCAGAGTATCGTCGTCAACATCAGAGATCAAGTTGGAGTGCTGGAATCCACGCAGGAATCGACGCTGGCCTCTTTCGGTGCCAAATTGCAAGAACTCAACGAAAACTTCAAGCAGTTGAACGTGGAAGTGAAAATCAAGCCGTCATTTTCTACAGTAACGGATACCATCGTCGAACATTTGTTGCCCGTATAAAATACACTGGGACAGCTTCACAGCAACCTCGTTAGCGTCGATACTAAATTCGCCAAACTGCATTCTCTGCAAGCTATCGAAATCAACAGCGTACCCAATCAACAGAGAATCTCCACGTTCGTCGAAGGTAACAAACTGTACATGTTACATCCTTATCATCCGTACTACAAGTTTCTCCTCGATGGCACGATTCAGATAAACGAATTTTCGTACTGGTCTCACGGCAGAAAAGCTAGCGTTCCCACCATGACCCTGATATCGAATCGTGGTGTTCAGAAAGCAGGAAACATTCCTCTGGCACGTTGGAACGAAACGCGCAACATATATGAAATACACGAAGACGAAGATCTCACCGTTTTTGACGTGAGTGCCGGCGATAAGCTGATCATTCAAAACACGAGCGAAGTGCCACCCTCTTTGAATCCCATCACGCTAGTGCTTCTCTTCAAACGTAATCTCTAAAAATGTCTAGGCAAGCCATCGTCGAAGAATTGCATAAACCTGCACGCCGCAACTACGAACGTTTGGCGGTGGTGACCAAGGGAATCGACGACCTCTGGCAAAGTGACCTCGTGGAGATGAGTAGCGGCAATCTAAAAAATGTGCATAAATTGAACAAGGGCAACAAGTACCTCCTCACCGTCATAGACACGTTTTCGAAATTCGCATGGGCTCTACCTTTGAAGGCGAAAACGGGGACGTGCGTCATGGAAGCATTCAAGACAATTTTTCGCGAAAGCGGCAGACGACCTCGGTTTTTGCAAACAGACAACGGTAAAGAATTTTACAATGCCGTATTCCAAAAGTTTATTCGGAAACACGACATTCGACATTACTCAACCTTCAGTCACATCAAAGCCAGCATCGTGGAAAGATTTAATCGAACCTTGAAAACACACATGTGGAAACGATTCACGCTTCGAGGAAATTACAAATGGGTCGACATACTGCCGGAACTCGTCGACACCTATAATGATGCGGTACACAGAACGATAGGCATGAAGCCAGCTGATGTTACGAAATCCGACGAGCAGCGTTTAATTTCTACAGTTTACTGTCCAAAGTACACTCCCACGACTACCAAGAAATCAAAATTCAAAATTGGAGACCAGGTGAGGATCAGCAAATTCAAACGCACCTTCGAGAAGGGATTCACAAAAAATTGGAGCACGGAACTTTTTACGGTGGTTCGAGTTTTACCCGGAAACCGACACACGTATATAATAAAAGATAGTAGCGGCGAGATTTTGAAAGGAAGATTTTACGAAGAGGAACTCTCTAAAACAAAACATCCCGACACGTACCTCATCGAGAAAGTATTGCGTAGGAAAGGCGACAAACTGTTTGTCAAATGGCTGGGGCTTCCGGAAAAGAGTTGGATCGACGCGAACAAAGTGATTCTATGAGTGCGTGGAATGTCGTGAAACGTCTACCTGATTCGGAAAGTCAAACGAAAAAAAAGAACGGCGAGTTGCTTCCCGACAGCATCCGTTGTCTAATCGTAGGCCCTTCAGGGTGTGGGAAAACGACACTGCTCGTGGACAATTTTCTCCTCGCACCGAATTGGTTAGATTGGAAGAACAGGCACCTCTACGTATTTTCGAAAAGTTTGGAGCAAGCGAAATACCAGCAACTGATGAAACTGTACGATGGTCTGGACATTGCAACGTTCTCTTCGGAAATAAAACCACTCGACGATTGTCGTGAAAATTCAGTCGTTGTGTTCGACGATGTTATCCTGGAAAATCAAAATGAAATTCGCAATTTTTTCACGCAAGGTCGTCACAAAGGAATAGATTGCTTCTTCCTAGCTCAAACGTTTTCCAAAATTCCAAAACAGTTAGTACGCGACAACGCTAATTTCATATGTTTGTTTCGTCAAGATCACACCAACCTCAAGCACGCGTACGATGACTACGTAGGCGGAGACATGAACTACAATCAATTTTCGGAACGCTGCTGCTCCCACTGTTGGAACAGTGACGATTTCGGATTCGCGACGATCGACATGACAAGAAAACCCAACGACGGAAAATACAGAAACAAAATCAACGACTTTCTAAACGTTGCAACGTTGTGAGCAACAACGTGTATAAATAACGCTATGGCGAAACGAAAAATCGAAGACGAAAATCTCAAGTTGCGAAACTACCTCGCGAAACGCTTCAAAGGTTGGAAATCCGAGAATCGCGGATTCTACGAAGAGAAGAAACGTCAAGATCAACCTGTGATCGACGCCATCAGCGATCTAGGTAAAGAAATTAAAGGCGTCACGGAACAAAATAAAAATTTGATCAACGAACTCGTACCACTTGCAGCTAAAAGTTACACCGTACCCACGCCTATTTCGAGCATTCCTTCAACGCCGTTCGAACTGAAGGACGTACCGCCAGGACGTCGAGCCATAAGCAGCACGTCGTCGTCTTTGGATAAGATCGAGTTGGGACCTTTGGCACGAGACTACCTGAGCACGGCGAAATTCGACAAGGATGAAGTTTTCGGATTGTATCCCACCATGGAGAGCAACGAAGGCGGCGGTGTGGTTTGGAAGATTGGAAAATCGAAAGTTACCTTCGAAGGCAACGATATTAAAGTTAATTTAGGCGAGAAGGATAGTTGGAACAGGTATCCGGGTACGGTGGGACTGTGGGAACTCGTTGCCAAAAAGCAGCCGAAAGATTACACCGACGAAGATTACCAGAGTTACAAGGAAATTTTGATCATGACGGATGCCTTATACCAAAACAACGACGCCTCGCAGAATAGGGTCAAATCCAGCAGCGGCGAGAAGTACAGAAATCTCATCAAGCCGATATGGAACCAGGTGAAAACAGGCAGCGGCGTCAAACTCTACAACACCCTGCCCAAAGAATTCGTTTGGGTGGACGACGTGCGCAAGCTCATAGACAGGTTGTTGGTTATTGCAGGAGAGGAGACTGCAGGCAATCGTAATTTCTACAACGAGAAGGTAGGAATTGTGGACATGATCAGCACAAAACTTTCCAACTTCATCGTGAACGACGACAAGGGCATAGGTTACCTCATTAAAATTATCAACACGCTGCCTCCGAGATTCTGGAACATGGCCGAAGGAAAGGGACTCGTGAACGACATCATCAACAAGTTACCTTTCGAGATGCATTTACCCGGCTACCAGTACTGCGGACCGGGTACCAAACTCGAGAAAAGATTGAAGAGAGGAGACAAGGGTGTGAATCCGTTGGACGCTGCATGCAAAGATCACGACATCGCCTACAACACCACTCGCACCGATCTGGATGCACGTCACGAAGCAGACAGAAAGTTAGAGCACGCAGCTTTCGAAAGATTCGTTAGCAGAGACGCTTCGCTGGGAGAAAGAGTTGCAGCACTGGGCACCACCATCGCCATGAACACAAAACAAAAACTTGGGTGGGGTATATAAATAACATACAGTAAAAAAAAAAAAAAACACATCATGTCTGGTATAACCGTCTTGCCACACGAACTGCTGTGTAAAATATTCAAACATGCAGTAAATGGAGATTGTGAGGATATAAGAAAATTTTTGATCATAGCGAGATCAACGCCGGAATTTCGCATCCCTTGTGAAATGGCTGTTAAGGATTATCTTCGGGAAATTAGCGGCATGAGGTGCGGCGATCTCGACACTCTTTTTTCGGTCGCAGGGGAAAAATTAAACAATAGGTTAGATGAACTGCACGAGGCGAGGCTGGGGAGAAGACGATTCACAGATGATTGGCATAAGTCGAAACAAGAGACGGAAGATATCATCACGCACATCATCGCATTTTCCGAAGCACAAACTTTCTTCCTCTAACACAGACAAAAAAATCTTCGATACAAAAATCTCGTGAAAAAAATATATATAAAATAACACACATCGTGAAAAAAAAATAATCTTCAGTGTATATAAATAACACACATTGTGAAAAAAATTAAATTTCTCTAACACACACACTGAAAATTTCTCTTCAATATGACGACTGAAAAAATGAGTGACTTTCAAGCATTAAAACAAATGCTAAATTTGTCAGTAGAGTATGTAAAAATTCAGGAATTAGAAGTGGACAAACCTTACACGATAACTTCCGGTTCAATTGTTTCTACCCAGTATGGTCCCAAGGCGCGTTTGTTGCTCAACGCACAATACAGTCTATTTTTACCAGATCGATACGCTAACATGTTATCCGACGAGAAGCTAGCTATTTTAATCGAGAACAAAACTCAAATCGTGTACAAGGGTACAAAGGAACTTCTTGGTAAGAAAACAAAGCACGTAATAGAATTTGTGTAACGGCTCTGCGCGGAGTATATCCTTGAAAAAAAATTACACGGAACAAAAAAAAAATCTCAGAACATTTATATATAAATAACATACCGAAAAAAATTACACAAAACAAAAAAAAATCTCAAAACATATATAAAAATAACATACCGTGAAGATAACATATAGAGCATCAACATGAAGCCCAAAGGTGTTGTGTACCAGATACCTTACTCCAATCTGAAAAATCTAGGTACCCTCGATGGTTTACTCACCAAAAAACAACGCGAGAAGAAACGTTCTTGCTTGATGAAAGGACACGGAATGAAATTACTTCTCAGCACACCTCAATTGAGACGCTTGCAGCGTTCGCGGAAACAGCAAAAAATCGGAGGTTTCATATTCAGCATCCCAGCCATCCTGGCAGCATTGGGGGCTGTTGGAAGTTTGGCCGGCGGAAGTGCCGCCATCGCGAAAACCGTCATCGACTCGAAGAAGAACAAAGCCGAGTTGGAAGAACAGAAACGTCACAACCTGGCTATGGAGAAGAAGGGGAAAGGTATAACCAAAAAACAAAAAAGCAACCTCGATGCTTTGAAGAAATATAAAAAAAAGAAGAAGCCCTGTCCAACTTCGATATTGAATCTCTGATCGAACTGTTGGGAATAAAAAACTTCAGGGGTGTTTTCATGTCTGATTCTCTACCCTCTGCTGTGAAGAAAAAAGAGTATGGCGTGGTCAACCTGGACAGTTACAAAAATCCTGGTACACATTGGATATGCTACCTCAAAATTGACGATAACAATGCATTTGTTTTCGATTCGTTCGGTGGCACACCACCTGCCAGGTTGGTGAAGTATCTCAGTGTTGCCAACCTCTACTACAATGACAAACGCATTCAGGGTTTCACCGATGTTAACTGCGGCCACCTATGCCTTTCCGTTCTCGCATACATGTCTAAAATAAATAACCCGTCGGTGGAACATTTTCAGAAAGCATTGTGGAAGCTGAAACACGATGGGCGTGTTCCATCTCACGAGCGAATCTTCGATCCTGAAACTCACGCTGCACGACGACATCGTCTATCCTAAATCCGTAGCTCTGCGTGCATTCTACAGCATGTACCTCATACCTAACGTCACGCAGCACAACAACAAAATTAGCGTCGGAAGCGAACACATCGTCGTCACGCCAGGCCAATACAATCTTTCCACTTTGCAAGCTCAATTACCCAAAGGCACGTACCTTTCTCAAAATTCGGTCACGCACAGAGTGGAAATCCTATCGGCGACGGAAACCATAAACCTGGGTACCATGGGAGAACTTTTAGGTTTCGAGAACAACACAAAACTCGAAGCTGGCATCAAGCACACGGCAGTCAATATTCCTAAATTTCTAGCCATCGAAACTCTGAACGTTCACTGCAACGTGGCGGAAGGCATGATCACTAAATCTTCGGACGGATTACTGGGAAGTCACAAGCAGACGGGAATCATAGCCACGTTCAAACCAAGTTCCGAATTCATGGAACCGATCATCTACACACCCTCTTCGCCGATCTATTTTCCAGTATGTCGCAACCGCATAGACGACATAGAGTTGGTAGTGACGAACGAGAAAGAAGAGGTGGTGGATTTCGCAGGTGCAACAACCACTGCCATCGTGGAGATCATCGTATAATAAATAACCATACATAGTAAAAATGGAGCAAATCGAAAGTTACGAATTGCAATCTTTCCCTCCGAACCGTCGCACGTTCGCCAATCTCAACGAAGCGAACAGGGAGATCGAATACGACGTGGACGTAGGCGACGGGTTTGTTCATCCTCACAGAACAGACCTCTACCTTCAATTCGACGTGGTGAAGAAAGAAAGCGGAGACGCGTTTTCACCCAATGCAAATTTGATACTCGTGGACAACTTCGTGCCTCATCTGTTCTCGCAGGTGGAGGTGAGGAAACACAACACCGTCATCGACAGAATAGACTATCCAGGCATCACGTCGACGGCAGTGGGAACATTGAAATTATCCAAAACTGACGCAGCATACTACCAGGCGGGAGGATTCGAAGCGGGGACCAAAATATCGACTAGAAGTCACACGGTGCTCTTTCCCATGCGTCTGCTGCCGGGATTCTTCTCCGACTACAAAGAAATCATGTGGAAGGGGGGATTGCGCGTCACGTTTCGAAGAGCGGCCAACGACAACGACGCGCTGATGCGATACACCAACTTGAACGCCGACGGCACGCCGATAGCCAACACTTTACCCGAAGCAGCCAAGTGCGTCATCCGGAGCATGGAGTTGAGAATGCCGATCGTGGAATACGAAACGAACTATGCCCTCAAGTACAAAGCGGAGATCTTGAAGAGTTCGCAGGTGCCGATTCGCTTTCACGGTTACCAGTGCGTGCAGAAGGTGGCGTCGGGAAGTCACATGGAATTCGACGTGACGACGCAGTTCAACAACATACAGTTCGACATGCCAGATTTCGTCGTAGTGCTCTTTCAAACCGGGCGCGATAACAACCAGGAAAAAGATTCCAGCAAGTTCGACGACTGCAAGATCAAGAATATTTATCTGAAAAATGGACGCAACGAAGTTTTCCCGCGCGAGAATTACAACCTCGACATGACCAAAGACGATTACCTGAAACTTTACGAAGCTTACACGGCTTTCAAACGCGTGACCGAGGGAAACGTGGACATGTACTACACGCCCAGCGAATTCAAAACCCACAGACCCATGTTTGTCATCAACACATCTAAGAGGAAGCAGGTGGTGGTCAACGATCGCACCAACATCAAGGTCGTCTGCGAGTTCAACAGTCCGTTGCCCGAGGATACCGTATGCAGTGTCATCCTGGTCGCCGAGAAGTCCTTCGTCCACGACGTGAAGAACGAGAGGGTCACAGAGCAGTTTTAACATGTTTAACATCTTTTTTCTTGCACAAATAATAAGAGGCGCCAGCGCGTGCACGTGTGTGTGTGTGGCACATCGTTCCCGAGAGAGGTTTACAAAAGTCACGATATACAAACATTAGTGTCCCCGGGACTTGGAAGATTACGATAAAGTGCATTCGTACTTCAAAAATGAGAAAATGCATTATTTACTCATCACGCTGTGCCAGCACAACGAATAAATACGCGAAACGTAATCTACCGATAGGCGCGCGCGCGCGTGTGTGGCACATCGTTCCCGAGAGAGGTTTACAAAAGCCGTGTCCGGATTGGCAAGCGCTCCATCCCGTTCTCTCCCGTTGCTCTCGCGTGCACTCGAAGTCGCGTCCAAGTCGTCCGAATCTGCATGTCCCCTTGTAGTACGGCTGTCACTTTTCCCGCCAGGTGTCAGCCCGAACTTCACCCACCGCACTCTGGGGCGCAAACAAACATGACAATGATTTCCACCTAACTACTCACATTAAAAAATATAACACGCTATTTCATCATTTACGTTTTCTGCATTCATTATCGAT
Source organism: Lepisma saccharinum (assembly GCF_977018435.1). Classification (NCBI taxonomy): domain Eukaryota; kingdom Metazoa; phylum Arthropoda; class Insecta; order Zygentoma; family Lepismatidae; genus Lepisma; species Lepisma saccharinum. The sequence goes on from NC_139229.1 coordinate 24,250,388, forward strand.
AAAATATTAAAATATAACTGAGTTTTACATCCTCTAATCAGTAAATGTTGTCTGTACAAAGTGAAAGTTAGAATATGGCTGCCAAGCGCAGCGTCACAGCGAGTTCAAGCATGCATCTGTCGCGCCTCTCTGCTCTTCCCTCCGACTCCACGTCTACCGCAAATTCGGACAACAGAGATTGGCTGAGTCCCGGATGGAACAGCGCTCTAGGTGACATCTGCTGCTGATTCGGACGCAACCCTGGCCACTTCTATTAGTCAGTGTTGCCCATTCGTAGGTTAGCTTCGCCTGTAAAATATCACATGATGAAATATTCTTCAGGTAAGTTGGCAACATTGAACCGCAATTGATGTTACCAGTGTTGTCAACTTCTATTTGTAGGTTAGCTTCGCCTGTAAAATATCACATGGTGAAATATTCTTCAGGTGAGTTGGCAACATTAAATCGCAATTGATGTTACCAGTGTTGTCAACTTCTATTTGTAGGTTAGCTTCGCCTGTAAAATATCACATGGTGAAATATTCTTGGGGTGAGTTGGCAATATTGAATCGCAATTGATGTTGCCAGAGTTGCCAATTCCCATTTGTAGGTTAGCTTCGCCTGTAAAATAATATGTGGTGAAATATTCTTGGGGGTGAGTTGGCAACACTGAACCGCAATTGATGGCACTCAACCCGTGCACCTCCACTAGTCAGTGTTGCCAACTCCCATTCGTAGGTTATCTTTGCTTGTAAAATATCATATGGTGAAATATTCTTGGGGTGAGTTGGCAACACTGATCGCCAATTGATGGCGCTCAACTAAGCTGATTACACTAATCAGTATTGCTAACTCTTATTCGTAGGTTAGCTTCGCCTGTAAAATATCACATGGTGAAATATTCTTGAGGTGAGTTGGCAACACTGATCGCCAATTGATGCTGGCGAACCCGGCTACCTCCACTAATCAGTGTTGCCAACTCCCATTTGTAGGTTAGCTTCGCCTGTGAAATATCACATGGTGAAATTTTCTTGGGGTGAGTTGGCCACACTGCGAGAAAAGCCTCAAGCGTTGCCAGCTCCTTGCTTGAGGTTAGGTTAGACCCAAAAACAAAAACCTTGGTTATTTTTTCGAGTAAGAGGTTGGCAACACTGTGTACCTCACTATACCTCATTTTCGGGCGTGGAACCCGGCCACTTACACTACTCTGTAAGTTAGCTTCGCCTGTAAAATATCACATGGTAAAATATTCTTAAGGTGAGTTAGCAACACTAAACCGCAATTGATGTTGCCAGTGTTGCCAACTCCCATTTGTAGGTTAGCTTCGCTTGTAAAATATCACATGGTGAAATATTCTTGGGGTGAGCTGGCAACACTGCGAGAAAATAAGGCTCATGCCTTACGAGAGCAAACCGTTAACATACACCGTAAAAGGCTACGCCTCGCTCGAGCTGGCAACACTGCAAGAAAATGAGGCTCGGTGAGATTCGCAGTATTGCCAGCTTTTTGCTTTAAATTAGGTTAGACCGAGATAAAAACCTTGGTGATTTTTTCGAGTAAGGGGTTGGCAACACTGCGAGCCTCACCGAGCCTCATTTTCGGTTCTTGAACCCGGCCACTTATACTACTGAAATTGTCCATTTATAATTTTAAAAATATATAAACAGATTCAACCAGTTAAAACGTAATATTACAACTTTCCGTAAAAAAGTAACGAAGAAATTTCCCTTCAAGATCATAAACCACGATCTGAACTTATTCTAACAGTAGAAATATGAGATATTATGTAACAGAAGAAATTAATATAAACCGATAACCTCCAATAAGACTTAGATTGCTATTTTAGATTGATAAGATGAAACTTGGACCATTTCTGTGCGGTATCAAGAAAACGAGATTACCTTTTGGAAAAATAAAGTTTACTTATAGTTATCTTTATTTTCTTTCAAGTCTCTTGTCATATCAAATAACCATTGAGCCGTTACTCAAATAAGAGAGAAATTATTATCTGTGTTAGAAGAAACTTTCTTAGGTAAGCACTGACAGAATTATGATCGTATGAGAGACTGGGTGTCTAAAAATAGACTTGTTCACTACGAAATAGTTTGACCCCATCCTTCAAATCTAACGAAATAATCTACACGATAGACTAAATTTAAATTTAAATTAAATATATATTTTAACGGCTTGGTTAAGTGTACAAAGTACAATTAAAATACGTACATATATTAACTATTTCACCTAAGCAGACAGAATTTGAAAACGTATTAATTATCTATACACACGAATGTCTTTAATATATTATTATGCACGGTTTATGTGAAATAAATTAGGTTTTTAATCTCCTGACTTCACCTTCATTATTTTAAAGTGTATGGATGATATTCGGTTTGACGTCATCACGCAGTGCACTTTGGGAAAAACCAGCATAAAATCGGGAAAACAGATAGAACCCTTGTTATAGCGATATTTTGTGCATACACAATCCTCATATGATCATGATAATCATACCTTGAATCACTTTGGCAAAGATCATACGTGCAGTGTTTACTCGGCTTGCTTTCAAGACAGAATCTGTTTGTTCGAAATATGGCGACGGAGATTGCATTCGCGTGATGAATTGTGGGGGAAGTTGTTCACCGAATATTATCCATTAAAACTACTTTATTTCCCTAAAATGTATTTTGTATTTAATAAAAAAATTCAATGTTTCCTCCGTCAATGTGTATTATTGATGCATAACTATACGAGCAGGTCAACGTGAAACGTCCCCATTACACATTAACCATTCAAATGGATTGTGATACAGAAATAACCACTACATTTGATACGGCCCAGGCATTAGTATATGGTTACTGGGTTGGCCTACTGGGAATGAAGAGAAATAATAGACGGATATATTCTGTTGTTGTCTTGCTGTCGATGAATGTTTCAGGCATACGTCCAGCTTTCAATTAAATGTGTAATTTGTTCAACGTCTGGTTCTTGTATTGTCCTAATCACAACTTGCAAATTATGCAACCGCGAAACCTTCATTTTGGCGCTGTGGACAAACTCAACAAAACTGAATCAATCGTTTGACATGTTATTGTTACTCTCAGTGGTGCCCGAAGGATTTTCGGAAGGGGGGAGTATTTATTATTTTATAGTAATTTGCCCCATATTTTGCCATATTTTCCAGCATTTAAAGTTATTTCTTTAGACACGCAGAGCCAAAAGGGTGTGGGGGTTATAACACCCGTCAACTCTCCCTTAGGTACGCCACTGGTTACTCTATATTACACAGATGTACATAATCACATACAAGTTTTTCAGCAATCAATTTGATACTCTTTGGTTGGTGGAGTTTATGCTTGGATTTTCAACCAGAATGCAATCGTTCGTAACTGTATTTTATTACCTAGTCATAAATACGAGGCGCATCCAGAAAGTAAGTTCCGAAAGTGCCCTAAGATGGCACAAGTGGTCAGAGCGGGACGAGCTTGCGCAGGAGTGGAGGAGGAACATGTAGCCATAACCTGGCGCGAGCGCAGTTGTGTGGAGTCAGTGGTGAGAGAACTGTAGTACGGGAAACATGGCTGCGCGTATACAGTCTCCCGCCGAGTGCGAGGTACACGCGGTAATCAGATTTAACCACGCTAAGAAGCTATCGGCGTCAGAGATCCCCCGGCAGGTGTGTGAAGTGTATGGACAGAATGACATTAGTGAAGGAATTGTCCGAAGATGGTGTAGTAAATGCACAGCAGGCCGCACCAATGTCCACGACGAACCCATCGTGCACACAACGTGAGAAACTGCAGTCGCTGGGTGATGATCTCATGCAGCAAGGAAGGCAAGATCTGCGGAAACTGACATGAGAGTTCGGACATTGTGAACCGCCGGTTCTGCAGCATTGCTTGCTGCACACTTTCCACCAATTCAGGCGTCACCATGCCTGCCGGGGGATCTCTGACGCCGACAGCTTCTTAGCGTGGAGAAACCTGATTACCGCGCGTACCTCGCACTCGGCGGGAGACTGTATACGCGCAGCCATGTTTCCCGTACTACAGTTCTCTCACCACTGACTCCACACAACTGCGCTCGCGCCAGGTTATGGCTACGTGTTCCTCCTCCACTCCTGCGCAATCGCCTCCCGCTCTGACCACTTGTGCCATCTTCGGGCACTTTCGGAATTTACTTTCTGGATGCGCCTCGTATATTTCTTGCACAATGTACTGTGAAATATGTAGGCTACGTCTTCCTGATGATCATGCTAGAATGCATAACACCATCAAAAACCAGGAGATGACGTTGACAATGGTTGTGTACCAGCACTATGAGTTGTAACAAAGTATTACAACAATACTTGGAAGGTCGAACTTGATTCTACAGTAGATCTGACCTTACGATGAAGAATGGAATTGCTGAAACTTCAGCAACTAAGTTTGCGTGTTGGGTTTATCGCTTGATCGTTTATATTATTATGAGAGCAATCAGATAAACTTTGTATTTCATGTTACTCGCAGTCAGTTCGCAGTTTGTATGATTTTTGTAACCTACATGCTTGTACGTTGTACACTGTTGCATATTTAAAAGCTCCAGAAAATTAATTATCGGATTCAGTGTGCGTGCATGTGATCGGAGAAAGAGTAAAAGATCAAAAGTTATTTTACACAAAAGTATAATCTATTTCCAAAATTGTTTCAGTAAATGTATGTAGTGAGACTAATTTTCAGTGTAAACGTTAATGGGAACTGATTTCTAGAGTGATAGCAACAAGAATTCACACGTAAGTGCTAATATTTAATCCGAGTGACACTAAAAATGCAATCAGATCTAATGCCCTTGTACTGAACAGAAAATAAGTTGATTTTGCAGGTATGATATTTTATCATTAAAGATGGATGTTTTAGTTTTTCAGCATTTGTGTAGAACTATTATATATCTGTGTGTGTGTGTGTGTGTGTTTATAGTTATCCACTGCATCTTGTCGAATGCTAGAAATATATAAGAACATTGTCATCTATAGACATGAGATTTCTAGCAGATTTGGCGTAAAATAATTATCAATTGTAACTCAAAGAAAAGAAGCATTTGTTTCATCACTATAAAATTATCATGATTGATGTACTGTAAGACAGGAACGGGTAATTGCACTCTATTTTTGTGGAGGGATACAGTAGTCTTCTTCACGTCAGTTTTTTCTCTCATTCAAAGTATTTTTTTTTTGTTTTGTCGACATTATCTTCCTTAACCACCCAGCAAACCTACTGCCTATTGTACAACTTGATTGTGTAGGTCGATCTGCTCAAGTTAATGACGGAAAGATAAGATAAAATACTCAAAATAACTAGGTCATGTTTATTTGAGGACTGAACATGATTGACCCTTAACTTTCTGGTGTTTTATGAATTTTTCACGATCTAAATTCATCGAGCTCTGCTTTGCGGAATGGTTAACGGTGTCCAGTGGCCTAACTAACAGGGACTCCGCCCCCCACCCCGCAACTTTCATCTGTACGCCCTTACGCCCCTACTTTTTCCTTTAATAAAGCTTTCCTTTCTAAAGTATTAATTCACGCCACATTTATATTAGGTATATACAAATATGAAAATACATTCATGAATCAATGTAAAAACTGGTGCGAAAGGTTTAGACAACAAACTGTAAAAAAATAAACGTATTTTCAAATTCAAATTTTCTTTATTGAAGGTTGATGTTCCACGTAGCCCAGTTTATACACGCTTTCATAATTACATATGAAAATACACCGTTACTATAAAAATTACGATATTTTTAAATGTCCATTACCAGTTCTCTGCGTTTCTTGATGGAAGGAAATTTTTGTTCTAGTTTGGTCAAGTCCAGTTTTCGAGCCCGATTGCTTCCGATGCTTAACAGCACCAGTTCGCTCACTCTCACTCTTGCCATTGTGCTTCTTAAGTAATTTCTGATCAATTTTAGCTTGAAAAACGACCTGTCAGCTGATGAAGACGTCACGGGTAGGGTCAAATACAGCATATAAACAGTGCATACGTCAGGAATGCTACTAGCCAGAATATTGTTTTATATCAAAAGGAATTCTGCAACTTTGCTGATGATCGACATGATTCATCTGTTGATTTCAGTTGATACTACGTCCCGAAAACAAACTATTTCTCTAACTACAGTGCAAGATACATTTTCTACATATTTATCCTAGATATTAGTAGCGGTTTTGGTTGGTTTTTCCGTTAGGGCGGTGGGGCTTGAAAAGGTGAAGCTTTCTTTGATTTGTTTCATACTCTGAAATCTATTGTTTACTTGATTGACTACAATAGCTAAAACACGGCAGAAAAGCGAAATGTTCTTGCCTGTCGACTACCCTTCTGCGACGTAATCAATGACTTGAACTATTCATGTAATGAAGGTTTTCTTCCAATCTGGTTTTTCACTTTCAACTTTTCTAGTGATTAACATTTTCTGTTTTCAGTTGAAAAAATTCAATATGTTTGGTTGAAAATATATTTTAAAGGACAACTTTTGTTAACTATCGGTCTTTCTTATTTTAACATTCTTACTGCGCCCCAAAACCCCGTGCGACCCCCCCCCCCCCCCCCGGCGAGGATTACGGGTTTTTTATTTTGACGGGCTCGATCCTCGATGGGTGCTCCAAAACTTCAGGTTTTGACAAGATAGGAACTACTCGAAACCAATAGTGTACTATAGCGGACTCCAGTCTCGAACGCGGCCAGAAAAAACTGCGATGGGACTCGGTTCGCTGACCATTTGTCATCCACGAAAAGCCGAAGGTAGGGCCCTTGCTCTCAAGGGGCTGTTGTGCCATGGAGTTTCGTGTTTTCTAACACTTCCAGTTCCACTATAAAGTAAAACATCAACTTTTTCAAATGTTAAACGATATTTTGAAAATAGTATTTTGGTTGATTGATTGATTTGGTTAATTTTACTTCGTTTTTCTGCCACTTTTGGCTAATTGCGAAGATGAGGATGAGTGATGATATAATTAAATTGATGAAGAGACCACAAAAACACCTATGATTAAGGGTTTGAGTCATCTGTGTAGTGAAATAATGAATTAGTACCCTCCTCGCAAGAACGTTGTACCATTAATCAGCCTATAGAAGAAAGAAGATATGTACCTTAAACATGGTGAAAAACAAACATGTCCTTCACATTGGTGACACAAATGGTTTCCCTTGCCTTTTTCTTCGACGTCTTCCTGTGGCGTCGTAAGGTTAATTCTGGAATCAATAATTTGTAGAAGAATCATCCAAACTGTCTAATTTACGTTGCTACTAACGTCACTGAAATTATATTACAATATGAATGGGCGTAGCTTGAGACCTAATTTTGAGAGGACAGAATCAAACTGGGCCTAATTTTGAGGAGTTAGAATGAAACCTGCGGCTTAATTTTGGGGAAAGAGACTCTAAAAGTTTTCCATTCAATAAAAACAACGTTCAGGATTATTTGCTAAATAACTGTGACGTTTGCGAAATCACTCTTTATTACTTTGCTCCCTAGGTCCTCTAACTTGTAAATTTTAATAAACCTGAAACTTTTTGGGGTGCAGCAAGTGCCCCCTTTCCCCCGCCAAGTTACGCCTATGACAGTATGATCAAATTCTGAAAGAAATTGTCGGAACTGTCGTCCTCATCCGCATACCAATTTTGGATCATTAAGAGCTCCAACAGACTATATCGCCGACCAAAGTTAGATAACTGTGTCTAAACCTTAATTGAGGATGTCATTATTGATTTCTGAGTTTCCTCGTTCTTCTTTGTGTTTACGACAAACGCCATGTAACTTGATACAAGGTATAAGCCTTTCGAATATGTTACAATCCGGATGAAATCAAAGACAGCAAATATTTGTTATCTCTATGCGGTTATCTGGCTAGGCGTGATATTAGCTAGAAAGATAAGAGATAACTGCATATTATCTTCAACGTGAGCGTAAGTTGGTGTAGGATCAGCACTGAAGCAAGAGTTTAAAAAACGTGGTTTATCGTGCACTGATAACATTCACATACTAAAAGAAATATGAAAACAATGACAACTTTTTCTTGTTAAGGCTGCAGTAAAGGCAATGTTTCGATAACAGATGGCAGCACCGGTGCCATGTTGCCACATCTACGCATATGTAGCACGTGTTCCTAGGCTAAGAAATCTGGTTGCCAACTCCGAACAAATCAGTTTGCTGACTTCAGAATCAATATCATCTCCTTATCGAAATGAGTAATTTTATTCACAATTTCTAATCGATTTTTCTAATGTATTGTACTCTCTAGGTTTCAGGCTTCGCAAATAGCCTATACGCTCCTGGATTTAACATGAATTTATTATCCAAGTACGAGACAAGCATTAGCAATGCGAGAGACCATGAAACTTGAATTTGTGTCTCTCTCCTTTTGTTTCCCCTTAAACCACTCCTTTCTTATGATAACATGTACACATAAATATTCGTAATTTCGACCGTAATTTCCGGAAAGGTAATACTATAATTGAAAGTTTCAAACCATGAGTTATGAGGAAAGGTATTTCTCAGTGCTGAGGTAAAATTACAATATTTTCTGTCCACTAGCTCTCGAGATAAACTTGAACAACGAAGTCTACATAAGATTTGCATAGGTTCGCGGAAAAAAAGACTTGGTCTTGAAGAGACCCTTAAGGACACAAGCTTTTCAGGGAAATTTTTCATACCGGCAGCATTATTAGTTGCGTAACAATAAGTCGAACATTTCTCACGCACCCACCGGCTGACATGTGTCGCTGGAATAACACGTGAAGGGAGGAAACAGTTACAACACTTACAAGGTCGGTCTCCTTGGAGAGAACGTAATAAACGGAAGAACAATCGTAGTTGGACAATGTCGTTTCTCTCAGGTGGGAAAAGGACACCTCGCAGTTTCTGGAGCGACGACACACTGCCGCATAGAGGAGAGGCACTGACCCATTTCTTCCCGCAGGAGGGTAAACTCGCGGAACGGTCGTGGCGCTGATGCTACGCACTGCGTCGCTGTCATTCTCGGCTTTTGAGAAGTGTTGCCAGCCGCCTGACATCAAATTCACCACTGTGAATCCTGGACGTAACTAGGGTTGCTTTTCGGGTGCGGCATCTAGAAACACTAGGGGTGTGCGGGACGGAATTTTTTGGGTCGGGACGGGACATATTTTAAATCCCGACATTCGGGATGGGAAATGTTCAAAATTTCCTGAAGATCTGGAAATCTCGAATTCTACACGTCATCTTCACTTTAAGTGATTGTTTTTGCATTTCTGGTACAAAACTAATAATTTTCGATAAGTTCCAGACATTTACAATGCAGAAAACGTCGAGAATTAACGACTTTTTAAAATGACCATTCGGTATTTCCCGACTTTTCGGGATCCCTCACACGAACTTCTGCCACCCGCCTAATTTCATGGCCGTGCGTTTATTTTTAATCAATTTTTGGTAAGGTTATTTGAAAATATACATATGATTTGCTGTGAACACAACAAACACATTTTTTGTAATTTGAAACTAACTAAGTTTGTTCAAGGGAAGCCGATTACATATATTGTGTGAAAGTGGCCATACGGTGCAAACATACAAACACAAATTACCATCGTATCGTATTATGAAGTAAGAAAATTTATCTTTGCTTTAAACATCAACAATGTTCAAGAAATAAAACAAAGCAACTCACACTAAGCTGTAGGTAATTATAGAAAAACAGAAATGAACAACAATCCTGCGGATAGAAAAACAATCGCCACTGATCTTTGTAGAAACTGCCCCAGTTCAGGAATGTAAATGCGGTTTCTCCCTCAGGATGAAGGATTTGTAGAAAATCTTATGGCATTTTTCAAGGATAGAACTCGTCCTATTTCCGTAGCATTTTTCTTAGCATAACCAATCAGAAGAGACCTCTAGGTCACGAGTGCATATGTAATGGTGGCCGTGTGAGATGTAAACAATGTAACACTTCACATGTTTAAAAGACGATAACTATTCAACCGAGAGGAATAACGTTTCATATAAACCGTTATTAGGTACAAAACAATGGCGTTGCTCAAATATCCCCTACATACTTTACAACGTTTACTGTACACGTATAGAATAATATTATAGTTTTTTCAAATGTAAACACCGTGCACTCAGCATAGATGGTGTAACTCGACGTGCCTTTCATGCTGTATATGTTATACATTGCAATTGCAAAAGCTAGCCGAAAATTTACATGAAATGCTTGCGTTTAAAGTACTATCTGCAATAAGATTTTTGCAACCATTCACATAGCATTTATGCTAGCAAAAATGTTAAAGGAAATGCTTTCGTCTAAACCCAGTTTTATACAGTAATAGCGGTCGCACTTCAATACATAACATTCTACCACAGATAATGCTAGGCTCAATATGTCGACATGACTTTAGACTGCGAGAGTTAATAGTGTTTCCGTTGAAAATAGCTTTTATGCAATGGAGTGCTACAGAAAATTAAGGGGGTGTGCAAGCACCACTTTGCACTCCACTTGACACCGCCCCTGAGCCAAACCTTTCACATAAAAATAACGGTGTTAGTACTGAAATCACAACTTAGAATGTACAATCCCCGGCAATAAAAATTACCCATCTAGACCCTAAAACACTCACTTCCGTTCTTATGTATGTTGCCTAACTCTAAAGCGAAAAGGAAAAGTGGATTTTAATAGCAAAATTTCAATGGCAAATTCTGCACCGCCGTAGAGGTATGCAACACACATAATTTCTAGGAAGGAAGCGAGTGTCCGGTTTTATTGCTGGTGAGTACCGATCGCTATTTTTATCCACTGTAATCTGTACGCATAAAAATTTACTTTTTCATTGAACTCAAAGAGCAGAAGAAATTATGATTCTCGTTGTGTCTCTTGCAGAATATGCGTAAAGTGTGTTTAATCCGTGAGAAACACTAAGAAATATATTTGGTACGGTCAATAAATAACCGGATTAATGCCGTAAAAAAGCGAAATACAGTGGCAGAGCGATGAAACTTACGGGATATGTAGGCCAGGCTGGGGTACGCCACATGTCTGCGAGAAGAGTTCCAGACCGCGTCGCTAGGTGGCAGCACTGGCAGGGAAGGGTGGTTGTGTATGTGTAATTTGCCTCCAAGTCAGTCTTTCAGTGAGGTGAGTCATGACGTCAGTGTCAGGTGGCACAAAGGAGGCTCAGCAATCCGTGATACAGTTTTTGACGGTTTCCTGGATCGCATTGTGGCAACGGACGAGATCTTGCTCACTCCTTTCTGTCGCGTTTACTTTTTGTCGTATACCGGCACCTGACACTGACGCCATGACTCACCTCACTGAATGATTGACTGGCGCCTTGGAGGCAAATTACACATACACAACCACCCTTCCCTGCCAGTGCTACCACCTACCGACGTGGTCTGGATCTCGTCTCGCAGACATGTGGCGTACCCCAGCCTGGCCTACATATCTCGTACGTTTCATGACTCTGTCACTTTTTTTTTCGCTTTTTCACGGCATTAATCCGGTTATTTATTCACCGTACCAAATACTTCTATGTGGAAGACTTCATGTGCCAGCTCGTTGGCCGAGCGAGTTTCTCGAGAGAAATTCCCAGTATCAAGTCTCGGCCTGTTCTTTTTGAGTATCCATTTATCAATTTAATCTAATCATCACTCATCGTGCCAACAAAAGTGGCAGAAAAGCGACGCTAAATAACAATACTACAAATATAGAAGACTTCATGCAAGTGTTAACAATAGGAGACAATAATTAGAATATAAAAAGATATAGGGATCCGGACTAGAAATCGGGCTATGAGAACACGTGTCACCCGACTTGACCCCATTTGTCAAGACCTGTCTCTGAAGAGTCTGTCATACCAAGGGTTTAGATCTATTTTTCTATCCACATGCATATCTCTCGATCTATTTGAAATGAAGGATACTTAGGATAATCTCCCACCATTCACATATCCAGTTGGGCATTATCGGCAGTGTGGACAGGAACATTAATATTTACGTACTCCCTTCAGAAAAACATGAACGTGCGGTTGATATGTGGAAACGGTGAAAGCGCATAGCCTTGGGCAATTTGCAGCAAAACGTGGTGAGCGCTGAACAAAAAGGCGATAAGATAAGTATTGCATAGCTAAAGAGTACGTCAATATAATTTTACAAGCGACTGCTGCTGATAAGATTTTAGAAAACGAGAAATCAAACTTCAGCTCTTTCCCGTAAAAGAAGTATAGATTTACCACTTTACGTCAGATATTAGTAAAGGGAAGGAAGCTGCTGCAATTTCGGAAATAATGCGTGCGTGAGTTTCTTAAAGCATATGTGGTTACTTATGATAGAGAGAAAAGGCCAAGTATTCTGATATTTAGGTGAGTCACGAATTGTTTGAACTTTTAAAACTTTGAAAACTGATTTTGTCTCGTGCTGCCGCCGTGGCGTTTTCTGAAAATTTGACCTGGGTTACCGCAACAATTCTTATTTATTGTAGGCCATGGTATACACCCCATTAGATATACTAGAAATAAAACCACGGTTGTTAAAGGTCCAGGAATTATGGGTTTCGCAACAGGACCGGAACTTTTTTTCTCGCACAATTTAAATTCGATCCAAGTTGCGTATTGTTTCATTTCAATACGGAACTTGGACCCTATTTAAACTGATCCGGAAAAAAGGTTCCTGGACCGTATTTAAATTCATCCGAAACAGTGTTCCTTTACCGTATTTAAATTCATCCAGAAAAAAGGTTCCTATGGACCGCATTTAAATTCATCCGGAAAAAAGGTTCCTGGACTGAATTGAAATACTTTAGAGATAAGAAAGTTATTTACGGTCCAGAACCCATTTCCGTTTGATGATTTTCTCTCCTGGACCGGAATTGAATTTATTTAAAATTCCTGGACATTTAACAAACTGAATAAAACACCTATGCAGGCAACAATTTTAATTTTCATGCAATTTCTATATATTTTATAAAAATTTATCTTTTTACCTGAAATTGAACCTGGATTCCCCAACACTGCCTAGGCCAAGCGCGGCACAGAAAGCAGCCAATGCTCTTTGGAACTTGTGGAACTGACCCCGCAGGCCGCATTTTTAAAATAGCCACTCGCTTCGGCTCCGTCGCCCTCCCCGCGTACAGTCAACGAAGCTAGTAATAAGGTGTGTTTTATATATTGATACAATTGTATCATCTGCAAATATGCTGTATAAAAGAAACAAACTGCCGGAGTACTAAGTGAGGTGAGTGTATAATCGGGGAGAAAATCTAGTCGTCAGAATGGTGCGATGGAGAACGATCATAAACCAGTCTTTAAGTTATTTAAATAATTTGCTTGAATTCTCGTTTACAAACTTATTTTAATAGTTTGCATAGTATATAATGAGCAACTACCCATACATTGAAACTAAATGTATAAAACTATATAAGATAAAAGTTGGTTTACCAGCGGTAAACACAGTAACATGGAGACTGCCGATACTTTGAAATTCGTCTGAGCTTTAATGAAAAAACTCACAGCCCTTTTAGGCATCAATTACACTGTTATTCAGTAATGAAGCATCTGAAATATATTGAATGAATGACAGGCGCGTAGCCAGAATTTTATTTCTGGGTGGCTCATTCCTTATCAGCAGCCACCATGAAAAGACGAAAAATTGGGGTTTTAGCCTTAGTATATTACACTTCTTATATAAGATTATTAATCCTGCTAAGGAAGTAAAATTAATTACCGCTATACACTATCTGAATTAGATATTTGTAGAAATTAGGGGGAAGCTTCAGCCCCCCGAGCCTCGCCTCGCTACGTGTCTGATGAATAAAGGGGGCAAAGGGAGACATGTCACCAACTAAAGCTTTTGAGCCGACGGGTTCATATCAGCTTGATACTTTCAAGGAATTATCTTGAGTCACATTTGAGTGAAACCGGTTAACCCCTTTCAGGATTTTGGTGCACTTCAAACCTTCCGAGAAAATAACTCTGGAAACTACCCGTGATGCGCGGAAGCGAGATTAGCTATGCTATCTGCGAAGCCTGAAGTCTAGTGAATAAAATACAGGAGAAAAATCGATCAGAAATTGTAAATAATATTATTCATATCAGTGAGATGATGATGCTGATTCTGGAATTGGCAACCTGATTTCGTATGAGTTGGTAACCTAATTTCTTAAGAGTTGGCAACCTAAATTATTATGAGTTGGCAACCTAATTTCTTACGAGTTGGCAACCTTGATTTCTTATGAGTTGGCAACCTGATTTCTTACGAGTTCGGAACCTGGTTTCTTAGGAGTTGGTAAATTTATTTCTATTCATAGCCTAGGACCAAGTGACATTATGAGATACCCCATATCTTGGACTCAATATACGCCACTGGAGATTAGATATAGGTGGAGCACTGTGCGAATTAAGCTTTTGGAGTGGCGTATTTGTAATTTCATTTTGGAAGGTGGATGTTTTTTGGTATGAAATTTTGAATGCTAAACTAAACTATTGCCTTACAGTTCTAAATACCTGCACTGGTTCTAACCTAGATAATTAAATCTCCTGATAACATTTACACGTAATTTAGAGCTATTGAACTAGTATCACCGAGAAAAAGACCAAATTTCTACTGCCAAGTTCAAACTTAACATCAATCTACCTACAAGTTTATTTCGAACACTGTAGAATGCGTGTAAAATATCAGAGACTTGTTTTGGTTTGCCTGCTCCACAGTTAGCTTGGGCAGAGTAACAGTTGGGCTGAAAAGTTCATAGGCTAACTCATAGATGGCGTTAGTAGAATTAAATCCATGTGATTTTTACTTAGTACTAACCTTCAAAAGATACGTGTATAAATTTCACAGCTGCCGGATAATTAGTTCGTGAGATATAGCATTGTGAGTGAAGCAGCTTTTGTTATTGTGAAAAAATGGAGAAAAAAGAATTTCGTGTGTTAATAAAGCATTGCTTTTTGGCGAAAAAAAATACTGTTGAAGCCAAGGCTTGGCTTGATAAACATTATTCGGACTCTGCACCAGGAAAATCAACCGTTGAGAAGTGGTTTGCTAAATTTAAACGAGGCGAAATGAGCATCGAAGACGATGCACGCAGTGGACGCCCCAAAGAGGCTGTTACCGACGAAAACATAAAAAAAAGTCCACAAAATAATTTTAAATGATCGTAAAGTGAAGTTGATCGAGATAGCTGAGACTTTAAAAATAACAAAGGAACGTGTTGGACATATTGTGCATGAATATTTGAACATGCGAAAGCTGTGTGCAAAATGGGTGCCGCGCGTGCTCACAATCGATCAAAAGCAACAACGTTTTGATGATTCGGAGCAATGTTTAGCGATATTCAACCGTAATAAACACGATTTTTTCCGTCGATATATTACAATGGATGAAACATGGCTCCATAACTACACTCCAGAGTCCAATCGACGGTCAGCCGAGTGGACTGCACGTGATGAACCGAATCCAAAGCGTGGAAAGACGCAACAGTCGGCTGGCAAGGTTATGGCATCAGTATTCTGGGATGCGCATGGTATTATATTCATCGATTACCTCAAAAAGGGCCAGACCATCAACAGCGATTATTACATAGCGTTGTTGGAGCGTTTAAAGGATGAAATCACGAAAAAACGGCCCCATTTGAAGAAGAAAAAAGTGCTGTTTCATCAAGACAATGCACCGTGTCACAAATCAATGAAAACGATGGCAAAATTATATGAATTAGACTACGAATTGCTTCCCCATCCACCATATTCTCCAGATCTGGCCCCCAGTGACTTTTTCCTGTTTGCAGACCTTAAAAGAATGCTCGCTGGAAAGAAATTTAGCACTGATGAAGAGGTAATCGCCGAAACTGAGGCCTATTTTGAGGCTAAAGAGAAATCGTACTATAAAAATGGCATCGAAAAATTGTATGACCGCTATAATCGTTGTATCGCCCTCGAAGGCAACTATATTGAATAATAAAATCGAATTTTGTAAAAAAAATATTTTTTACTATGTTAGCCTACGAACTTTTCAGCCCAACTGTTATACGTGTTCATTGGTGGAGCCGTCTCGCGTCACTACTTGCGCAGAGACTTTTTTTCGTTTGGCTGCTCCACAGTTAGCTGGGACGGAGTATATATACTTTCAATTCCATTTTCTTTGAGGGGGATAAAACAACCCTAGCAAAGATAAAACTAATTTTCTTTTGTCGGGATAAAAAAAAATGTGTAGGGGAAATCCCCGGCATCCTCTCCGTCAATTTGAACACTGAAGTGGAGAGTAGCTCCAATTCAGAGATATTACTCCGCGGATGGCTACACTGTCTGAGTCGAGTTGCGTGCCGCTTTTCCGTGGCAACTGTGTCAGGCAGAAGCCGCGCTCAGTGAAAAATCTCCTCTGACAGTGGATGCAAGGGTACAGAATGACACGAGCCTTTGTAATCGGAGATATTTCCTAGCAGCGGGACACACGGAGATTGTGTCATGTCGCACAATGTTAAGGTAACTACAATGTTAATCTTTCTATTATGAACGGTAGATGGATCTAGTAGTATTATCTTACTTTATTCTATATTTTGCATATTTATATCCTTCTGTTATGAGGCTGAACTGTCAAATTTTTATCTGTCTATCCTAGTCGTAGTATTTTAATTGTTTTTTGTTGGTAAGAGAAGCTTCTTACTTTTAAAATGTAGTTGTTTAACAAGATTGTGGTAGTTAATCTTGTTGGAAATATGATGAAAAGAACATTGCAACGGAAGAGATTGTATTGTGTGTCTATCAATAAGTGCCTAATAGTTATCTATGTTCAACGTCCCTTAAATAATGTAGTGGTTAACATTGATTGATTTTGTTCATTTCACTTCGCTTTTCTGCCACTTATGGCTAATCGCGATAGTGATGATATGGTGAAATTGATGTACACTCACAAAGAGGACCCATGCTCAGGCCTAGATTCGAATCCGGGACCCCTGATGTTGCAACGCGCTGAGCTAACCACTACGCCACGGAGACTGGCACAGTTGGCTTGTAATCAAAGGGTCTGGGTGTGATTCCCGGTGAAGGTACAGTGGTTCAGATCCACTTTAAGCAGCAGGTCCAGTTCCGATTAGCCTTTCTGATCATAGGTGGACGTGAACTTTACCAAAATGCTTTAATGATAAGCTAGTTAGAAATCGGTTGCACTTTTTATGTTTCATCATAACATACAGACCTCACAATTTAAGCCCGCGTAGGGCATTTGACCTGCGACAGCGAAGTCATTTTCGAAAATTCCTCTCCTTTCCAAAAAAAACAACAAAAAAAAAACGCTATGATAATTCCAATTGCGAACAATTAAAGATGTTGATTATCGTCTGAGAGCATTCAAATTTTCGAGTTTTTTTTCGCTCTTAGTGGTAACCTAGGTCTGTCTATTTTCTATGACATATCTAGACAACAGTAATACCAACCCACACGAATATTCACTTGAATGCTCTAGAAGGAATTCTAAACAGACATGATTTTTCAGAATTTGAAATATGATAGCGGTTTTTTGGAGACGAGCAGAATTTTCGAAAACGACTTCCTCAAGTTCCTCGGGTTCAAATCCCGAGGCATCTAATTCAGCCTCCCCGATGTGTAGTGATAATGTCTTCGCCTTGTAATCAATGGACCCCGGGTTCGATATCCGGTGGAGGCACATAGCGATTCGGATCCGACTATAAAAAAAGTAAGTTCAGTCCCGATTAGCCTATTTGTATATAAAGTGAACTTAAAACTCGACAACAGCAGCTTTTTCTCTCTCTCTCTCTACTATGTATTTCCAACCTCCGTGATGTAGTGGTTAGCACAGCACGCTACGACGCCAGGGGTCCCGGATTCGAATCCCGGCCTGGGCGTGGGTGTTCTTTGTGAGTATCCCTTCATCAATTTCATCATATCACCATTCATCCTCATCGTCGCGATTAGGCAAAAGTCGCAAAAAAGCGACGATAATTACAAAAATCGAATCAAATGTCTCAGTCCACTACGTTTTCTCGGCTAACCAAGCCAAACAAATATACGCAATTTAAAATGGTCTTAAAATGTAAAAGAAATTGAGTTTTCCCTTCATAACTGGAGAAATTGGCGTAAATACTGGAAAACTAAAAGAATGGATTCGTGTTCTATGCTTCCCTCCTATGTACTTTATATGAATGCACTCGGAAGAGGCAAGGGGGGACGATGGCCCTTGCTGGAAAATGAATTTCAATCTAAAATTATGTATTTCACACCGTATTTCAGTCACAGTAATATATGTTAATTATTATAAGGGCGTTGCGGGAATATTATAACTTCAAACTGCAGGAGTGCTTTTGAGGGAACAACGCTGTTATGGAAAGGGATATTAGTCCGCGCATGGCTACACTATCAGAGTAATTTCATTTACTTCACTTGAAAACTATTTTCCGTGCCCAACCCTTGCGTATTTTAGGTCATCTGCGTTCAGATCATGTGAAAGTTATTCTAATGAACACTGAAAACACATAGGCACACCCTTTAAAACATTTGCGAATAGTGATTACTTTTTTTTTTCTTTTTTTTTTTTGAAAAAGGAAAGAGATTGTATGTTCGTCCGAGCACGAAATTCCCCGAGCGAGTTGAATGCACAGGAAGCGGCGCGATGCGATCATCTGCCTCATCAGTAGAATTAGGTTCACCGTCCACACACAATAAGGTTCCCCAGGTGACCAGAATGACGTCACAGTCCTCGTGGTCGTCACTCGCTCTGCTTTGTCGTCCATTTCAGTAGAAACTTTTCATGCGTGTCGCCAGAAACTTTTGTAGGGGGGAGGGGCTCGGGCCATTGATAAAACTTGAAGAGTAAAAATTAATATCATTAAAAACTATTGATGATTATTATTATGCAATAGTAAATATTCTATTCTAATATAAACAATTTTATCCTAAATTTATTATTATTATTATTATTTTATTATTAAGAGTATTTTAACAAATAATGACGTAGTTCAACTTCAGGCTGACATTGATAGAATGACATATTGGTGTAAGATTAATGAAATGGAAAATAACTTTAAAATGTGTAAAGTTTTGAAATGTACTCGTTACATCGTTTCCAACTATTATATTTATCAAAATAAAATCCAAATGTGCGACAGTCATAAAGACTTAGGAATATTAATAGACTCCTCTCTCATATTTGATGAGCACAATTCAGAAATTTGCAAGAGAGCAAAGAAGATGCTTGGTTACATTTTTTTCTTATGGAAAGTTTTTCAAAAATAATATACCTTAAACGATAGTTCGTCCTATACTTGAATACGCTAATGAATTATGGTTTCTGACAGCCACGAATCACCTTCAAAAAGTTGATTCAGTTCAAAAACTTTTTATCAGGTTATTATGCACAAAGTTTAAGAAAAATTACTAAAATTATTCTGAGTGGGTTAACACAGTTGAATATGTTAACGTTAGAAGAAAGAAGAAAAATGAAAAGGATAAAATTTGTACAGAAAATTTTGACCTTCCAAATAGATAGTGAATACTTTTTGAGTAATATATCTTATAAAATTCCCAGATATTCTCAGAGGAATATCTCAATTCTTACATGTTTAAATAAGGCCAGAGGTTTAGTAGCTGATCTTGTTGAAACCTACAATTTGAATTTATGATGATGTATAAGATTGTATAGGATCCACTGTATTATTTTATAATTATGTATTCAATTCTGTAATTCTGCATGACCAATCTAGACATAGTGATGTACCTGATTTCAAATTGTGCTCAAATTATTATCTTTGGAGAGACTTTTCGCCTCGCCTCATGAGTGAATATCCAGTAGAACTGTTTTTATAATTTTTACAGCCCATACAGTTAGTGTACTGAAATGCATAGTTATTTTATTTTATTATTAACTTTTACAAGCCTCGTTCAAGAAAAACCTTAAAAGTTTAAATACATTTTAGTTATAAAGTTTACCTTGTTTGATGTCTCGCATACAACTTTTTGGAATGTTGAAAACTATTTCTTTCTATTTCTTCTTTCATTCTATTTATTTATTTACAAGGGTTGGATAAAAAGTAATGGCAACACTGGTATAATTGGTACTTGACTGTATTGGCAGAGGAGCACGTGTTACATTCCTTCAAAGTAATCGCCCCTCATCTCTACGAACTTCTGTCACACGTATGGAAGGCGTCGTACACCGTCAGCGCGTCCACCTTTGTCGATGTCCATCAGTGACCGCCCTATAGCACGTATGATGGCTTCGCGCGTGTCGTACTGCTTCCCGCCCAGTGGTTCCTTCATTTTGACAAAACGGTCGTAATCACACGGTCTCATACCGGTGAATACGGCGGATGTTCCAGTACCTCCCACTACCAGTTATGCAGGAGCGCCGTCACATTGTTCGCAGTGTGACACCTTGCATTGTCAAGCAGGATGATGGGACACCGTGCCGTCGCTTCCTTCTTAATGCGAGACGAAGGTGGTGTTGCAAGAAGGTGCAGAAGTAGGCAGCGTTGACCGTCTGCCTGAGAGACGTTGTTCTTCTTGCCTAAACATATTGTTAGGGCGCTTGCACTCTCGTCCTCTGCTTCAGAGCACTGCTGTTTTTGACTGAATAACATACAATCGCTCCCACTCACTATACTTCCTCGTCTGATATTCCTTTATCAGCCACGAAACGCTTGTGGCGCTGTGACTCACTCCTTTCACGGGACAGCAGTGTTGCCATTACTTTTTATCCAACCCTTGTATATCTATTTATTTCTTTCAATGTATTTCTTTCATTCTTTCTATATCTTCCTTTCTTTCTTTCTTGTTGTTGATTTGGTGTTTTAAGTCCACTTTATGCACAGTAAGGCTAATCGGGACTGGACCTACAGTTTAAATTGGGATCCGAACCACTTGTGCCTCCACTGGGTATCGAACCCAGGACCCCTTGATTACAAGGCGACGACGCTACCACTGCGCCATCAGGGAGGCCCCTTTTCTTTCTTTCGAGAGAGACGAGGGGTCCAACCTTCTGCCATTTCCTTTCTCTCTCTCTCTCTCTCTCTCTCTCTCTCTCTCTCTCTCTCTCTCTCTCTCTCTCTTCCTCATCCTCTTTCTCCTTACCTCTCTATCTCGATTTTTCTTAATTTCTTTCTTTCTCTTTCCAGAAAGAAAGAGAAGCAGAGAAGAAAAATGTTATGCAACTTTCCATTTAATTTTTTCTGTTTTCTATTGCCCATAATTTTCATTGCTATATTGTTTGTCTTATTTAACAATGGATACTTGTTTTGGGTGAGATACTCGCTAATAATTTCGTTGTTACTTGACGATTTATTTTTAGATTTACATCTCGGAATAAGACCCCCTAAACCCTCACCCACAATCCGCTCATGAGTACAACTACAACAAGTCTAAACAATAATGATTATTTTCTTCCTCGTGATGCAGAACTGTGAGTTGATAAACAAAAGTTACGTTCAAACTGTAACATAAGGCTCGTAACAATTAATGTTGCGTTAGAATGTGCACATGTTTTTAATAAACAAACCACGGCATTATGTACTACAGCATGCATCAAGGCATATGAACAATTGCTTGTGTGATATTATTCGTTTCTTGTTATGCACATGTTAAAACCTCGAGCTTCAGACGTACACTGACGATTACGATTGTATGTGATAGTCTGTGGCTCGCTACATAGAAAAACGTTGAAATTCTCTTCATGTTTCCATTTATTCAACTATATTGACTGTTCGTGTACAACGAATACGAGGATCTGTGAGTGGCGCATTGAACTTTAAGGTTTAAATCAATGCGTCAACACAAAGGGCACTGGTAGATACAATATCTTAAGGTTGGTTATTTTGATAGCTTTTTATGTCTCTTTTTTCTAATCGTTGTTGTCAGGAGACAACAGATATGGACATGGGCGTAACTTGGGCCTAATTTTGAGGGGTCAGAATTAAACGGGCCTAATTTTGAGGGGGTAGAATTAGACTTGGGCTTAATTTTGAGGGCGCAGAATCAGATTTGGGGCCTAATTTTGAGGGGGCAAAATCAAACTCGGCTTAATTTTGAGTAGCAGAATCAAACGGGGCCTAATTTTGAGGGGGCAGAATCAAACCTGAGGCTTAAGTTTCTGAGAAGAAACTCTACAAGTTTTTCATTTAATAAAAACAGCGTCCAGAATTATTTGGTAAATAACTGTGATGTTTGCGAAATCATAAATATTACTCTTTATTACTTTGCTACTGAGGTCCCCTAACTTGTAAATTTTAATAAACCTGAAAATTGTAGGGAGGCAAGTGCCCCGCCTTGCCCCCGCCAAGTTACGCCTATGGATGTGGACCACTGAAAGTACAAAATGTATTCCAAAGTAACATGCAGATGTAAAGGGTGATAAGGGAATATAATGATTGGTTGCTTGATTTGATCTATTTTACTTCGCTTTTCTGCCACTTTTGGCTGATCGCGAAGAGGATGAATGATGACATGATGAAATTGATAAAGCGACACTCACACACCTGGTGTAGTAGCCCGCTGTGCTAATATATAAATACAAGAACAAACAGCAATACCATATCTTGAAATACAACTTTGAAACTGACGACCTGCGTGGCGGAATGGTTAGCACGGCATGGGCGATCTTTGTGAGTGTTCCTTCATCAATTTAATCGTATTATCACTCAGCTTTATCTTCGCGATTAGCGAATATTGGTAGAAAAGCAACGCTAAACAACAGAAAGCAAATCAAACAACTTTGGCTTCAAATCACCATGAGAAGAAAGTGTTCTCGAATATGTTTATCAGTGGCGTAGCGTTATAGTACGCCCGTACGCCCAGCGTTCCCCGATTTAAAATTTCAAAAATGCGTAAATGCTGTAATATAAAGTAAAACTTGACTAATTTCTGACCTTCATGGCATTATAATAGCTATTTTTTGCGATCCGCTTGCAACGCTCCACTAACAACACTCGTTCCAACATCTTTTCAATGCCTTTCCTGCCTGGACGCCGGGCAGGTTCGGCGTAAAGAACTCTATATTCCTTGCTGTCTTTCTGGAGGGAAAGCTTGGACAGGCTTAGATGGCTACGCTACGTGATTAGTTCATGTGACCCTTCCTGCCTTCTGAAGCAGACGACAGCGGTAGAATTCCTACCCGGTTCTTCGCGCTCATGCCACTCGTGTCGTGCTATGTGATGCTACAAAACGCAATATTGACTGACGTAACTTTACCAAATTCAAATATACCACTTCATATGGCCACTGCATTGTATAATTTATCGCACGAACAGCGATGTGCATTATAAACTAAAAGATCAACACAGTTTTTATCAAATAAGTTGGTGAAGTCCTCGTGGCAGAAGTTCAGCATGTGGCTGCTCTACCACTTAACCCGCAAAACCATTATTTTTTAATTATTATTATTTTTTCGTTATTATCTAACTGCTTAATATTGTGTCAATGGAAATGTTTAGCATTCATTTGAAAACTCTTAACATCGAATGGTCTCTGGACAAAATTATTTTAAAATGTTCATCAGCATTCTCAAAATGTAATAAACAGTGGTCTGAATTACTAATCGGCGCTGTTACGTCAGTAGAGTGTACGATAGTTGGATCATCCGCCAACCTCCGTGTCAGAGTGTTTTTCACAGCGCGCCAAGACGACAGAGGCCCCTGATTCGAATCGCGGCGTGAGCACGGGTGTTCTTTGTGAATATCCCTTCATCAATATCATCACTCATATTCTAACTAACTAACTCTCTAGCCTTCTTAAATCCGAAGGTTCATGGCTGCAGCAACACAGGCCTTCCATCTGTCCCTATCTTGAGCAAGATCTATATACTCTTTTCCATCCCTACTGATTTCCTTTAGGTCCATCTCAACGTTGTCCCTCCATCTTCGTCTTGGCCTTCCTACAGTTCTCTTACCATCAGGTTTCCCAACAAGAATCCTGTAAACTCCTCTTTCCTCTCCCATTCGTGCCACATGGCCTGCCCACCTAAGTCTTCTTGATTTAATTATTCTAATAATATCTGGACATGAATACAAATTATGTAGTTCTAAATTATGTAGCCTTCTCCACTCACCTGTCTCCTCATCCCTTTTAGGTCCAAATATTTTCCTAAGGATCTTATTTTCAAATACTCTCAATTTATGTTCCTCTTTCAATGTAAGGGACCAAGTTTCACACCCAAATAATACTACAGGTTAAATTACTGTTTTGTATATTTTAACTTTTAGTTTCTTAGATATTAAACGAGAAGACAATAGTTTATGAAGAGAGAAGTAACATGCATTTCCTGAATTAAGCCTACTTTTTATGTCCTCTTTAATATAATTTTCACTCATATTCATATTCTCGATTAACCAAAACAAAAGTGGTAGAAAAGCGAAGTAAAAGAAACCAAATCAATCAGTAGTTGGATCATCCACAACAATGACGTCTACTGTTGTTCAGAGGCGCTTGTGATTCAGGTAGGTTTTCTAATGGCTTGCGTCATACCGAAAAGTATAAAACACCAGAGTTCAAAACATTTGTGGCATAGTGAGGCATCTCATTTTCTAGCTAAAACATGCATAGATGATGTTTTATTGAAAACCCAGCTGACTTCAGGCAAATAAACAATACCTGTGGTGACTAATTCCATAAGTAAATTATTAAGCAAAAAAGGGCCGACCCTTCCTTCGGACTTGGCGTACCCACCCGAAATGACCATGTTACGCCACTGATGTTTATGCTTCAGAAACAATGGCTTACTACTTTTATCTTTCATTTGTTCGTTCTCTTTACGTCTCACTTTGTCTATTTCTCTGTTTCTCTATCGTTTCCTCCATTCTTCCTCCTGACTCTTTTCTGTCTACCTATTTCCCTCGGTGGGTTAGTGGGTAGTGCGTGTGTCAATTTTCCCACATGAGGTTCACTTAGCCTCTAATAAATGGGTACCTGGGGCAACCATGGAGGTGTAAAGGTGGACGGAGCGTGGTGTTGATCACATCAGCTCCAAAATTGATCGCGATTGTGAATGTGCTGAGCATGTTCATGTGGTAGCTTTAACGTGTTTACTTTACCTCTAGTCTCTCTCTCTCTCTCTCTCTCTCTCTCTCTCTCTCTCATTCTCTTACTATTTCGCCCCCACCCTCACTCTATCTGTCTAAAAATACCTATATTTTCTTGTACAATCACCGGCAGTAAAAATGGAACACATAAATCCTAAAATACCCGCTTCCCTGCAATGCATTGTGTGTGTTGCCTAACTCTACGTCTATAAGTCAACTTCAATAACAACTTTTCAGTAGGAAGTTCAGCTAAAGCCTCGGAGTTAGTCAACACACGTAACTCCATACAGGGAAGCAGGTATTTCAGGATCTAGGTGTCCCATTTTTATTGCCAGGTGGCTCTACATATATCTATTTTTCTATTCTTTCTGCCATCCTTCCCCCCACCTCTCTCTCTGTCTCTCTCTCTCTCTCTCTCTCTCTCTCTCTCTCTCTCTCTCTCTCAATCTCTTTCTCTGCATCTTTCTCTAATCTCTTTGTCTCTCATTCTCTCTCTCTGCATCTTTCTTATCTCTCTCTCTGCATCTTTCTCTTATCTCTCTCTCTGCATCTTTCTCTTATCTCTCTCTACATCTTTCTCTCATCTCTCTCTCTCTCTATCTATCTCTGCATCTTTCTCTTATCTCTCTCTGCATTTTTCTCTCATCTCTCTCTCTCTCTGCATCTTTCTCTAATCTCTCTCTCTTTCTCTAATTTCTCTCTCTCTCTCTGCATCTTTCCCTCATCTCTCTCTGCATCTTTCTCTTATCTCTCTCTGCATCTTTCTCTTATCTCTCTCTCTCTCTCTGCATCTTTCTCTTATCTCTCTCTCTGCATCTCTCTCTCTCTCTCTCTCTCTGCATCTTTCTCTTATCTCTCTCTGCATCATTCTCTTATCTCTCTCTGCACCTTTCTCTCATCTGTCTCTCTCTCATCTCTCTCTCTCTCTCTCTCTCTCTGCATCTTTCTCTTATCTCTCTCTGCATCTTTCACTTATCTCTCTCTGCATCTTTCTCTCATCTCTCTCTCTCTCTCTCTCTCTCTCTCTCTCTCTCTCTCTGCATCTTTTTCTTATCTCTCTTTGCATCTTTCTCCAATCTCTCTCTCTCTCTCTCTTTCTCTCTCTGCATTTCTCTTATCTCTCCCTCTCTGCGTCTTTCTCTTTTCTCTCTCCCCCCCTTCTCTCTCCTTTTCTCCCGATCTCTCATTCTCTCGCTCCCCTTCCTTGCTTTGCCCACTGTGGCTCCCTGTTCGCGAACCGAACCCGGAACTCCTTTATTACAAGACAATAGCAACAACAACGTAATCATTTTAGATATGAGGACGCAAGCAAAGTGTGACGGTGAATGACATCTCGAATGACCCCATGCTTTCACATATGATGGTGAGATTATTTTATGAACTTGCATAGGTGAGACGAGAATGTGCTGCGCATTCAGCCGTCCCAGTCCCTGCTCACTCGACAATTTTCCCGCGTCGCGGGGGTCATAAACACCAATGCGCTACTTCCTCTACGGTCTCGTCACCCTGAGCCGACTGAAACCGAATTAATTTCAGCAAGACCCTTTAAATAGGAACTCGGATTTAACTGCATGAAGTACATGCTGTCCGGGAAACCTGATCTTGTATAGATAGATTAGGTTTATTTTACTTTTGGGGCAACCGCGAAGATGAAGATGAGCGATGATATGATGAAATTCATGGACGCTCACAAAGAACACCCATGCTCAGGCCGGCATTCGAACCCGGAACCTCTAGCGTCGTAGCTCAGTGTGCTAATCACTCCGTAACCAGCGATCGGTTATAGATTTAAGATTGAAATTAGAACTATACTCTGTCCCGGTTATCTCTGGAGCAAGGCCGCGCATAGCGGCAGAGAAGGGGAGAAATCGAGTTGGCAGAGCGAAGCCGTATACGCTGCTGGGAAGGCCGGTAATTGCAGTCACTTTCCCCCTCCACACATTCCCGTTCCTTCTCACGTGTTCATTGGTGGAGCCGTCTCGCGTCACTACTTGCGTAGAGACTTGCTTTCGTTCGCCTACTCCAGAGATAACCGGGACAGAGTATAGTGCTAGAATCTTAACATTGCGAAGTTCTTTATATAAAGTGCAAGGACAATCTTGGCAGGTTCTCTTGGAACTTTCCAATGTATTGGTAGCTTTTCAAGATTTTAAAGACTTCCACGTGGCTCACCCTGGAGACTATTTTGCAGACTAACGAGGCTCTGGCGTCTAGACTTTCAGCCAGTGTACTTCTCTATGTGCCTCGCGTTGTGTCCTGTCCGTGTGTGTTTGTGATTGTCCTTTCACCAGTTTTAGCTTATTACCTTTCATCCCCATATTCGCGATTAGCCAAAAGTAGCAGAAAAACGGATGTAAAATAAAACAAATCGATCAATCAAGTGTTCATTTCTCAGTAGTCCAATTAGGTCTATTATTAGATGGATACTACATACGTAGTTGTCGTCTGGAGGGAACACAATAAAATATTTCATAATTGCCATTTCTTAACTTTCGTTTTAAAAGTTGTTCGAAGGCATGCTAATCGGGGTTCATTTTAAGGGAGTGTATTTATTACTTTGGTTATTCCCAAGTTCTTTACTGATTTCATTTGAAAATTTTGATATTTTTAACATTTCGGGTTGGGCTGTAGCCCCATCTGCACCCTCCTGTGTAGACCAGCGTAAAGGAGCAAATTGAGGCCAGTGTATGTACAGTAGATATCGGAAATTTTGGAGCTAGGAATGAGTAGCGTAAACCGGTCACGGAAACCTACAACAACGACTAGGGGTTCGTCGTGCTGACCACACGTCACCCCGTAACTGGTTGGATGATCTCCCACCTCGGCACGTGGGAGTGAGGCCGGCAGGTAGGCCCTGGCTCCCAAGGGCTGTCGGTCCGTGGGTTATTTATTATTTTACATACACACGTGTATACATGTCTCATACTAACGTCTACACTGATATGATTAATTCGAATTTTTTAAAAATGAATCATAACGCTATAATGTCCCGCACCCAAATATGTTCATGCAGTTTAATTTATTTAGCTCTTTATAGGGAAGGGTGCATCCCTAACAGTTCCGTTCGAACTCTATCGGTCGAGAACTCTATGGTAGAGTCAAACGCGATTAGGAACTGCAAAGACGTTATTTCTTATCTAGACTCCGTGTTTCTTCAATGCAGGAGCATATACGTGTCACACAGCGCCTCGTTGGCCAAGTACGGAAACATCTTATGCACACAATGATTTTTTTCCACACTTCAACTCATTTCACCACGCACTATTAGAAAAAAATGTCTACCGAAAGCTCATATTCTATGTCCTCGTCCAGGTATCTGTATTTGTTCTTTGGTTTTGGTCTCTGTCCTTTTTTCTTTCTTTCACTCTTTCGATTTCAGAGTTATGTCCTGAAACGAGTCATTTCCTTGCCCATCAACCGGTTTTTCTTTTGTTAATACGGCAACTAGCAGACGATTCATTGCTTATTCCGGTGCTATTTAATGCATAACTTGCCAACACTGCTATTACGTAATCTTCTGTTTAATGGATTCCACCTCGATTCCTGCTTGTTATGCGAACACTTTTTTTCATTTGTTTGCTCAGCTGCTATCCGCAGCACGGCTGTCTGGTACATATTTTGCTTTGATATATATCTTAAGAACTGGTCTAGTCTTTTTGTGCAGTAATTTATTCCATGATATTTTTATTTGCCTGTTGAATCGAATTTGACATACAGTGTTGCCAGTATGTTTGAAAATGTCACTGTTGTGTCGGGCTGTGTTCAGGAAGGTAGGAAACAATTTTATTAAGCATTTTTACTGTGCTTTAACACTTTAGTTTCGTAATTACTAATCAATTTTTTCATAAATTATTGTTTTCACTATAGCTACAAATGCAGGGTCTTCGTGTGTAATCATTTTGAATCCTTTATCATCTTCCAAGATGAAGGTCACCTGAGAGAACAATGTTACTACATTCAATATGAGAAGCGCTAGTGACCAGATAACATTATACCGAAATACTGTGCACTGCAACTTCTTACGGAGCATTCTACAATCATTTTTTTAAAAAAAATCAGATGTCACCTCTGCTTCGCGCCTAGGAAAACACTGACAACATATGTAGGCTGTTCGGGAAAAGCACTTATGTCAAGAAATACAGTTTTGCAGGAGATAGTTACTGACATTTATCCTTTCAATTGCAAACATTACAAACATGACATAAATGTTGGATATTCACTCTTTAGAATCTTTACATACCCAATATGAAATTCTACTTCTATTATTATCCGTAGCTATATAATAATTACAATATACATAAAATCACAGTTTGTGGCTCATGTATCTTTCCCGAACTCCCTAGATTTTACAGGGCAAAAGGGATAACCAGTGGCGGCGATTCAGGGGGTGAGGGGGTCAGTTGCCCCCACTTTTTGCCACTTTTGCTCCCGCACTATTTGCTAAACCTTATGTACCATGAGAAAGTAAATTGTCCTTGCCCCCTTAGTTTGGCACCTTCCCACCCCCACCCCCTCAGTTTTGGAACCTAATCGCCGCCACTGGGGAAAACTGTACCGACTCTCCGCCAAAAGAACAGACGGCAGTAGGAGACTGAGTCAGGGAAAACTAACCACGTAATCGAACCGGCCACCGCCGTTGTCACATCTCGCCGTGCCACTGTTGCAAGAGTCAATGGCCTCTGCATCTTATGGCATCTTCTCCTCTTTCTGGCACTGTGTGGCTCAGAATAAAATACTTGTGTGACATGGAAGGTTTGCTTGCAGCTGTGTTTGTCGTGATGTTAGTGTATCTCGGGCTTCTAGGAGTTTTTCTTTATGGAAGAGTTTTACGTTCAAATGGTGAATGTTCAAAAGCAAATAAAAAAGTATCGTGCAAACGAATTCTTGCAACATTAATATTAATTAATTAATTTGCAACATTTATAAATTAGCAAATTAATATCTTCAACAACTGGTTCAAAATGTCAAGAAATTAGAACATAGGTGAAATGTTTTTAATAGCTAAATGTGAGATTTTATTTAATTATTGCTTTTTAATAATAATGATAATTAATTTTTCATACTTTTATTGTGTTATGTTCCTATAATGGTGTAAATCTATTAGTCTCTCGAAAGGAAATATTTCCTTATCAGAGTTGTAGCTAGAGATTTCAGTGCCCAGGACGAAAATAGATCTTTCGCACCCCCTGCACCAAATTTGTATCCCCCTTTCTAACTAAATGTAACTAGCATATTTAGATATTGTAGAAATTTTATCTAACCACTCTCTTCCGTTGAATCCGACGAAAAGAAAAAATAAAATTCAACAAATGTGGCCAATAAAAGTACAGTCGGTTTTGCATCCCACATCTTCTTTCACGCAGCGTGTGTTCACAAGATTGTTCAAATCTGTAAACTCTATTGCATATTAAAGATAACTACGTGGAGGGACAAAAAATGAGAAACTTTAAGAAGACTTTAGTTTCCTATTAAATTAACATGTAAGTGCTATGTTTTATTCCCGACGAAAACGAGGTGAGAAATGGAGGAGAAATAACAGGTCGGTCTAATTTCTATGTTCCAGGGGCCTAGGGTGACTATGACAACCACCTTCGCAGCTACGGCTCCATTTCTTACTAGTCCAATTTGATATAATATTAAAATCTTGACCACAAACGGTATGGAACGATCCTTATAATGAAGAACGTGTCTGAATGTGAATTAACCAAAAAAGGACATTTTCTCAAGACTGCAGTTCGAAAAAAGCCAGAACAGGGAGTAAATAGTAGACTGCAGATTTCTGGAGTCTGCCTCTTACCAGAAACAACACATTCATTTATGAAAGGAAAATGGAAATACTTGCAAAATCTTAAAAATCGTCCATGTTATTTTTGTAGGTTTTTATAGGTTTGCATCAAAAAAAAAAATCATGGCTTGAGGGGGTGGCGTGGCACCCCCTTGGGTACGGGCCTGCCTGTATAGATCCATCCTTACAACGTTCACATTTCCATTGACCGTATTTTTCATGAATGGTGAACTTGCTAAAAATACCATTTCAAGAAACTTAAAGAAATAGGCCTATATAAATTATACTATGCATTTAAAATCCACGAAACAACAGGGGAGAAGGAAAATAAACCTCAAAAATGAAGAAAATGTAATAAAGACGTCAAAAAATACTGGAAAATGATCTAAAGCAAAAAGGTCAAAAAATGAAAAATGAAAAGAATGTTTTCTCATTCAGATTTATGGAAAACGGACTGATAATCAGGTTTAACATTGTTTTCAAGGCTCAGAAAAAAAAACTGATTTTTCATCAACTTCCAAGCCCTACATATTACTATTATAAAGTATGTAAACATCCCCTCCATCCACATATATATTTTTGCTCCAAATCTCAAATAAGCAGACTATTCAAATTCTGAGTTATTGCAGTGGTTATGATGATTAATGGTCATAAGAAATAATGACATAATAGCATGTTCTTGTATCATTATGCACACACAGGAACGGTTGAATGAACAGTATGTTCATTCTGGACTATAAAATCTGTGGATTGAAACTATGAATAAGCTAATTTTACGTCTCCATGCCCAGAATTACTTGGATGTGGAATGCAAGGTGAAATTCAGTTCTAAGCCTCGATCGAAGTGCTACAAATGTAGAGAATGGGAACGAACAATATTCTTGTACAGGAGGGTTGATCACAACATGAACTTAAATAAGTAGTTGAGTTTGCATATTTTAACATGTTTATGAAATGTCTCTCCCTACTATTTGTAAACTCTACATATATACACAAATCTTATGTAATTAAATCGTAAATTTGAATTAACTAACTAGCATTACAATTTTTAAAGCTCGTTTATTCAAACAATTAAAATCATTAAAACCCTTGAATGAAAAATTGTTATTGATTTAACATTATTAGTGAAAAGGTGACAGTTTAAATTATACTTAATATACTTTTTATAGGAACCCATATGCAAAATTTCCAAAAATAACTCAACAGTATTCTTGTAAATATTGAAAGATTGATTGACTGAACCTTGAAAAGGCTGATTCGAAAATTAAGAGAGCAGTTGTGACGGAAACGTACATACTGATTTACCGAACAAATATATATCTTTCTGAAATTCATTAGGAGTCATCCTTGCACTGAAACAACAAGGATTTAGTTTCTTGCATACAGTCACATTTCTGATTTTGAAAAGGAAGTTTAAATACTAGCAACAAAACAAGTTAATTTTGAGATTAATCCTTGTGTAACGTCATCTATTCCTACGGACCCACCTATAAAAATTCACTTCCACACACCTTAGGATATATCTACCCCGTTCCTAAATTCAAAGGAAACTTGGGCATATTTTTTAGTGTAAAGATTTGTTACGGAGCAACAATACACACATATGGTAAAAAGGCGTCGTACTTGCAAAAACAGGAACTCTGAACTATCATGAGGAGTGTCTGTGAAACGTTTCATAAAGAGTAACCGAAGCGTAAAATCATGTTGCAAGGCCAAGCGGAAGCGGAAAAAGGTGTAACTATTAGGGACAAAAAGATAAAGTTGCAGAATAAAATTGACAATAAAGGTTCAAGGACTTCAAAAATATACCACTTGTATCAATAGTTTATTTTTGCCGTGAAAGTGGGTAAAAATTCTGATACTACTTTAATGTGATGAGATAAAATCAAAGCACTGGATACATAGTTAATCTGTGAATTGTCACTTTGACCCAGGACAATCGATAGTATAGCCTCTACGTATTTCTCTACAATGTAAGTACAGAAACAAAAGAGATAAGACTAATGCCGACCGGAGCGTGGTGCTGACCACATCACAATTTTCCCCGCCCTTGTCCCTAAATAAAGCGGCTCTGGGGTTTACTCGTCCTCAAATAAATGGGCACTTGGGGGTAACCCTGGAGGTATAAAGGCTGCCATTATTGTTTAGACATCTATGATTTGGCCTTAAAGTGATACGTTACATGGTAAGC
Organism: Lepisma saccharinum; assembly: GCF_977018435.1. Lineage (NCBI taxonomy): Eukaryota > Metazoa > Arthropoda > Insecta > Zygentoma > Lepismatidae > Lepisma > Lepisma saccharinum. The sequence goes on from NC_139229.1 coordinate 24,283,346, forward strand.
GAATACAGGCACAAAAATTGCGGAAAACAAGCCTAAAGTGAACTAGCTCATGATCCGCTATGGCTAGGGTATAAGCAGAAACGGAATGGAAAGGGAGGGGGGGCGAATATGTCTGTGACGCTTGTGCATGGCACGATTAAATGTTCTCGTGATCCTAGACAGATTGGTTGTAAAATTATTGATCCAACCCATGTCCCAGTGACCAGTGAACGGAGTTGTAAACGCCGAAATTAACTTTAAGCTTCTCCAGTTTTTCATTGTTATTTTCGTGCTGCTAGCCGACCTCCGTTGCAGAATGGTTAGCACAGCGCGGTAGGTGGCCAGGGATCTCAGCTTCGAATCCCGGCCTGGGGATGGGCGTTCCTTCTGTGTACCTTTATCAGTTTCATCATATCATCACTCATCCCAACCTCGCGATTAGCCAAAAGTGGAAGAAAGGCGACGCTAAATAACAAAAATTAAAAATCTTCGTGCTGTTAATCCACCTAACTCTAATTCAATATATTGATGGTTCGATTCCCGGTGTAAACTCGCACTTCAAAGACATAATTGTGTTGCAGTTTCGTAGTGATGTTCAACGCTTACTTTTCTATACTTTTCGTATTTGAGTCAACAATTAATTGAGATGAGAAAGCATATGAGAGAAAAATTCAGATACACAACCGGGATTAAAACCAAAGAGCTTATCCTTCGTTGTGTCCAAGCATAATTATAGTTTTGAATGTTTTTTTCTAACTTGATGCTCAGTTAGGCTGATTGGGACTGGGCTTACAGTTCAAAATGATATCTAAACCACTGTGCAATGTTCCTCCCCCGGGGATCGAAAACGGGATCATTTGAATACAAGGCGAAAGCGGTACCACCACTGCGCCACCGGTGAATGGTTGAACAACTATTCATAACACACCGGTAGTGTACCATCAGCAATACTTAAAACTCCACTAATCATAATACATTTACATACCTTAAAAAACACATACATTACTTTGTAAGAGAAATTATTTAATAACAACAGTCATGAACGATTTGTCTGATCTCTGATGGTATTTATACGTCGCACTGCACATTTAAATAATGAAGGAAAAGTGTGTGATTTCTGTATGAAATAAGTGGCTAAATTTTATTATGATGACGCTATACAAATGATTAAGTGAAATGTCAAAAATCTCTCACGCATTCCTGTCTACATAACTTCCTAGGAGCTGCGATTGTCTTTCAGGACATGATGCTGCCATCTATCCGCAGGTGTGAGTACAAGAATGCCATCTAACGGTCGGGGAACAAACTTCTTGTAACTCTACCGAGATTGAAGCAACAAATAGCGTTAACATGTGGAGGTTATGAGAGCAAAATCTCTTTTTCTACCTCTCGGGCCGTGACGGTGAAGATGAATGATGATCAGCTGAAATTGATGAGAGTATATACACAAAGAAACATAAGCTTCTGTGGTGGAGTGGTTTAAACGGGATCTTCTAGATCCGATCGAATCCTCAGTAAGGCATGGATGTCCATTTGTCGCACTATCCACCCTCACCATCATGATTAACCTAAAGTAATAAAAAGCGACGTAAAATAACTAAAAGAGAAAGACTAACGTCTCTCTCCTGTCCAACAACAAATCTTACGTCACCGTTAGAATTAACGTCGCCGTTAGAATTAACGCACTTTTTTCTTTTTTATAATTATTTTAATACTGACCTTCACTCAGTTATGTGTGATAACTACTATCTGCTTCATATAAAACTTTATTTTTAAAAAATACACAGATTTCGCTCGAAATAGCTGTATTGCTACGTAGTTAGCTATTTAAAAAAATATAAATTCATAATCATAAAAAAAATTACCAAATGATTGTTACGGGAAATATCAAAATAAATACTCATGGAATACAAATTACATTAGCACAATTTTGAAATCGAGGTTTTAAAAATATATGTATTATTAGATATTAATGTACTTCTGTGTAAATTGAAACCTACCACCAGGCGTCTTAAGGCTTTACAATATAGAAGTTAATAATGTTTTTATTTACCACAACATTGACTGATTTTGGAAGCGATAATATGGCGATGTCACTAACTTTATTATCATTATTAGCGTAATTACTAGAAGCGATTATAACCACACCAATCAAGATACTCCAGTGAACTAAATTGTAAGTCTGATAATCCATGTGGAATTAAAGCAAGATATTTAAAATTAAACTTTTAGATAGCCATGATAGCGTAGTATGTAAATAAAAAAGATTCTACTAAAGCCATTAACTATTCCTTAAGTTACATTTGTTTCAAACCTAAAAGGAACTGCAATTAATCTATATAGTTTATCATTGCAAATTCCAAGAAACACATTCTATAAAAAATTATTTTGTGAAAACTATATTTTTTTTGTTTCTCTATGAGTAATGATTTAGAGTGCACTTTTAGCTATCCCATTGTGTTAATTAGAATAGTGGAAAATACTCCGTTTACACTGCAATAATTCGAATACAACATATACTGTTCTTTTTAAATAATTAAATGCAAATTGTTCATCGAGTACAGACATGTCAGATTTAAAAGAAGGATTGAGATATTTGAAGTAATTGCCATTGTTGAATAGGGACATATGGGTATGACTCGAAGGGAGCATAGGTAATTTTCAAGTATATATCCTCAAGTTTATAGAGAAAAAGGAGAAATTGTTCGTCAATGTAATTAGCATTATGAAAGATCATAAATGTGCTGTGGCTCTATTTGTCTGCATCATGGATGTAGTGTGATCGGCTTTTAACTTTATATCTATGCTAGAAAATTACATATCTGAAACAAGATCACAATTTAGTAGGGCGAGAATTCGTTTAAAACATATATCCATTTTCAAAGTCTATACTGTCACTTTTTGATCTCCACATAAAAGTAGTGTGTAAAGGAAGGTTCCTTCCTGCATGCCTTTTAAGCAAATCTTTGAGTCTCAGACATGAATGGGAAACAGGAATGTCAAATTAATATATGTGTGTGTGTGTGTGTGTGTGTACCGAAGAAAAAGGAATTTAGTGAAAACATTACTGTCAATTGAAAAATCTTCACATAACCACAGTTATGAAACACAATAAGCTTGCTGGAAAAGTTATCTGAATGAATTTCTTCTTTGTTGACACATGTATTAATATAAAACTGTCTCCTCTTACAACTATAGAAGAGTAATTTTAGTAAGAATATCTACGTGCTGTAGAGGAGAGATCATATATATATGTATGTATGTGTATATATATATATATATATACTTCTATTCGTCCATTTAAAATAAAAATTGCTACATAGAGGTGATATTAGTATTGGTAGGAGAAAATGGTTGGTAGTCTCTGGCCTGAACTGTTGAATCCATCCACTTTCCTCAGTGGGGGGATCAAACTTCCCGGGGGGATGTCAATAGGCAACAAATTATAATACTAATAAAAACAATTCTAACATTTTAAAATTTCCCTTACGTAGTTAAATTACGTGTAAATTTCGATAGGACTTCACAGGCACGTCACTACCATTCTTCAGCAAACTGTTGACTGACTAGCCGTTAAGATAGCTGTAATAAGTTGAAATTTGTTACATTAGCAGATTACATTATACCAGCCCTGCCACTTTACAGGTGTCCATTGTTGAGTTTCAATAAATGGAATTTTATTATATATATTACTAGTTAGCAGTTATCAAAACAGACGATAATTGAAATTAATTCATTATTTTTACTTTTAATTATAAAGAGGACTGAATGAGTACTAATTATTATGGAAAAGTCAGAAACAGTGAACATGGTTGCCAAATTTCTTAGATATTGTCCGAATGCTCTGCCAGTTTATTGCAATTTTTTTCGATGGGGGGGGGGGCTTTTAAATTTCCGGGGGTATTTTCCCTCCCGGTCCACCCCCAGAATTCATCACTGCTGGCACCCTTGAGGACTATCCAAGAGGGACAGATGTTGCTTTGCTCCACCCTCCAAAACCGGTGCCTACGAAGTATGTAGTACCATGTGCAAATCAATTTCATTCTTCTCACCGTTACTCTGCTATTCCGGCACTTCCGCATTCCCTGCTTATCGTCCACGTGCTTCTCAGCATGTAACTTGCATGTTATTGTTAAAGCTTGCACAGTTGAAACTTGTGATAGTGCATACGATGTGTTTCTTTCCCGCAGGAGCTAGTCCCCGAGATGCGGGTGAGGATTTACTGGTGGACGGTTCTGGTGCTGATACTTATCACCATCATCATGTTCTTCTTCATGGTCTCGCTGTTCACAGAGCAAGAGATTCCAAGGACAGAAGCCAAAGAAAAGTAAGCTAACAATATCTGCTGTAGTGATGGGACGTTCGTGAACGAGTCGTTCAAAAGTAACGACTCTCTCTTGTGAGCGGTGAACGACTCGTTCACCAGAATTGAACGACACGTTCAAAGAGTCGTATGTGTGCCACGACTCCTCCGCCCGCCAAGCAACTATTATTCCATTATTCCCTCTCCTTTCCACGAATTTTGCGAGGAAGGCGCATGCGCAAGTGTATACTCGCCTGGCGGCCGGAATTTTTTAAAGAAAGCAAGTCGATTCTGCGGGCAGCAAATGGGGACTGGAGAGGAGAGGGAGGGGGGGGTCCTCTCTGTTCCTTTTCCCTACCCCTAGTTGAGTAAAGCTGGCTGAAACGTGCCGTGTACGATGAGAGGGGAAGGAGCATGCTCGCGAGTCGACTCTTTCCTTCGTTCAAAGAGTCGTGGCACACTTTAGCGACTCTTTGAACGAAGGAAAGAGTCGACTCGCGAGCTCGCGACTCGCGAGTGTTATTTGCAGAGAGAGAGAGCGCGCAACTTCAGCCCATGACGGGCAGCGAAGAACAGCCAACAAATTTGTCCTGTAGTTTCAAGTTCGGCCAAACCATTAGCGCTAAAATTACAAGAAAATAAATGTTAGTAAAAAATATTAGGGGAGTCTTGTAAAGATTTTGCGTTAGGCACAGACCTCTTGATTACAATATTCCGATTAGCCTATTTTGAGTTGTTATTGTTTAAGTCCACTTTATGTGCAGATAGGATAGTCGGGACTGGACCTACAGTTTAAAGTGGGATCCGAACCTCCACTTTGTATTGAACACGGTACCCCTTGATTACCGGCGACGTAATCACTACGCCATCGGGGAGACCCGATTAGCCTATTGGAGCATAAAAGTGGACTTATAACAATTTTTGCCAAGCAAACCATTTTAATACATGGCAGCCTTAACCACTATGCTATTAAAGTGAATCAGAAAAGGGAGGCAGTAATTTATAATTTGCAACACAAAATACTTAGTGTGGAAAGCGATTGTTACTTTTAATTATTTTCTAAAGCGCCGGCCTCCATGGTGGAGTGGTTAGTACACCTCATTACTCATCCTGATCTTCGCGATTACCCAAAAAAAAGTGACAGAAAGGCGAAGTAAAATAAACCAAATCAATCAACCAATCATTATTTTCTAAAGCAAGATCAAAGACAATAAACACCTTTTGTTTTATGTTACTCCAAATCCAAAAATGACGTAATACAAGCAGCAAGCACAAGTTCAAATGATAAACCTTTAGTGAAAATAACAAACATGTATTAAAACAAAAATTATAACTTACAATTTTTTATATTCAGTTAAGAATTACCTAATAGAACAAACCACATGATAATGAATTAATTATAAGTGGACTCTTGAAATGAAGGTCTTTTTATATTTGAATACTACATTATGTTCTGTTTTTCTGATTTTTTAATAAAGAACCTGAGAAACAAACACACGCTCACACACGCAGTTATACATAATTTCTTATAATCCGATCTATAATAGATATTCAATTTGTTATAACATTAATTTAATATATTTTGTGTAATACAAGGAACAAATTTGAAATTATACGGGGAACGGTGGGGATTTCCCCTCTAACGATCATATCATGCAATTTCCCTCTCTTTCTCTCTGTATGCATGTGTACATACATATACTTATATATTATACACGTGATATTAGAAGATTAAAATTTAAATCACATTGAAATGATAACGTTATTAGAGACGAATCACAAATTTACACCAATAGAAACACAGCATTATATACAAAATAAAAGTAAAACACAAATGAAAAGCAAAGATAAATATGAAAATTCAGTGCGCAAAATCATTGCAAAACAAAAATGCAATCAATAAAATTAATATTGACAAAACTAACTCAAGTATTCTATAATGTATGCCGGCGTGGTTAGCACATCAAGGGTCTCGAGAAATATAGTTTAAGGGATGTAAGGGATGATCCTTCCACGTAGTACACCCAATTGTCAACCTCAGTTCCACATAGTACACCCTGGACTGCATTTTGCAGACTAACGAGGCTCTGGCGTCTATACCTACGGCCAGTATAATTTTCGTAGGAATGTGTGTGTGTTGTCCTGTGTTTTGTCCTTATGTGTGCAGAGTGCCTTTACAGCCTCAGCTTTTAACCGGTCAGATTATTTTAATATTTTAGTTACTACAGGACATTACAGTTATGTTATTTTAGTTCTGGTAAGGGGCTGGATCCCGTATAAAGTGAAGGGTGCAAAATAGCCTAAGTGACGCACACAAAATTTTAAATTCATATTCAATCATAGCCTTTAGTATAAAACAGAGATGTGATGGGGAGGGCCGGCCCCCGTGGCGGAGTGGTTAGCACATCGCGGCACGAGGGCAGGGAATCCTGAGGCCGATATTCGGTGGAAACACGTAGCGGCTCGGGATACCACTTTTGCCCAGGCTTTGCTCTTCTGCCACTTTGGCTAATCGCGAACATGAAAATCAGTGATGATATAATGAAATTGATGAAGTGACACTCAATTCCGAGATTCCTCTTAGCGCACTGTTCTAACCACTCCTCCACAGAGGCGACTGAAATTGTTGGAAGTGAATCAGTTTCACAAGTAGCAGGGCATTACAAAATCGCAATGAAAACAGGGCCAACCCTTCCAAAGTTGGTGAGATGATGAGAGACACTCTGTGTAAAATGTACTGTCCGAGAATCTCGTCTCATTGGAGTAACGATACCGATTTATGCTTTGAAATCGATAAGCGAACAAGACCTGACAGGTGTTTTTAACTTGAAATCAAATCACGAACAAGATATGCATTCTCATTCACGAGTTGAAACGATGTGCCAAGTCATCTTGTCTCACCACGATACTCGATCGAGTTGCTCTTCCGCTTCGTGCACATGTAAACCTTTTAATTTACACGTTCAATTTTATTTATCCAAGAAAACAAATCTGTTAACATGAGAATGAACAGAAGAAATAAGCTACTAGTTATTTTCCCATTAAGGAACAAACAAATTTTAAAATGCTATAATTTCTTATAAATTAGCATGCAGTAATTATATTTTATAATTTATTAATTCAGTTTTAATATTTTAACTGCCTAACACGCTTTGTTGTATTTTATGCATCTTTTATACCTAATTACTTAGTATTGACAGCGAGGATGGATGAATTTTACGTACAGATAAGCTAATCGGGACTGGATCTACAGTTTAAAGTGGGATCCACCAGGTATCGTTACAAGGCAACGACGGAGGATGGATGGTGATTAGAGTAATTGACAAGAGGTTAAATACAGATTACCACTCATCTCTGGGCTGGGGTTCGAACCCGGAACTTTCGGTGTCAATAGGCTTACTTTGAGGAGGGCGACACCACTTATCTGTCACTCCAAGATTATTTCAAGCTGGCCAACATAGAAACCAAGAAACAAAGAACATGCACCATGGAGTATGTTTTATTTATGTTATTCAGCCATCCTTTCATTCCTTGTTAAATCCTGGTAAGGAAATCGCTTCCTGTCTCGGATTCGATCCTCTGTGGAGGCACCTTGCCCAGTGATTTAGACCCCCAGTTTAAAATGTAGCTTCAATCCCGAGTATAAAGTGAACTTTAAACATTGTCTGACAAAATCGTTTTCATATGACGTGAAATATTTAATTAACATTATAGAAGTTTAATCATAAATCTCATCGTACATGATACTGCAAAAAAGCTTTTATTGAATGACTGCAGAATTAGGAACAACTACGTAAGATGGACATGGGTCATGTTCACGAGTGATATAAACAGCTGTTGGCCATCTGCGGTGAGCCTACGTGTTAAGGTGTTTTACTAGTAGAAAGCAACATTAAAAAAAAAATACATACGTATAATTTGGCCCGCTTTATAGAAATTCGATCATACATTATGATATTGGCAGAAACTTATATTGAATGACTGTAGAACAACAAAAACATGGATATGGGATGGACATGGATAATGTTCAAGAGCGATATATATTTCTTAAACACAGCTGTTAGCCATCCGCGGAGAGCGAGCGGGTGGATCCTACTTTAAACTGTAGATCCAGTCTGCTGGCGAGACTGCCGCCGCCGCGCCTTGTGTAAGAGAGCTCGCGACTCGCGAGCGAACGATGAGTGAGGAGAAGAGTCGCTAAGGCGAGCGAGTCGTTAAGGTGCTTAATGACTCTTCGTGCCGACTCGCGAGTCGTGAACGATGAGGGAGGAGAAGAGTCGCTAAGGTGCTTAATGACTCTTCGTGCCGACTCGCGAGTCGTGAACGAATGATGGGGAAAGAGTCGTGGGACTGTGCTGTGACTCTTCGTGCTGTTTCAAGAGTCGTGAACGAGCGATGCTCGTGGAAATGCAAGCATGTGTCGCAGCGCAGATCTGGAGTGCATTTTGTTGCGATATTAAAACCAGTGATCGAATGCAAAAAAGGAAGAATATGTAAATGCACGTTATTACTAATAAAAGGTTGATATAATTATATAGCATTTCTGTGTATGCTATCGTACTGCATAATTTGCATTATCCGCAGCATGAAATGTAAACTGAAACAAGATACAAATATAGAAAATCTCACTCATGAGACAGAGTAATAAAAACAAGTATGTGCAATAAATTTTGTTTGTGTGTGTGTGTTTACTGTTTACACATATATGTATATCCACACACATACAGAATCGTATTTGTATTTTTCTTATTTTATGCCGCTTTTCTTCAAATTTTAAGTAATCGCGACGATGAGGATGATGCGTGATGATATAGATGAAGGGACACTCGTAAAGAATATCCTTGCCCAGACCGGGACTAGATCCCGGGAACTTCTGTGGCAAGATCAAATGTCGATTACTTCAGAATCTTGGCCATCTAGTCGGCTACACGCACACACACATACACAAAAATGCAATACAATTTATTAATCTTGAAGGACGTACGTTGTGTTCGTTTACTTAAATACAATCATCTGCTTCAACACCACCTACCCCCTTCCCCCTCTTCAGGCATGTGTTTCGAGAAAAAGAAGCTTGGCGACTCTTTTGAACGACTCATTTGAACGACTCTTCTCAGTGAGCGAGCGCTCATGAGTCGACTCGCACAAATGAACGGCTTCTGCTGGCGACACCTTAATACGGTTGTGGCAGTGTATGCAGCCATTTGGCATCTGTCATAGTTAGTACTCATCGTTCTGTGATTCGTCATCCTTACTTTACTTACTGTGGCCCAAGGTATGTGGTGCTTATTCCAATAGGATATGGTTGCAATAAAATATAATTTACACAAGTTATGGTGTATCTATAAATACACCATATCTAGGACTACCAGATCACTATAAGCAATAATTTGAAATGATTTTGGTTTGATTTTTGTTATTCGGCGTCGCTTTTCTGCCACTTTAGGTTGAGGATGAGTGATGATATGATGAAACTGATGAAGGGACACTCACAAAGAAGACCCATGCCTCATCGAACTCGGGGTCCTGTTGTCGGAGCCCAATCCTTGCTTCGTGCTTGACAATATCATTCGAGTGAAACCGGCGTCCTCTGAGATGCTTCTTCAAAGAAGCGAAGAGATGGTAATAGCTCGGAACACGGCCACGCTCGTCCCGTTTTGGCCGCGAGCAAAAACTTTTCTTGTGAGATATGCTTTGATCTAATGGAGAGATCTGCAGCATCCTCAATCCCCCTCCCCCCACCACACACTGGTCTCCACTGTTAATTTGAATGTTTTTACTTTTCAATCAGATCCCTTCGTGTTCTTCTATTGTTTAACGAGGAAATAAACGTTTCCGGAGGTCATATCTCGATTTGATCAGACCTTGATTTCTAGTTAGATTTGTTGTAGGAAGCATGTCTGTTTGTTTACTCCGTGATTGAATGCAAAGAACACCTATGCAATAAAATCCGTTCATGAAGAATTTATGCTACTTCAGATATGCCGAATGCTAAGGCTCATAAATGTGACAATATGTCCTTCAAATCCAGTATGTGAACGCAGAATTGAAAATAAACTTTTGCTACTTCTTCAAATAAAGTTCAAAGTTTGTCAACATATCAAACACTACTAATATATTGCATATTAATAATTCTTCCCTTTCTCTGTATTGCGAATTAAATTAAATATGATGGTTGTTTTTGTAATTAGAGGTAAGTGTGGATTTAGTCGCTCGTGCGGCTCGTGCCTAAAATAACAGGTGAAGAAGTACATTTAGATATAGGCATTTATAAATTTAATGTTATACGATTTCCCTGCCTTTTTGTTCTCTCGTTTAACTGATACTTGAAGAATGTCACTGGGCCGCCCATAATTTAAAACGTCTTTTTGGTCTTCATCCGTCCATCTGGAAAATGGTGTCTGTAACAAATTACACACTAAGTCATTTACTGGGTTCATTGTACAAACCACAGCTCAACACGTGAACACAACACACGATAGGAAACGCGAAACACACACGCGGAACAAGATCTCGCGAGAACGCAACGATTTTGCCAGAACCACTGGGTGCAATGTTTTCTGTCGACGAGAGAACTGTTGCACCTACAAGGCGACACCTGTTCAAGGCAAACGCTAGGTGACGTCACCGTTGCCATGACAACCGGCTATAGTCTTCCTCAACCTGGCGGCGTCTGCCCTTAGTTTCTTTATGCTACGACGTACTCTTCACGTGCATAGCGCCGAGAGGCGTATTATTTTAGTATTATCGTGTGCGTTCTGCTGGGAAATAGTTTAATTTAACAAACAAATGAAAAATGTCAATATTAATTTGAAAATTAGGTGAAAACATCTGCACTTGTTGCACTTGGCCAGCCGCCTTGGAAAACTCAAGAGATGAAATTTTGGAGTTAATTTTAAGTTATATTACAAGTTGCTCCTGTTAACGTTCATTATGTTTATTTCTCATAGTAAGAACAATTTAAACATTTAGTTTTGCTCGAAGTTATGATTTGCATATTAAAAGATTCTAATCAGTCCTCGAAGTCGAAAATACTCGGTGGCGGAGCGTGGGTTAAATGGGGGGAGACAATGAAGCAGTTGCATTGTAAAAAGTTGACTGAGGAAATAACGGTCTAAACAGTCAATTTTCGCTGCCATCCCAAGTACCGTTAAACAAAATGATCGTGACTGTTTTTAAAGTAGAAACGGTGATGACATCGTTGCCCTAATTAATGTAATTTGAATAATTCAATTTTAGACAATATATTTATGGTGTAAGCAACTGTAATTTAGAATGATTATTTATCTTTATGCATGATAAAATATTCAAATTGAATTATATAACAGTTGTACCGGTTTTTTTATAAATTAACAGGCAGGTTCTTAAATGTTTAACGGCAAGATATTGTAAATTTAACGGTAACCTCTAACAGTGTGGGTCGGAATACGCAAATCACTACTATCCTACACGGAGGAAAAAGTTCATTTCAAATAACCAAAAAATAGTTTCTCACAAACATATTTGATTAAATAGGTGACAAACAGATTATCAAGAGAATCAAATTATTTTGTACGTGTACATTTGTTTAGTTACCAAATACATTGGTCAAAATTCCAAAAGTTAGGAAAGACTACCAACTTTTATGTTCATGGTTATCAACAAAACTAACCAAACGTGTTCCGTTAATTCGAAGATAGTTTTCTCTGTGTAACTGGGGATTTGAACAGACATTTTCTTAAATATGAGGGTGGAATCCCTACATGTCCTTCCACTTCTAGCACTGATTTTAACATAAAATTAAGATTTGTGGAGTAGAGCATAAGTACTACCATCAACATGTTGATTCTCTTTGTTTACGCAATATGAGCTTCAAGAATCGAATCAAAACTCTAAACAAGCACTTGACAACCAACATTCGTAAAAACGAATTCCTTAAAATAAGAGATGCAAGGGAGAGATTAATGAAAATGGTCATGGAAAGTACTCTACTGTATATGTATTCAATTGAGAATGAAAGTAAACATGTCCATGTTACAAATTTTGAAATCATTGTTCACCACAAACCTTTAAGATTTAATGCGAATTCTTGAACCTTATTTTGCAAATTGAAAGTGGCAGTTCCATATGGTTGTCATCAATTACTCTAATCTCATTCTGTAATACTTTAAATAGTATCAACTTCTAACTGCAACTAGTTCGAAGTCACTCTTCTCGTGTATCTGTTATTATTTCTTCTATTTTAAGTTCACTCTTAATAATAACGGTGTGCTTTGCATTTATTTTAATTTTAACTTATACTGACACACATATTCATGCATGTAGACCCTAATATGTTTCGAGTAAAACTTTTTTTTTTTTTTTTTTCTACGCAGTTCAGTTCGAAAGACATATTTTTCTTTCGTCTTGTACCGGTACATTTGCGTACTTATAATACCTTGGAAAACAGCAATTTTCAGGAAACATTTCAAATGAAGAGATGGTCAAAATGACTTATTGCAATGTCAAAAATAATATATTGCAATAATGTATGTTTCTGCCTCCATTGAAACATATATTACATACAGTGGCAGCGATTAGGTTCCAAAGCTAGGGGGGGGGGGCGCAATGACAGTTTACTTTCCCTTGTTATATAAGCTTTAGCATAGTGAGGGGGCAAAAGTGGCAAAAAGTGGGGTTAACTAATCGCCGCCACTGATTACATACATATATTACACTTGATAACACAGTGCAACAAATTTGAACTTTGTGTCTTGCCGCGAAATGAAAGAAGGTGTTCTTTACTAAATCGAATATGCTGATTACGAAAATGAAATCAGAAATTTTCTATCACGTACCAATTGTTCTGGAAAAGATATGCCACATGTACCACTTAGTCTATATTTCATATTGTAATTCATGAAGAACAAAGTAGCAACTATAGCGACACTTGGAAACGACTCAATTACAGTACAGGTGGAACCTGTAGCTAGATAAAATACAGATCATGGAACAAAATTAATTGTTTGTATTACAAAACATAAAAAAATGTACGAAAAGCTGCAAAAAGCTTGAAATGTACTTATAAGTTAGAAACGTGTCCTGGAAACTTTCAGTTTGTGGGTGGATGGTGAAACTTCTTGTAAGAGTGTCCAGCAGTCAAAAGGTTTGATGACCATCTTCCCTTATATTATCTTTCCATGGCAGCGATATCTTGGTGAAATCGTTAACCATGTTCGTCACTCACATCTCCGAGATTAGGTGGGGAAAAAATTCAAAGGAGAATGCAGGAAATCTATTTTCAAAGACACGTTGCATCCCACAGCCTTGTAACAGTCCAGCATGTGTTCAATCAGTTCCCTGTAATTGTCATACCTGACGTTACCCAAGAAATTGTTGCATACATCTTTGAAGGCAAGCCAAGCTGCCTTCTCAGTACCTGTCAGCAACTCTTTAAAAGTTGTTTTTCATCAAGTCACGAATCTGAGGCCTAATGAAAATACCTTCTTTATTTTTGCAGTACTAATCGCAGGAAATTTGGACAGTAAAAATTGAAAACCCCTGCCATCTTTGTCCATTGCTTTCACAAAATTCTTCATGAAGCCCAATTTCAGATGGATCGGTGGTAACAGCACACTGTCTTTGTCAACAAGGGGTTCATGCGACACATTTTTTTCACCTGGATTGGAGCTTTCTCTCGAAAGCACTGTTTCACTACCTAATGGTCTTTCCTGGCCCGACTGTTCAAGTGACACAAGAGACAGCAAAAATTTTGTGTAACGAGTCTGTATTTCCAACACAAGTTCCACAACTTTGAGATCACCATAGATTTTCCATTTGTGGTTCGAATAGCCAATATACTTCAGAAGTAGTCTCATGTTCTTGTAGGTTTCGTTTAACTGAACGCAATGTTCCACTGGTATCGAAGGTTTCTCGTTTCCGTTATGCAAGGTAACAGCTTTAAGACTAGTTTTGAAGATTCTATGAATAGGTGCCATTCTTCCGGATTGTGAATCATTCCAAATTCTGTAAGCAGCTCATTTATGTCATTACAATATACCAGACACTCTGCCATTGAGAAAAAAGTGTAAAGACCAAGCTGTCGTTTACGGAATGATATACTAGTGTTTGGTTGTAGCAGGTTTTTTCTTGAAGACGAAAACCAAGCAATTATGCTTCCCTTTTTGAAATATTTAGATCTCTTACAAGATCGTTCATTTCTGCCTGTGAAAATGGCTGTGGTTGGGGCTGTGATGTAGATGGCGTGTAATCAAGATCTTCGTGATCTATTGGTTGGTCACTTCCATCGTCTGTTTCATCTTCCAGTGTCCATTCTGCTGGTGGTTTTGGAACTGGGAGAGAATCAGAATGTGGAACTGGGCACATTGCAGATTCCAAATTTGGATATGAAATTTTGTGTTTTGATTTACTTGAGTTTCCTGTTACTTTCGTTAAACAAAAAGTAGTAATCTGTTATGTGGTCTCTAGATTCCTTCCACAACTGTGGTACGGCAAATGGCATACATGGGTGGGTTCCATGCAACCATCCTCTTAAACAGCGGGAGCAACGTGAGAAACAGTTCTTTGGTGCCCAAGACTTACCCTCATCTACCTTTGATTCAAAATACACTTCTACGCCTCTTTGACGAGCGGGAAAATGAGATGTCTTTGGGACTTCGTCGTAAAGTCACCACACACAACAGATAAGTTTTGGTGAATTAACACACTTCCTAGACATTCCTCAACACAAGAAACACGCGAACACGCACAACTTCACGTTAGGGGTTTTGCACTACACACACTTCAGGACACTAGCAACTGTAAAAAGGTAAAGTGCTCCCCTGTGCATAGCACCACGCCGTGAAGGCGTATAGGGGGTGTGGGGGTAACGCCCCACACTTTCATGAGTGGGGGTGATGTGATCAGCATCACGCCCCTGACCGCCTTTACCCCCCAGGGTTTCCCCCAGGTACCCATGTTTATTCGACGCTGGGTGGGCGCCGGGGCCGCTTCCATCGTTAGGAAAGTTCCCGGATTTGAACCGGCCGGGGATCGAACCCGGGACCTTTAGCATGGTAGTCAGACGCGTTACCGACTGAGCCACCGCGTGACTGATGCAAATAACTGCAACTCCACTATTCCTCAACCAAGTGGCTATCTATCCCTACCCTATGCACTATCGAGCCCTAGTAACAGGCTGTGCTGATAAGCGCCGCGATAACAATAACATTCAGTCGTGCGCTGATAAAATTGCGTTTCCAGAGAAAAGTTTAGGTGATAGCGAGAAACGGTTTTCACTATCATCATCAGGGCACTGAACTCCATAGGAATCACATGTTTTTGTTCTGCGGCAATTTTCATTGTCGCACAGTGTAATTATCGAAAATATTAGCTACCATGTCTTCGGAAGGATGGTGTGAGGATTTTACATTTCATTTTGTATCTCATTCCCATACTAAAATTACAACATTGTAGTGCCAAAAATTAGCGTGATATTTGAAAAAATCGTGTGGGAGATTGCAATAATTACTCTTTAAATTCTTTCAAGAAATTATAACCAACCAAAGTGCGAAAAATGAGCAACTATTAGGGAATGTAGAAACCACGGAGGAAATTCACCTCATCCGCCCCCTTCCAGTACCACCCTGCTTAAAAGTTATCAAATTAATGTATCTCAATATCCTCTCATAGTGCTCAAACCTTTACTATGTATTAAAAATTTCTTTGATATTTTCTATTACTATTAACAGAAAATTCTTAATTTTGGCCAGAATGGATTCACTTTTGTGTGCACGATTGATGAAATGAACTTGTAGCCTGTGTACTGTCTTATATTTTGTTTGTTGAAAAATAACTACATGGCAACAGTGCGACGAGTTTGGTAATACTGAT
The DNA here is from genome assembly GCF_977018435.1 of Lepisma saccharinum. NCBI lineage: Eukaryota > Metazoa > Arthropoda > Insecta > Zygentoma > Lepismatidae > Lepisma > Lepisma saccharinum. The sequence continues at coordinate 24,299,478 of NC_139229.1, forward strand.
GACATTTTTGATTTTACAGGATCCCTTCACTGTGGACATGGGAATGCGAGAAGAATCGATGTGTAAAGCGCAGGAAAGCCTCGGACAAAGCCCAGCAGAGTCTGAATGTGTGCAAGACCCTTTGCGGACCTACCGGAGCCCTATGGCCCCTGCCTACAGGAAAGGTCACCCTGGGCATGTCAATGTTGCCCTTCAGCCTGCAGCAGGTTACATTTCAGGATATACAAGTTCCCAACCCAGGGATCGGCTCTTTGATATCAGACGCGTCTGAAATCTTCAGAGGTAATATCCAGAGGATTGCGCCGTTCGATGAGGCTAAAGGCGCTGTGGATGTTAGTGTGGAAGTGTCTGTGAACTCTGATGAGTCTTATCTGACTCTTAGCACCTTGGAGAACTACACACTCAGTGTATCCAGGACTAAGAAGCACAAGTTGTCAGTGGAGATTGAGGCAGAGACTTTTTTCGGTGCTCGACACGCTCTGGAAACCCTGAGTCAGTTGATCACCTACGATGACGTGTCGAATAGACTCCAGATTGTGGATTCCGCGTTTGTGTCCGACTCTCCTGTATATCCGTATCGCGGACTGCTGCTGGACACCTCGCGCAACTTCTTCAGTGTCGTCGCCATCAAGAGGACTTTGGACGCGATGGCTGCGAACAAGCTCAACACTTTCCACTGGCACATCACCGACTCACACAGCTTCCCTTTTCAATCAGCAGCCATTCCTCAGATGGCCGAGTGGGGGGCTTACTCTCCTGATAAAGTCTACACCCCTGAGGATATCAGCGAGTTGGTGGAGTACGCTCGCGTCAGAGGGGTGAGGATTGTCCCGGAGTTGGACGCCCCTGCACACGCAGGGAACGGGTGGCAGTGGGGAGAGGTTGAGGGTAAAGGGAAGCTATCCCTGTGCATTAACGAGGTGCCGTGGGGTTACGTTTGCGGGGAACCCCCTTGCGGACAGCTGAACCCGGTCAACAACTACACTTACAAAGTCTTGCACGAGCTCTACAAGGAGATGCAAGAGGTGTTCAAGAGCGACATCTTCCATATGGGTGGTGACGAGGTCAACTATCAATGCTGGATGAAAAGTGACGAAATTATGGCGGCCGTCAACTTGACTCACAACTACAAGGATTGGACAGTGGCTCAGAAAGCGATGACAGACATTTGGGGGAAGTTCCAAGACAGGGCGCTGAAGTCGCTGATCAGAGCGAGCGGAGGGAAAAAGCCGGTGGTGATGTTGTGGACAAGCAAGCTGACAGAACCTTCCACCATCGCAGACTACCTGGACAAGGACACATACGTGTTGCAGATGTGGGGCGGTAGAGGAGACCCTTCGCTAGGGCTCCTGATGGAAAAGGGTTACAGGGTAATACTCTCTAACGTTGATGCCTGGTACCTGGACTGCGGGTTCGGTTCCTGGCGCTCCGGTTACGAGGGCGCGTGCAACCCTTACTCCACGTGGATGAAGGTTTACGACAACAATCCTGACGCCATCATGGACTCCCATAATGTCCCAGACAAGGGGAGGAAAGAGCTTATGCTTGGCGGTGAGGCCTGTTTGTGGTCGGAACAGGTCGACGAGTTCTCCCTAGACACTAGAATGTGGCCAAGGGGTGCGGCATTAGCAGAGAGACTGTGGAGCAACCCAAAGGGCACAGCATGGGAAGCCCACGCGAGGATGGGTTACCAGAGGCAACTCCTTGTAAGCAGGGGTATTTCGGCAGACGCCGTGTCACCCGAATGGTGCTACCAAAATGCCAAGGAATGTGTCTGAACCTCTTTTTGTAAAAGGACTACACAATCGTTACCGAATAACTCATGACGTTTAGTGGTGTGTACGTGTGCGCTAGAGAATAATATTTACAGGTGATAAACTGTGATTTCGATTTTCCTGTGATAAATTTTGATAAGTGACGTCATGAGACGCGAGTTATGTTCATGTTGCTGATGCCAGTGAAAGACATCTGTGATATTCCAAGAGTCATTATTTTTCGGAAAATAACATTTTTAAGACTTGTCGAAGAATTACGTGTGTATATATGTATTAATGAAAAAGATAAACATATTTTAATGAAACGACAGTCATGGACAATTTATAAGACCTATTCAGTCTAGAACATTACCGTTCGTATTCACAGAGCATAATATGAAACAATTTTGTCGTTTCAAATAAGCTTAAAGATTTTTATGTTCTTGTTAGGTAGTGTATATATTTTTCAAAATGCCTCACATTGAATACTATAAAAATTTATTCTCTACGGTAAAAGTTCTTCAGCTGTCATAATTACGGCTTTTAAGTTATGTTGCATTCTCCATTAAGTATTACACTTAGAAATAAGACATGTTTTGTAGTTAAGTTTTTTGTACATAATAGTTTCAAAGATTTTATGTATGTTGACAGAATTATTGTTGTCAAAATATATTATTTATGATTTTTTTAAAGAGTACAAATTTTAATTCAAATTGGTAAACAAGTTTTAAAAAATTAAGCTTTATTTCTTCCACTGTAACAAATATGACTATTTTGTCGGAAAATGAACAATAACGTGTGCATAAGCACAGAGATTAGTGAATGATAAAATATATTACATTGCAAGGGTGTAAAATTTAAAATTGTGGCCTACATAGGCCTATATCGTACATACCTGCAAACACTTTTTTGTACGCACATGAATTTCATTGAAACAATTTATTTTTTCATGTAGCCAGCAAGTATTTCAAAATTCAAAACGCTATATTTTTTTATGCTTTAACTGCTAGAAAAATCAGATTTCTTGTTGGATGTAGTTACTTCAATCTATCAAACAGTAATGTACGCAATTATATAAATGTATTTTTACTTGCAGGATCATTATAATGTATTTTGCTTGATTTCCAGACAAATGTTCGTAAAAGAGTTTTTATCATAAAATGCTGATTATTTTGAATATAATTATATTTGCCTTTGGTTTCTTTCTAAAAAATTGAACTATTAATACATTTGATTGTTAAAAATATTTGGAAGAGTTTTCACGCAATAAAGAGAGTTTGATCTCACAACAATAGCAGTTTGGTGAAGGTGGCAGGAGCCTGGAGCCTAGGTCCCCCTCCCGCACCTTATGTGACTTCATGGCACGCTGCAATGGAAAAGGGAAATAGTACTTGTCACCCCAGCCAACGTCTGTTGCTGTTTAATATTCATAATTTGTTTGCATGTATTTAGAATTTATTTGCATGTATTTAGAATTTATTAGCATAATTTAGAATAAATTTGCATATCATTACAATTATTTACATTTGTGTATTTGCAAATTTATAACTTTTATGAATATATAATTATTTATTTTATGAAAAATATGTATACAGAAGGTAATTAGAGTTTCTAAATGTTATGCATATAGTTTTATATTCATTACTGCAAAGTATGTAATGTATAAAACGATAATATTAATGTTTATAATATTGAAAATAAGTTTTTATGGTTTATGAAACGCTATGAAGGGTGGTAAAAGTTCAATTACGATTTAAGTTATGGTCCCGGTATTCGAACCTGCGATATGTAACGGTAATGATGTTATTATGGTATGATATAAGTTGATCAGAGACGCTAGACAGGAGACGGTGAACTCCGCGGTGAGGGAAGACGAGAAAGGAATTTGGGGGATGTGCAGTCAAAGTCAAATTACATCAGAACACCAGAACAAAGAAAGAACCCGATTGACCAATCGGAACCGGTTTTTTTCCAAGGTCAACTACAACGCAAGAATAGGAGAAAGGTATGCAATGCCGTAGATCAGGGGAGGGATTGGACAAGACACCAAAGGATGTCTGGGACTGCGCCGTCAAGGTTAAATCCCTGAAGCTATGCGTCGCTTGTATAACCGGTTTCTGCAGCCAATTAATATTCCGCTCAGGGTTGCCCCAAGGCACAGGACGCTGTAGCGCGGGTTTTAGGGTAGAACACTTACATGTCAGAACAGGTTTCTGTCAAAGTAGCCCAAGGTTTAACTAGAATACAAGAAAAAAAGATTTTGGGATACCCAATTAGATTGGAGTGAGAATTGTATCTTGAACAAGGAGAACGAAGCGTAAGGGTTTTATATCTGTACTAGGAAGAAGGGAGGCCTATTTGGGATGGGGCCTAAAGTTTTCATTATTTGCTTTTATCACGAGGTAACGAACCTACCACCCTTTGATTATTGATTTAGTTAGTAAATTTATGTTACTGTCTGCTATTTAACATAATATTGAGTTTATTTTTTACTAAACTTTGACTTTATGTCAAATATTTTACAAGTTTTTATGTATATTTACTCAAATAACACAATTTAAACGATTCTAGCAAGAGTTTTTATTACATTTTCAACACACAAACTACGTTCTTCAATTTTTAATTGTTTACTTTTCAAGTTTTGGACACACAAAGTGTGTCTTGTCAACTTTTAACTTATCATTTTATCAAAATAACGCAATTTTGTCTATTCAGGAAACATTTTTTATTATATTTTAGACTTACAAAGAATTTTTGCAACATTTAACTTATTATTTTACAAGTTTATACCTATTCTTACTCAAATTACACAAATCAATCTGTTCAGGAAAGACTTTTAGTTACATTTTCGACACACAAAGTGTGTGTTCTCAACTTTTATCTGTTTATTTCACAAGTTTAGCCGAATATTTACTCAAATAACACGATTTGAACGTGTTTTTTATTATTATTACATTTTGGACATACACACACACACTCACACACAGAAAGAGAGAGATTTTTTTCCACGTTTACAGGATTATTCTCCACGTTTACTCAAATAGCACAATTTAAATGTGTTTTGAATTAAATTTTGTACACACGAGGTGTGTTTCGTCAAGTTTTCCCCTTTTATTTTTCAATTTTATACTTATTTTACCAAAGTAAGACGTCTTAGTCTATTCAAGAAAGAATTTGCAATTATATTTTGTATGCAAAAGTATGTTTTGTCAAGTTCTACAATTTTATTTTACAAGTTTAGGCTTATTATTACTCAAATAACACAATTTAATCTATTCAGGCAACATTTTTTAATTATATTTTACTCCCAAAGACATTTTTTCGACTTTTAACTTATAATATTTCAAGTTTAGGCTTATTATTACTCTAATAACAGAACTTAATCCATTAAGGAAGGATTTTTATTACATTTTGGATGCACAAAGAGATGTTTTCAACTTTTTCACTGATTTTTTTGCAGGGGTTGTATTAATTTTTATTTATTTTGTTTTGTATCCGACATTCACTAATTTTTAACTTAGAGAGTTTAGTATTTATTTAAATCTTTTCAAAAACACTAAAGAAAAGTATACTTTTGTTTTTGCTATTTTGGAGATGATGCGATCAGCACCACTCTCCATCTGCTTTTTATCTCATGTACCCAATATTATTTTGAGGCTTAGTGAATTCTAGAGCCTATTTATGCAGGAGAGAGGGCTTGAAAATTTCGATCTCAGATAACCCACAACTATTTGTCAGAATATTTTAAAGGATATTTTATACTTATTATGTGCCACTAGAATATCAAAGCTTGCTTAATTTTTATGTCTGTAACGCTGTTATTGTATTTCAAGCTAAAGTACACGAAATGTTTAACATTTCGACTATTTGCCTTTATACGAGGCCAAATTTTTAGTGTAACGAAAATTATTGTGTGTCTATAAAGACTGAAATCCCTTTACCGAGGGGTCCACGACTGGACGCTTACCAACATTGTTTCTTTTCATTTTTAAATATAAACATTTATCAATATATTGACAATTCACAGGACAAGACGAAGTTCAGAGACGACTGACTATATGGACCATAGGTCCACTTGCTAAACTTTTTTTCTATGCTAGAAGAATAATTTAGTCTTATAGCCTTTTTCAATGTATTTTTGAAGTATTACTGTTTTTTTTTGGGTACATCAACACTTGGGTTATTTCCATTTGGTTTATTATACGAGGCTACAATCACTATCTGAACACTGAAATCCTCTGATTGAAACTAAAAGCTTAGGCTGTAACTAGGCACTTAGCATGTATATCGACAATTTATAGGACAACACGAATCTTACAGAGGATTGTAGGTGACATAGGACCACACGCCAGAGCTTTATTAGTCTGCAAGAAGCACTTACAGCTAATATTACGAGGAAATGAGGTTGATTGTTTTACTGTTTCACAAGAATGCTATCTTTTATACACCCAATATTTGCTGTTCAAGTAACTACATGTACCAAATGCGCCACAGGACTACACTAAATAGATTTTGATTTAAACTATATCAGGTGCTAAATTTATAAAGAACTATGATTTTCTATATTTCTGAGAACTACGCAAAAGAAGATTACCCGATTAAAGTATCTGAAAAACAGATTTTTCTATGTAAGTATATTTTTATTGACTGGATTATTTAACAGATCAAACAGGAAGACGGCAAAATTCATTAAATGTAGTTCTATAGTATAGGTGGTTTCAGAGATATAAAAAGAACAAATATAAGATTTCGCTTTTTTTGCTTCTGAGGCTAATCGCGACGCTAAGGGTAATTGGCGAGGAAATGTAACGGAGGAGAAACAGTCCCAAAAGTTATGGGCTTCATATAAGTTAATACCACAGAGATATTACAGTAGGTGTAGGTTCTACCACCAGAACATTTCTATTATAAAAATACTGGTTATGCTGTACTGTTAGCTAAATATGATGATATTTGAGAAACTTAAAAGCTTATTTGCGAAATTTAAATATAAATAATAATCTTTTAGACTGTAAACATATTTTATAGCCATTCTGCACAAGATTCGATGACAAAATTTAAAAATTGTAATAGCCCAGACAGGGATTCGAACCCTGGACAGATAGGTTAAAAGCCTAACGCTATACCAACTAAGGTACCTGGGAACAAGGTATTCTTTCCTTGGATCGAAATTTTCAAGCCCTCTCTCCTGCATAAATAGGCTCTAGAATTCACTAAGCCTCAAAATAATATTGGGTACATGAGATAAAAAGCAGATGGAGAGTAGTGCTGATCGCATCATCTCCAAAATAGCAAAAACAAAAGTATATGGAGCCCTATCTGATATATTTAGAAAACTTTACCTAGTATAACAGTAACAATACTCAGCAAACTCTAAAATAAAAAAACTTTCCTCCGTAGCAGGCGTAACCTGCCCTAAATTAATATAGAAATACAAAACAAAAAATGGCATAGTGGAAATCAGTAAACCCTAATAATAATAATAATAATAATAATATATTCTGTGGCTTACATTTTAGCTAAAAGTACTTTCTCTTTAGTGTTTTTGAAAAGATTTAAATAAATACTAAACTCTAAGTTAAAAATTAGTGAATGTCGGATACAAAACAAAATAAATAAAAATTAATACAAACCCTGCAAAAAAAAATCAGTAAAAAGATTGAAAACATCTCTTTGTGCATCCAAAATGTAACAAAGATCCTTCCTGAATGGATTAAGTTGTGTTGTTAGAGTAATAATAAGCCTAAACTTGTAAAATAAAAAGTTAAAAGTTTAACAAAATGTCTTTGTGAGTAAAATATAATAAAAAATGTTGCCTGAATAGATTAAATTGTGATATTTGAGTAATAATAAGCCTAAACTTGTAAAATAAAATAAACTTGACGAAACACACTTCGTGTGCACAAAATTTAATTCAAAACACATTTAAATTGTGTTATTTGAGTAAACTTGGAGAATAATCCTGTAAACTTGGAAAGAATCTCTCTCTCTCTCTCTCTCTCTCTCTCTCTCTCTCTCTCTCTCTCTCTCTATGTGTGTGTGTGTGTGTGTGTGTGTCCAAAATGTAATAAAAAACACGTTCAAAACGTGTTATTTGAGTAAATATTAGACTAAACTTGTGAAATAAACAGATAAAAGTTAAGAACACACACTTTGTGTGTCGAAAATATAACTAAAAGTCTTTCCTGAACAGATTGAATTTTGTAATTTGAGTAAGAATAGGTATAAACTTGTAAAATAATAAGTTAAAAGTTGTAAAAATTCTTTGTAAGTCTAAAATATAATAAAAAAATGTTTCCTGAGTAGATGAAAATGCGTTATTTTGGTAAAAATAAGCATAAACTTCTAAAATAATAAATTAAAAGTTGAAAAAATTCTTTGTAAGTCTAAAATATAATAAAAAATGTTTACTGAATAGATAAAGTTGCGTTATTTTGGTAAAATAAATAAATTAAAAGTTGACAAGACACACTTTTTGTGTCCAAAACTTGAAAAGTAAACAATTAAAAATTGAAGAACGCAGTTTGTGTGTTGAAAATGTAATAAATCTCTTGCTAGAATCGTTTAAATTGTATTATTTGAGTAAAAATACATACAAACTTGTGAAATATTTGACATAAAGTCAAAGTTTGGTAAAAAATAAACTCAATATTATGTTAAATAGCACACAGTAACATAAATGTACTAACTAAATCAATAATCAAAGGGTCGTAGGTTCGTTACCCCGTGATAAAAGCAAATAGTGAAAACTTTAGGCCCCATCCCAGATAACCCTCCCTTCTTCCTAGTACATATATAAAACCCTTACGCTTCGTTCTCTTTGACGGAAACCTGTTCTGACATGCAAGTGTTCTACCCTAAAACCCACGCTACAGCGTCCTGTGCCTTGGGGCAACCCGCGCAGTCCCAGACATCCTTTGGTGTCTGGTCCAATCCCTCCCCTGACCTACGGCATTGCATACCTTTCTCCTATTCTTGCGTTGTAATTGACCTTGGAAAAAACCGGTTCTGATTGGTCAATCGGGTTCTTTCTTTGTTCTGGCGTTCTGACGTCATTTGACCTTGACCGCACATGCCCCAAATTCCTTTCTCGCCTACCCTATTTTCGGAGTTCACCGTCTCCTGTCTAGCGTCTCGGATCAATTTATATCATACCATAATAACATTATTACATAGTACACTATAGGCCTAACCATTTATTACCGTTACATATCGCATGTTCGAATACCGGGACCATAACGTAAATCGTAATTGAACTTTTACCACCCTTCATAGCGTTTCATTTACCATAAAAACTTATTTTCAATATTATAAACATTAATATTATCGTTTTATACATTACATACTTTGCAGTAATGAATTTAAAACCATATGCATAACATTTAGTACCTCTAATTACCTTCTATATACATATTTTTCATAAAATAAATGATTATATATTCATAAAAGTTATAAATTTGCAAATACATACATGTAAATTATTCTAGTGATATGCAAAGTTATTGTAAATTATGCAAATGAATTCTAAATACATGCAAACAAATTATGAATATTAAACAGCAAGAGACGTTGGCTGGGATGACAACTACTGGAAAGCTTTGCTACAATTAAAAGGGCATTTCAAAATACATTTTCCTTGAAATAAATAGACCCACCTCATACTTTTCATGTAAATTGTTTTTCAAAGAAAAATAAGAAAATTAGACAATAAAAGAAGCATGAAGTATGTTATTTGAAAGATAATTTAATAACGCTTAAAGTGAACCAAAATTTATTAACATTGCTTTATTCTTATAAGTATGAATTAGTAAACATTTTATGTCAAAAGTGTGAGGTGGGTCTATTTCTTTGCACGCAAGTATACTTGGTTCAAGCGCATAAACAAAAGTACATAAAAAAATACAATGGAAATTTAGTACGAAATTCACAAGTGAAACTTCGTCCCAAACTACACACTTTTGAACGAGTACCACCTCTTCTACACTGGAAAACCCATTTACTGTACGTAAGCAACAGATTGCGGTGATACAACGCAAGCTATATGCGTGTTTCACGTACGTCCTAAACTGCTGTATTGTGGTTTCGAGAGCCATGATTGGGGCCAGTTCTTGGAAAAATATGGAATTAAATCGGGTGGGCGGGATATACTAACACCTTACATTCATGATTTAAAACGAACATGCATTTGGTTCAGATGTAACGAACACTTCGTGATGGATATTTCCTTACAAAGTACAAATAGAATTGGCCGCAAACATGGCGGCTGTGCGTATCCTCACGTCACATGAAACCCACCCATAGAAACAAATGTCTAATTCGAGTGACATGGATATAGCACTGAAATCATAGAATTCGAATGTAGAATAAACGAACCAAAAGTGGGACAAGGAATCAGAATAGATGGAAAATTTAAACAATGGATGTGTTTGTTGTATTATAAGCCTTTATAACCTCGAGCCCAACCTAGAAATAAAAATAAAATAAGCAAATAACGAATGAAATATTGAAACAAAATATATCATCCAGCGGAATTCCTAGATAAGGGAATCCTTAAAATGAACTTGAAGCATTGCACAGGATTTTATACCGGGGGATATAAATGAAGAAAGGAGTTGTGTATTAAGAGATTATCTCAACAAAAGTTCTATAAGGATAATAAATATCATTGTGAAATATTAGATACCAGTATTCACTAATATGATTGAAAGAAGGTTTATGCTTGAGTGATCTAAGGAAGTTGATATGAAAAGATAAAGAAGCTTATATGTAGTTGAGAAATTACGAAACTTGAATCATTACGAAGGATCACAACGCATTTTAATGGTATTGCGATTTTGAAGCAATTGGTAAGTTAAAGTCTTTTTCCTATTATGCTATATGAATGTGTGTCCAGTAAAAGAGAAATTCGCTGTTTGTCTGTAAGGCGTCATTGTAAAGTTAATCTGTGGTAAAGTCTCTTCTTTCTAAAAGTTTGTAACTGTGACTTGAACTGGAAAATGTTGCAGATAGAAATAGCTGTTTTAAATTCAATGTTGGCCATGCTCGAACTTATTAAAATGAAGTAGTTACGCTAATTCATGTTTTTTTTTTCTTAAATATTTTCTGTTTATTATTATTCTCACTTTTTATTCACTCAACTCAACTCAACAAATTTTTATTGGACTTACAGCTTTAAAGGTGGCTGTTTATGCCCAGCATACATACACATTTTATGCAGCAAACGTTGATCATTAAAGATGTCCAAATACAGGAAGATCGCTCTCGGAGTAGGAGTTTCATTGGTTGTTATAGCAGTTGCCCTCGGAGTCGGCTTGGGAATTGGTCTTCAAAGCGATGAAACACAATCTACGTAAGTAGAGTGGGATTCATAATTATTACCAAGCATTTCCACCACCATGTTTATTCTCTTTGTGTTACCCAATGCAGGCACGTATCTAGAAATATGTTTCGGGGGGGGGGGGGCGAACCAAGTGTCTCAGAAATAATAATAGCAATAATAATGATGATAATAATGTTTAAATTAAAATAATTATATTAAATCAAATTAATACTAATTATAATACATAAATTAATATTATATTATTATTATACGATTAGTTAAAGAGAGTGTATAAGAATAGAGATATTACAGTGCATATTCATTACGTAGCTTACCTGTAGTTAATATCGGAATAACTTACATAGAAACAAGTGCCTTGGCAATGAAATTAATGTCAAATAGACGAATAATTGAATATTTATCGAAAAATAAAAATGATGTTACATGTATAGTTTGAGAAAAGTAAGTTTCTGAGTAAAATTCTATGCATATTATTTTGAGTAGTAGTGTACATAAATCTTCTTTGTAATGCCATTCAAAGCCGTATGATCCCAATATAATCCTTGCCTTCTTAAAGTTCAGAGGAAATTAATAGCCATCGATTATGCAACAAATGCTAATGTTTTCATTACTTAATTTTAGTACTTGGCAAGTCTTTCGGGGAGTCCGGACCCTGGACCCCCCTAAATACGTCCTTTCCGTTCTTCGAAGCCGTATGATCCCAACATAATCCTTGTCTTCCAATAAGTTCAGAGGAAATTATACAACAAATGTTAAACGAGTATATTTTCATCATTGAATTTTCGTACTTATTAAGTCTTTCGGGTGTGTGTGTGTGTGTGGTGGTGGAGGGGGTCCGGACCCCCTAAATACGTTCTTCCTGTTCTTCAAAGCCGTATGATCCAAATATAATTATTGTCTTCCAATAAGTTCAGAGGAAATTATACAATATTTACATTATTTATTTATTTATTTATTTATTGCGTCTTGTTTATCATGGCGAAGTTAAGGCTTTGTAGCCTTTTCTACCACTTAACCATGTTTACAACAACATTTAAACCATTACATAGAAAGGTAAATATTAAAATATAGAAAGATAAATATAAAATTACAAAGAAAAAAATTACAGAAAAAAATGATAAGAAAAAAAAATACATACGGGAATAAAAACCTAACCTATACTCACGAGCATACAACAAAACACACACATACACACACACAATCAGATATTCATGACAGTAGTCAGGGATTTGAAATATTAAGGTGAATAAGGGTTTTCAGTGTTTTTCTGCGCTTAACTGTATTCAATTTTTCACTAAAATATAATGTGCTAACTATTTGTGCCCAATAAAAAATGTTTTAGTTGTGTCTTAAAGACATATGCTGAAGATGAGTTCCGGATTTCGAGGGGCAGTGAGTTCCAAAGACGAGAAGTAGAAACGGTGAAATTTTGAATAAAAATTTGAGTTATGAAGGGGGATGAGTAGTTGAGTTCTCCCTCGGGATCTGGTGTCAAAGCTGTGTGATTCGGAAAGCATTGAGAATCTGCTCGAGAGATAAGCCGGTTCCTTTGAACTGATTGTCTTATAGAGAAGGGTGTACCTTTCGCCGATCAATTAATTTGAGCCAATTTGGCTTTGTAAAGAAAACGGATAAATGGTCCCTATATTTCACATCGAAAATAAAGCGGACGCAGGTGTTTTGTACTCGTTGAAGACGTTGAGCGAGATCATCTGGTAGTTCGGAATAGACAGAATCGCAGTAATCGAAGTGTGGAAAAACAAGTGCTTGCACCAGTTTGATTTTAATGCTAACGGGTAGAAAATGTTTAAGCCGAACAAGAGCGTGTAATGCAGCGAAGGTTCTTAATTTTCTTACTTAATAAGTCTTTCGGGTGGGGAAGGGGGGGGGGTTACGGACCCCCTAAATACATCCTTTCCGTTTTCAAAGCCGTATGATCCCAATATAATCCTTCTTACAATAAGTTCTGAGGAAATTACATAACAACGGCTAAACGAATAAATTTTTCATTATTTAATTTTAGTACTTGATAAATCTTTCGGGGGGTTCCCCTGGACCCCCTAAATACGTCCTTGACCCAATGTGAACTTCAATATTTGAAAAAAGACGCTAAACAAGATGGTGACATCCTCTACATCTGCATACGTAAAAATTAATTGTTTAGAAACACGTACGATGCAAGAGAAAAATTCGTGGAAATAGTGATAGAGAAATACCTGTACACATTATATAAACAATGACAATGAATAGAGAACGAAGGAAAAACCATGGGTTTGTAAAAATGGCAAATTTGGTATGGGTTATGAGCCCAGAAAAAATACAGTATTTTATCTTTCAAAATAAACACATTTTCAATTTGCAGCACTGTGTTCTCATGTGGGAATTTTTCAGACAACGCCTATGTATAAAGCAGTTCTATGGTTCACACAGCCTCTGATCAATGGGTAACTGGATGAAACCGTGAGGGCGGTTGGAACGTGGTGCTGATCACATCAGATCCAGTATGATTGAGCTCGAAAATCAACAAGTAAAACATTGCGCCGACTGAATTAAAACCGTATTTTTCTGACGACTTAAGTGGCGGAGTGGCTAGCACATCGCGCTACGATGCCTGGGGTCCCGGGTTCGAGTCCTGGCATGGGTGCTGTTTTTGAGTGTCACTTCAATAATTTCCTCATCGTCGTGATTAGCCAAAAGTGCCACAAAAGCGAAGTAAAATAAACCTATTCAACCATATTTTCCTATGCTTAGGATAAGTATTCCAAGTTTAGATATAAAATATAGAGTACTGTGGTGTGGTGATATCAAGGACACAACTTTTAACAATGAAATACAGATAATTTCGATATTTTTTTTTTTTAGGTTTGAACAGCCACGGTAGTCAAATACGTTGTATCGTCGACTATGAATCCCGATACCGTGTTTTAGTCTTGGCCTGAGCGTTTTTAACCCCCAATTCATCAATTTCATCTTACCGTCATCATTCATTCTCGTGTAGGTAAACTATGCAAAATATGTAAATACAAATATTTTCACTTGAAAATACTTGCTTTTATTATATACAAGCCATTTACCTTCCATTTGAGTCCTTAGACAACTAAACTAATTTCAGTCTAGAAATGAAAATATCGTGACTGAAACGAATCTAAGATTTCACGTCGAACTTACCGGCGACACGCGCTTCACGAGAATAAACGTAACACACTGCAGATTGGCATTATGTATAAACCGATTTTTTGCCACCCAAATCATTTCCAGCTCACATTCCATACATATTTAGTCATAGATTTTGTGGTAGACTTCCTCTAGCCTAAGATAAAGTTAAACTGACGTAAGTTCAATCTTTCATCTTCCCTCTATTTAATGTGATGTTGTTTACGGGCCAAGGACAACAAAAATAATAAAATACGAACACGTTCTCCCTGTACTTAATGAGCACGGAATTCTCTCCACGGCGCGACGGAGAAATCTGCACTTGTTTTGCACACTGAACAACATCATTAATAGTAAAAGCCTTAACTACCTCTTTTCGAAATTAAACTTCAGAAACAAGATTCACTCACACTCAGTGGCGGCCGGCGGCTACTATGATGGGTAGTGCCAACGTGATCGAGAAATTGCAAAAAAAAAAAAAAAAAAAAAAAAAAAAAAAAAAAAAAAAAAAAAATCCGCGATGCCCTCTCCCCCGCCCCTCCTTGTGATTGCGCCACTGGCCAGGATGTTTAACTTTTAATTTATCCTCGTTTGGTATCGTAGAAAACAGTGTGTGTAATAAGTAACAACGCACTAATCCGATTAATCTTCACTCACTAACCTATATTTATACACTACAAAACACTTCCCTAAAAACACAATTATAGGAGGAAGGGAAAAACAAATCCTCTCACCTTCTCCTCCGCATGCACACGTATTCCAACTGGACATCGAATATATCCTAGACATTTGTTGTAATAGAAATGTCAAGGAAACTCGCATCACCATAAGATTTTTTACATTATAAAAAATATAAAAGTTTAGATGGCACTTCGGACGCATCTATCTTACATCTAAATGTTCATTCAGCTTTGGATAAATACTAAAAGGTAAAAGTGAAGTGCTCCCCTGTGCATAGCACCACGCCATGAAGGCGTATAGGGGGTGTGGGGGTAACGCCCCACACTTTCTTGATCCGGTCGTAGTTGGGGGTGATGTGATCAGCATCACGCCCCTGACCGCCTTTACCCCCCAGGATTTTTCCCAGGTACCCATGTTATTCGACGCTGGGTGGGCGCCGGATAAGTTCCCGGATTTGAACCGGCCGGGGATCGAACCCGGGACCTTTAGCATGGTAGTCAGACGCGTTACCGACTGAGCCACCGCGGCCACTACGGATAAATACTACGGTCATTTTTTTCAAAAGTAGGCAGAAAAGTAGATCACGAATAACTTCCCAAAGGTCTTACAAATCAGTCACATTTAGCGATTTATCTCTAAAGGTGGCAGCTATGTCCCTCGTCGTGCCAAGCGAAAACGGGTTCGGCGGGTGTTTTATGACTACCCCCTTCCCCTCCCACAACCTTCTTCCACGCTGTACTTCTTCAACACTCTGCACATGTGTCAACTTGGTTAGGCCAGCTCTTGGACGGCTCGACCGTTGCCTCGCGAGGATACGAAACAGCTGGCGATGTCGCGTGGAGGTTGGGGCGGTCGTCAGCTTGACCTATTGCGGGATTAGAATCTCCTTGCATGTAAATTATAAATGTATTAATTTAACAATACTTTGGCGAGGTATGAGTTTCTTCTGAGGGTAGTTCCATGGCACGGCGGCTCTGCCCTTCGAGCAGCCGCTGGTCACACTCAACCAGAAACGCTGCCAGTTCCGGCTTACGTAGTAGCAGAACCTCTGCTTATCAGCTCTCATTCAGTTGCGCAGCACCCAAGGTCTGGAATGCACAACACAACAAAACACAAACGATTTCATGACATGCTCCGTGAATCACTGACAAATGATCGGAAACAAGGGAACGAATTTACAATACCGGACCCCTCACCGATTTTTGTAATATTTCGCATACTCACTAATTGAGGCCTCCTAATCACGGATTTGAAGATAAAATTTGGGGGTCACGTTTAGATATTGCAAAATAAGCGAAATTGAGTGGTCCGCGATCGGAACAGAAACCCTGGATTTCTCCACGAAAACAATGGTTATTGCAATATTTTACGTTTTAGAACGAAATTTATATATTCCTGATATTACTACGACCCCAAATTTTAACTGCTTCCCTAACCTAACCCAACCTTACCTTACCGTGAATGGTTTGGGACTATCCGTGAATGGTTTGTGGGGCTACCCGTGCATGGTTCTACGACCCCTAATTTTAACTATGTTTGCCTAACCTAACTTAACCTTACCGAGAATGGTTCGTTGGGCTATCCATGAATGATTTGTGGGCCAATTGCGGGGTGTCTGTTCCGATCGCGGACCACTCAATTTCGTTTATTTTGCAATTTCTACACGTGACCCTCAAATTTTAACTTCAAATTCGTGATTATGAGGCCTCAATTAGTGAGTATGCGAAATATTACAAAAATTGGGGAGGGGTCCGGTATTGTAAATTCTTACCTTATTCTTGTATTTTATTCATTTAATTTCTTTGTAATCTTTAATTTTATCATTATTTAGATCCCTACTTTTAGATTTACGTGAAAGACCAGCAACAGCTGAACTCTCCGAGCAATAAAGTCAATTCAACACCTTTCTTTACTTCTTTTCAATTCACTGCGTCAAGAAACATTACTACATCAAGAAACATTTTAACGTGCTTGTAACAACCGTAAGGCTGTACAGTCATGGAAAATAGTTCTTGGGCCACGAGACCTACAATATCGTAACATCTTAAAGCCTGTTGTCTATGCAACCCAAATAACAAAATTGTCGCTTTGGTTTGCCTGGCGGACCTGGATTCTCGGGAATGATTGAGTATTGACAGCAGCGTGAGTCAGACCCCCAGGCCCAGCCATAACAAACAACAGCTGGGTGCCGTGAGACCACCAGAAAAAGTTTCAGGAAGAAAATGTTCTCTTTACTGATATTAGAGTCATTGTCAAGAAAGTTCACTGAAATGGTGGTTTCCGTCGAATCATCATCGCGCAACACACATGCTGTCAACCCAGAAGTCCTTGAAAAAGATTGGAGTTAAAAACAACTACTTGAAAAATGATAAGACGAATCGATATTCATTAGTCCCAACTTAGAATTTTGTGTAAGACATGGATCATCATGTCCTATCATCCATTTCATAACTTCATTAATCGTCCTCATCGCCTTTGTTGACGCCAAGTGCTAGAAAAGCAATATAAAATAAGCAAAATTAAGAAATTAATAAATGACATTTTCAGCGATTTCACGCAGCGACTCAGTTGCATGTAGACAAAGTTTCATTAATCGGGAACCAAGGGCCCCCCCCTTGTTGTGCTTCATTGTCATTTTCCCTCCACTTTGCCTGCCGCGATTAACCTGATGTTGATTAATGCACAATCCACAAAGTGCTCCAAAGCGGCGCATATTATGAATAGGTAAACTATGTGATATTATGCTAATTTACAATTTAGTAATAAAATGTGAATTTTGGGGGCTTCAGTTAAGTGGCTGCACATCCATTACGTAATCGCGATATCATCAAATTGTACGAAGCGTGTCTACACCTGCGTAAAGTGTCAGTCCCCATCATAGGCGTGCGCAGACCCTCTGATTAGAGGGGGATAGCCTTGATTATATTTCAGGCCGGAAAAGAATAACGTAATTTCATCTCACTTGTTTTAATTTTATTGCATTGATGGGTGTGTTTATATATACACCCCTCCCCCCGCCCCACACACACATATAAATACATATATACATATATATATACAAAACACACACACACACACACACACACACACACACACACACACACACACACACACACACACACACACACACACACATATATATATATATATATATATATATATATATATATATATATATATATATATATAGATATATAGATATATATATATATAAACATATATATATATACATATATACCAACAGTAAAAATCATGTAAATTGTCTCTCAAATCTGCGCGTTCCTTTTCCTCCAAACAATTGTTCATGCACTTAAGAGGAAACCTTTTAGCAGCAGTACTTCTCTCCTCGGTAATATAAAATGCATTACAGAAAACAAATTGCGAGCAAAGCGACCAATAAATTTTCAGATCCAAATTTTTGTAAAATGAAAACAATGTCGATTTAATATGGGAAAAAAATTCATGGAGCGCCATATTATTCTCTTTTACAATTTTTTTCATTTAGATCGTTTGGCGTCCAGGGTTAACTCCCGCCGACCCCTAGCTACGGCTCTAAACTTGACTAGACTGCAAGAAAAGCACACATTGCTGCAAGCGAAGCGAGCAAGAACATTTTACAAAATGTATTTATATTTGTATAAAATTTGAAATCAAGGGGGCAATTGCAGCTCTGTTCCTCCCCCCCCCCCCCCAGCAGGTGCTCTTGGCAGTCAGGAAGAAATAATACAAGAAAGACGTGAAAACAAAATCCATCTTGAGTATCCTTTTGTCCTGCTACTCTTAGATACTGCTACTCTTGCTTTCCTTTACTTCCATGTTTGCCCCCTAAAATTGATTTCCGTTCAAGGTTGTGGGGGGCTGTGGTTTCGCCATGCACCCCCTTCCCCCGTAGTTGCCTTTCGTGTTGCCCACGAGACGAGACTTTCGCCTGTCTCGTCTCGTGGAAATGCTGTGAAATGCTGTCTCGTCTCGAATTTTTAAAAGCCTGTCCCGCCTCGTCCCGTGGGCAACACTAGTTGCCTTGAACTTTCATCGGCTTGAAAATACTTAATTTTCTTTAAGAGTATAATATAGTTTAATAACGGCGATAGGATTCATCTATCCTAAATTTCTAGGTGAAAATATAATAATATAGGGGCATAGATGTCTGAAAGGGAGGCAAGGATTGCCACATCTTCCCCTTAGAAAACGAATGTCAGCCAAAAAGTACGTTTTCACATGTATAATTTGATTTCAGTCATAATAATTTACATTAATTATTATAATGAGGATGCAGGAATGCGATAATGCAACACTATTATCGGGGTAATATGCCCCATGGAAAAATACCTTGCTTGTCTCTTCGTGGAAAAAATCTGCAGACGTCCATGATTAGGTGTGCATTTGCCCTCCCCTTGGCCCCATGGGCGCACGCCTATGATCGCAGCGCAAAGCCAGGGCTTTAAGATCAAATTTGCTTTGTTATTGTTTTTATTAGTAATTACCTCAGTTTTCTTACTCTGAAGTTAAATTATTCATGACGACGATTTATGATTACATTAAAGACATGATTGAACATACACAATGAATCCATTTTGGTCGGAACTCGAACTCGGAACCTTGTTCGGCAAGAAATAAAAATATCCATAAGGCATGAGTGTTTCATTGGAGATGTTCCCCTACTTCCGTCATTTTATCACTAATATATTTCTTTAATATACAATAATACGTCACAACTACCTAAAAATAAATATTATTTTGCATTTTCACATGCATATGTTTTTTTACGGTTAGAGTGTGAACTGGCACCTGTTTATTTAGATTGTTCATTATGTTTCGTGTGTAGTTAAAGATAGGAAATATGCTTGAGGAACGATTAGGGCTATAAGAATTCCGTCCGTGACGTAGTGGTTAGCACAGTGCGCTGCGATGTCTGATGTGCTGGGTTCGAATACCGTCGTGCGTATGGGTGTTCTTTGTCAGTGCCACTTTGAAAGAAATCTCAAATGTCTTATACGTATTTTGAGCATCACGTAACTTCAAATTAGATGGAGAAACAGAATAACTGAGGGAAGTCTAAGATAACGTGGTTCCTTGGAGAAGTATGCTTAAATCAAAGTGTGTGCATGGTTGCTACTGGATGTTCGGAAAAACAATTACAATCCCAGCTCAGAAATTACTTCACGATTTTCTAGGTCCGAAAAAGTCCGGATATATGTATAAAAATGCTTACTTTGTGAAGTTTTATCGATATAAGTGTCGGTAATTTGTTCGAAGTAACAAGTAATTTTTCTCGTTATTGGAGAAATAAGGCGCACAATTCTGTTTTTTTCCCAGTGTATAGTAGTTTTTTTTTACATATTAATAAACAAGAACTTCCAGACTTTGTTTACGAAATTGTGAATTTTTTCCTTCCCGAATTCATGGATTGTTTTCTCTTCCTGGCAACGTTCTGTCTTACATACACAAGTTGAAATCACATACAGCCGTGCTATTAATTAGCAGTTGAGGAATTTTGAACTCAACCGTTCACTTCAACATTAATTTTTCAGCTGAAGATGTGTCATATTCTCGTTATATGCTAAGATGTCCTAGTAACCTATTATAGTTACTGCAAATCCGTTCGTGTCCAACATTTTGAGACAATTTGTCCTACTTTCCGCTGAAGAGTGATCTGATAGCCCTATGTGTGATGAAAACTGCTTTTACTCAATTTCTAATATAATTTATTCCAGCATTTCCTTCAACTTCAATTACCTTGTTATTACCTCCAATGCTTACACGACTTTTCCTTCGTGCTCGACCTTTGGGTTCAGAAATGTTTACAACACCCCCCCCCCCCCATCTCCCGCGTGTAAATAGGAAGCAACAACACTCTGTTTACAACTTGTTTACTACATATTTTACGAAAATATTAGAATGTTAGCTTGATATAACTGTGGATTGGAACGAACGAAATAAAATACCTGTTTTATACACACACTGGAACGAGCGCAGGCCTGCTGTGAGTCACTCTGGCAGTGAAGGTCACTGATCGAAGCAGTTGGTGCAGGCGCCTTATCTTTCCTCAAGGAAACACGGAAATCTTAGTTACTTTCTTTCGCCAGACTAATGGTGAACATTTACAGGAACGTAAGGAGTATAACTTGACAAGTTTAAAAACAAGACGCTGCAATCCATTGTTTGCGCACCTCGCATCACATTTCCCCACCCCATTGTCTGCGGCGACGTTCGTTCGCAGTGTTGCAAACCTGGAGGGAGAGAAAGCGTCTGAGAATTT
This sequence comes from Lepisma saccharinum, assembly GCF_977018435.1. Lineage (NCBI taxonomy): Eukaryota > Metazoa > Arthropoda > Insecta > Zygentoma > Lepismatidae > Lepisma > Lepisma saccharinum. Next base: position 24,320,665 of record NC_139229.1, read on the forward strand.
TCAACGAAATTTGAATGTGAAAGGCATGATTAGTATCCCCTAACCTACGCTACCTATTGATTACGCTAAATTCTAATACATTTTGATATTTTCCCTTTAAACCTTAAATGAATTAAGTTATATTAGGGATATTTCTTACCAGCATAAGAAATGTATGAAATAAAACGATAGAAAAATGAAAAATATATAAACGATAGAACTGAGCTCACATTCTAAATGTTTTCCAGTTCTCCTTCTTCAGTTTCACTCTCCCTCTCATCCGAGTGTGTGTCTACCGATGAATCTGTGTCCGTGTCTGAATCGGCTTCACCAAGTCTCATTATCAGTTCATCTACACGCTCGTTCATAAGTCCATCTCTTTTAAAGTAAGAATCTTCAATTTTTTTCACGTGTTCACAACATTTAATCCATTTCTGTACAGAATACATGGACGTCCGCAGGATTTTTTCCAGGGAGGGGCAAGGAAGGTATTTTTTTTCCAGGGGGGGCAAACAAGTCACATTTTCCCTCAAAATAGTGTAGTTCCCTAAAAAACATTGCTTAAATTTGAATTTATTGTGTTAATGCAATAATTAACACATATTATTGTGGCTAAAATGAAATTATATGTGTGAAATACATAATTTTTGGTTGCCTTTCATTTTCCAGGGGGGCCACGGCCCCCTCTTGCCCCTCCTTCCGGACGCCCATGACAGAATATTCACTAAATAATTTTCCCAGAAATTCTTTCTTTGCGTCCAGTGAATCCGAAATGAATTCCCTTGCCTTACCCTTGATTTCCCCCCCACACAAGTTCAATGGGATTTAAGTCTGCGTGGTAAGGCGGAAGTCGTATTATGGTGTGCCCCGCGTTTCTAAATTTCGTGTCAATCGCATACTGTTTCACATAAGGTACACTTTGAATTTTTAAGTACAATTTCCTTTTGTTTATTGTTCACAATGCTCTCACTCTATTCTCCGCATCGATTTCAGTTTCGTTTGCAGGTTTGTCTGTAGCTGAGAGCCACTGTACCATGAAAATCGTCATATTTGTTTTAGCTTAATTTTGCTGAGTTGGCACCACTGATACTCTCAACGCCAGACCAGTGAGTAGAAGAGTGGTGGGGAGGATGACGTAATAAGAAGTGCTCCGCAGCGATCTGCGCATATCGGGACTTAACTTGTCAGGCTTATAGTATCGTATTCTATTGGAATTAGATTTCGTGGTGTTTAAAAGATATCATAACAATATTTAAATCTCTTTTGTGACCTACACTGAACTTATTTTAAAGTTTCATTGACATGTGAAACCGGAAATTTAGAGATCCTTCTTCCTTACGATTTCTAAACAACCGAAGAGTGTGGTGAACGTGAAACTACTTATTGTTCGCATCAACGATATGCATTATACAAATGGTCCTTAATCAAAAACCCTATTACATCACAGGAAGTGATATTTAAAACAATTCTACCACGTATCCAACGTAACCAATATTCAGATTGATTCCAAGCTTCTGTTTGGGTTATTTTGTGTCGCATTTTTACCTCTTGCGATAATCGCGACGACGACGATGATGGGTAATGATACGAATGCAATGCTACATCTAAGCCTCAACAGGTTTCAAAAATGGATCCTCTGGCTTTGTAGAGAGTTACGGTGATTTTTATTTTTGTTTTCATTTGGTATTTTAAGTCCACTTTATGCACACAAAGGCTAATCGAGACTGCATCTACAAATTAAAGTGGGATCCTAACCACTGTGTCTCCACCGGGTATCGAACAGGGGACTCCTTTATTACAATGCGACTCCTCTACTACAGCGCCATCGGGAAGGGAGGGAGAGAGAGAGAGAGAGAGAGAGAGAGAGTAGTGTATTTGGTGATATAACCAGCTCGATAAAGGAAGAGCCCCCCTCAAGCAGAATTGTCTACACTTAAACCTAGCTCAACATGCCCATATGAGCTTTTTGCTCAAGTGTGGAACCCCCTCTAATCCAAGATTTTTGTGAAAAAGCCCTCATGGATTCCATGAGAAAGGAAGAGCCCCCTCGGATTGATGTGCCTATACTTACAAAAAGGCACTTCTGTGAGATTGTTGTCCATAATCCTGTCAAAAATATGCCCCTCTTGATATTGTATGATATATGCAAGTTATTCAAGAAAAATAGGCAAGTTATTCAAGATCTAGAGAATGGCAAGAGATTTTTGAAAAATTATAGAGATCAAAAAGTTGCATCTTGAAATGCCCATGAGAAATCACCAAGCCCCATGTCTCTAGCATTCATGGTTCCGAAGATATTAACAACTTTGTTAATATTGCACTTTTCAGAAAATTCTATTTATAGAACAGATATAAATCAGAGATTTGTAGCTTAAATATTGCATATAACAGGAAAATTATAGAGACATAAAATGTAGAGAATCTCGAATAGAATATGTCTACAAAATTTCAAGTCTCTAGTATTGATAGTTTCTGAAAAATCTCAAATTTAAAAAAATTATCGATTTTTTAACAAAACTTCTAAACAGCCTCTAGATTTCAAATATGCAACCCCCATGCTGATATCTTGAAAAATAGGCAAGTTATTCAAGATCTAGAGAACAACAAGAGATTTTGAAAAATTTATAGAGATCAAAAAGTTGCATCTTGCCATGCCCAGGCCAAAGCAACAAACCCCATGTCTCTAGGATTCATGGTTCCAGAGATAATCAAAATTAAAAAAATTATCGATTTTTCAAAATTTGAGTATGTTGCTCTGGGGGCCATGCAGAGTCACCCCCATAAATATAATTGGCTTAGGATCAAAACTAGTGAAAATTGAAAAAAAAAAATAATCGATTTTTTCAAAATTTCAGTATGTTGCTCTGGGGGCCATGCAGAGTCACCCCCATAAATATAATTATCCTAGGATCAAAATTAGTGACAGAATAGAGAAACAAAAATTATAATAGGGCTTGGATACAGCTACCAGCCATTATATTTTTATTTTGAACACAGCACTTAAAACTAAGTCAAGATGCACCCCCACCCACCCCCACCCACCCCCACCCCTACACACCCCCACCCACCCCCACCCACCCCCACCCACCCCCACCTACACCTACCCACCCCCACCCCCACCTACCCACATCCATACATATTTACTTCCCAGTCCAGTTCTATTGCATTATGTTGTGCAATATTAATTGATTAAATGCTTATGACATAATGTGATGATGTGGTGTTTTCTGATTGGTTTAAATAAGCAGGGCTCCTATTGGCTCTGTAAATCTATATAAGCCAGGGCACAGTGCAGATTCTTCACCATTGCTGGATCGGCAATGGAACCCACAAGTGGGGGATAGAACCTGAACAGGCTCCACCAAAGTATAGGAGACTTGAAGCATATAATTTGGCGGAATAACCCAAGTAAGGTCATAGAGACAATATACACTAATACAATAAAAGCCAAATTTTTGGCAGGGGGGGAAGAGGGGGGGGGGAAAGCCCAAAGTGGATCCTAAATACAAAATAATTAATATCTCAAGAACTAATTGACATAGAGCTATGCAGTTTTTTTCTCTGTACTGAACCCAACTGATTAAGCATAGAATTTTGATCATAGGAACAATATACACTGGTGCAGTAAAAGCCAATTTTTGGCAGGGGGGCCAAAGTGGTTCCTAAATACAATATCTCAAGAACTAATTGACATAGAGCTATGCAGTTTTTTTTGTCTGCACTGAACCCAACTGATTAAGCATAAAGATTAGATTTAAAACCCAGGAAATTTTATATAAATACCAAAGCGAGAAATATTAACACACATACACACACACATATACATACATACACACACAGTACAGTGCTGAACCCAACTGATCCAGTATAAAGTTTTGAATTGAAACCCAGGAAATTGTATATAATAAACAACAACAAAAATGCCGAATCAAAAATATTGTAATCAATGCAATAAGAATATATTTAGCTCTAATTGGGCCAGACACCAAAAAATTTGTAACCCCGGCAAATACAGAACTCCCACAAAAATATGCCCCAAATGCAATAGAAAATATAGCATGGAATATTTCACATATAAACATAAAGATACTTGCTCTGCACAGTCATCAACATTGCCCCCACAACCATCTACATCTGGTCTCAAAAGAAAGCATGAAGCACCTCTTAATGCCAGAGCAGCAAAGCAGCCACGCTATGAACCTATCCATAGCAGTTTTAATGCCCAACTTAGGGATTATCGGTTTGTATCAGAGCCAAGATGTGGTATTGAGAATTTTTTGAACAGTGTAAATCCCGATCTGCAGGCAATTCTAAATGCACAAAATGGCTCTTATAAGCTGTCCCTCAAATTGTATACTCAATATAAGAAACCAAATGGCACAAAATTTACACAGCCCCACAAAACAGAAACTGTACCGGTATATTCAAATGCAAATTCGGACAGAATAATAAGCAGGTTGATAGATCAATTGAATATTGAGCACTCTGAATTTGCGGCAAAAGAGTCTGGATGGAGCCTATGCGGCTTTCCGCACAAGTTATATGTTAATATTTCTGAATTCAGCCCATTACAAGGTTCCACATATTTGCCATTACCTGCCAATATTAAAAACAAAACAGCCGTGGTTAATATAGAAAATAATGATAATAAATGCTTTTTGTGGTGTATTTTAGCTGCTTTGTATCCAGTTTCAAGAAATTCTCAGAGAATAACTTATTACAAACAACATGAACATTTTTTTGACGATGCAATGGAGGGTTTAGAATATCCAATGTCTGTTCAGAATATTGATAAATTTGAAAAAAGAGCCCGGGATATGAATGGCAAACAATTATCTATTAATGTATATATTTGTTCCACTGGCAATTGCTTGATAGCACCTCTCAGAATTAGTACATTTGTTGATAATTCTGCTATTCCGATTGATTTGCTCTTAATTGAAGGGGATGACACACACCATTACACTCTGATACATAATCTTCTAGCTTTAGTGAGAACACAACTAGACAAATCTAATAGAATATTCAAGTTGTGCAGAAGATGTTTAACTGTATTTGATGGCAGGAAAATGGTGAATGGGGTTCGGGAAGAGAATACAGAAATTGCTAAGAACAAATTAATTGAGCATCTCAAATACTGTGGGAACCATAAACCTGTTCATATGGTGATGCCTAATCCAAGTGAAAATTGCAAATTCAAAAAGTTTGAAGCCTTGTTGGAACACCCAGTATATATTGTCTGTGATTTTGAATCAATCCTCAAATCTTTTGAATTCTGCAATCCAGATCCTGAAGAATCTTCAATTACACCATACCAGCTACATGAACCTTCCAGCTTTTGTTATGTGGTTGTACAGGATGGTGTTGTTAGTAAAGAATATTCATACATGGGGCCAGATGCCATCAAAATATTTGCACATAAAATAGAAAATGAGTGCCGTGACATAGCATCAAAAATATTATTAAAATCAAAACCCATGTTGCCTTTAACAGAGGATCAGATTGAAGATTTCAACAATGCAGAAAAATGCCCGGTATGTGATTCTGAATTTTCAGATACAAATATCAAGGTGAAACACCATTCTCATACAGATGGTAAATTCTTAATGGCCCTGTGTAATAGCTGTAATATTAAAATCAAGAGACCAAAATTTGTCCCCATATTTTGCCATGGAGCATCCAATTATGATTTCCATCATCTGATCAGGTACGAGGGGTTTGAGAAGCAGAATTTAAATATTTTAGCTGAAAATGATGAAAAATATATATCTATTAGCAAAACAATTAAAGTTAATGATGTTCCTATTCACATGAGATTTCTTGATTCTTACAGATTGCCATTTTTCAAATCACAATGCCCCATGGTAAAGTATGTATGCCACATGATAAAATGCATCTCTTATCATCATGTGGGTCCAGGGCCACTTTTCTTACAACATTTGAAGTCAATGAGTGATCCACACTCTGGATTCTGGATTCTGATGTTCTGATTAAACTCTGGGATTTGAGGCAATTTTTATAATCTTCAAATTGGAGCTCTTTTTCCACAGTTACTCTGCCAATGCCCTTGGCTTTTTTGACAACAGCATTACATGTTTTAAAACTGTACATCTTGGCACTTAACCCAGCAAATTCCACAATAACATCACCAAGTGTCTCATCTTTTAACTTGCCGGGCACTTTTTTGTTGTGGGGTTGAATATTCAGATGGTCTGGCAATTCACTGGTATCAAAATATTTAAACAATTCAGGCTGTGACATATCTTGATAAACATCTTCTGTTTTAATATCAAGAATAAAACTATCCGTATCCATGTACATCAATTTTACATTATCACCATAAAAAGGTTTCAACACATCATAATACAATGTTAACATATGTAATTTGGACAATTCCAATATTGCAGCCCCTACATAAATAGGTTTATCAAACTTAATCTTTGTTTTTTTCATGTTGAAAAGTGCCATATGCTCATCATAAATTCTTCTGTAATTGAAATTAGGCTTTGCAACCAATTTTTTGCTCAGGCTGGGGTCAGTAATTATTTTAACATCGGTATGTTTTCTGACATTTTCAATTGTTTTGCCATATACAGAATTAACCATCAATTTAAACAAGCCCTTATCAAATTCGCTTTTTGCAGATGTTCGAAGCTCCGTGTTTGTATCAATGTATGGTTTCAACCATTCTGAGTGCCTGAACCTCAAAACTTTGCCAAGTTTGGTCACTTGAACACCATGTTTCATCAGGAACTGGAGGTTCTTGTAATATATGACACAACCCTGTTTTGCCTCCAGTGTCATCATGAGCTTCTTCTGTTTAGAGCCAGGTGAGCACTGAACCTCAGGAATTGGGGGCAACTCAGAAAATTTGTTATGTAAATAATCTGGAAATATCAGATCAACCTCTAAGAAGAGGCCATGTTCACGGTCATCATAGTTCTGAAGATCTTCAATATTAAAATCTTCAACCCATTCAAGCCCTGCATATGGCAATTTTTGCATCATTGCGTGACCATAGAGGCTGTTGGCATCTACATACAATATATAATTTGATGGCCGTGCTGGATCATGATCAGGCATATATTTGTTATTTGCTCTGGCATATCTCTGAGAACATTGCACTATCCCCCCTCTTATATCTTCCTCCATAAACAGATACATATCTTGATCCTGGATCAGATCCAATTGCTTTTTGGTGTTTAAAAACATTGCAGACCATGCTAGGCCCGGGGCACTGTAAAAATACACTGGGTCCAGTCCATAATTTTGCATAGAAGATTTTCTGAATGTCTGCATTATATCTGCTAAGATGGTCACATCAAGTTTCAAATATGCCATGTGATAATCACCAAATGTCCGGCATTTTAAATTGTTCCACATCAATTGGGCATGGTGATAATCATCATCTGTGATTCCAGATCCTCTGATTTTGCTGTAAAACTCATGTTGTGGAGGCAGGGAACATTCATCAAATTTAGAAAAATCTGTAACATAATCATATGGATATACACCCTTTCGCCTAATTAATTTCAAATCCTGATTTGGAAACGTGGCACGTGTGATTTTGAATTCACCATCAGATAATTGAGTGGCCAGTGTAGCCAGGCTAGCAGATAAAAATCTGTAAGAATCAAGAAATCTCATGTGAATAGGAACATCATTAACTTTAATTGTTTTGCTAATAGATATATATTTTTCATCATTTTCAGCTAAAATATTTAAATTCTGCTTCTCAAACCCCTCGTACCTGATCAGATGATGGAAATCATAATTGGATGCTCCATGGCAAAATATGGGGACAAATTTTGGTCTCTTGATTTTAATATTACAGCTATTACACAGGGCCATTAAGAATTTACCATCTGTATGAGAATGGTGTTTCACCTTGATATTTGTATCTGAAAATTCAGAATCACATACCGGGCATTTTTCTGCATTGTTGAAATCTTCAATCTGATCCTCTGTTAAAGGCAACATGGGTTTTGATTTTAATAATATTTTTGATGCTATGTCACGGCACTCATTTTCTATTTTATGTGCAAATATTTTGATGGCATCTGGCCCCATGTATGAATATTCTTTACTAACAACACCATCCTGTACAACCACATAACAAAAGCTGGAAGGTTCATGTAGCTGGTATGGTGTAATTGAAGATTCTTCAGGATCTGGATTGCAGAATTCAAAAGATTTGAGGATTGATTCAAAATCACAGACAATATATACTGGGTGTTCCAACAAGGCTTCAAACTTTTTGAATTTGCAATTTTCACTTGGATTAGGCATCACCATATGAACAGGTTTATGGTTCCCACAGTATTTGAGATGCTCAATTAATTTGTTCTTAGCAATTTCTGTATTCTCTTCCCGAACCCCATTCACCATTTTCCTGCCATCAAATACAGTTAAACATCTTCTGCACAACTTGAATATTCTATTAGATTTGTCTAGTTGTGTTCTCACTAAAGCTAGAAGATTATGTATCAGAGTGTAATGGTGTGTGTCATCCCCTTCAATTAAGAGCAAATCAATCGGAATAGCAGAATTATCAACAAATGTACTAATTCTGAGAGGTGCTATCAAGCAATTGCCAGTGGAACAAATATATACATTAATAGATAATTGTTTGCCATTCATATCCCGGGCTCTTTTTTCAAATTTATCAATATTCTGAACAGACATTGGATATTCTAAACCCTCCATTGCATCGTCAAAAAAATGTTCATGTTGTTTGTAATAAGTTATTCTCTGAGAATTTCTTGAAACTGGATACAAAGCAGCTAAAACACACCACAAAAAGCATTTATTATCATTATTTTCTATATTAACCACGGCTGTTTTGTTTTTAATATTGGCAGGTAATGGCAAATATGTGGAACCTTGTAATGGGCTGAATTCAGAAATATTAACATATAACTTGTGCGGAAAGCCGCATAGGCTCCATCCAGACTCTTTTGCCGCAAATTCAGAGTGCTCAATATTCAATTGATCTATCAACCTGCTTATTATTCTGTCCGAATTTGCATTTGAATATACCGGTACAGTTTCTGTTTTGTGGGGCTGTGTAAATTTTGTGCCATTTGGTTTCTTATATTGAGTATACAATTTGAGGGACAGCTTATAAGAGCCATTTTGTGCATTTAGAATTGCCTGCAGATCGGGATTTACACTGTTCAAAAAATTCTCAATACCACATCTTGGCTCTGATACAAACCGATAATCCCTAAGTAGGGCATTAAAACTGCTATGGATAGGTTCATAGCGTGGCTGCTTTGCTGCTCTGGCATTAAGAGGTGCTTCATGCTTTCTTTTGAGACCAGATGTAGATGGTTGTGGGGGCAATGTTGATGACTGTGCAGAGCAAGTATCTTTATGTTTATATGTGAAATATTCCATGCTATATTTTCTATTGCATTTGGGGCATATTTTTGTGGGAGTTCTGTATTTGCCGGGGTTACAAATTTTTTGGTGTCTGGCCCAATTAGAGCTAAATATATTCTTATTGCATTGATTACAATATTTTTGATTCGGCATTCTTGTTGTTGTTTATTATATACAATTTCCTGGGTTTCAATTCAAAACTTTATACTGGATCAGTTGGGTTCAGCACTGTACTGTGTGTGTATGTATGTATATGTGTGTGTGTATGTGTGTTAATATTTCTCGCTTTGGTATTTATATAAAATTTCCTGGGTTTTAAATCTAATCTTTATGCTTAATCAGTTGGGTTCAGTGCAGACAAAAAAAAACTGCATAGCTCTATGTCAATTAGTTCTTGAGATATTGTATTTAGGAACCACTTTGGCCCCCCTGCCAAAAATTGGCTTTTACTGCACCAGTGTATATTGTTCCTATGATCAAAATTCTATGCTTAATCAGTTGGGTTCAGTACAGAGAAAAAAACTGCATAGCTCTATGTCAATTAGTTCTTGAGATATTAATTATTTTGTATTTAGGATCCACTTTGGGCTTTCCCCCCCCCCCTCTTCCCCCCTGCCAAAAATTTGGCTTTTATTGTATTAGTGTATATTGTCTCTATGACCTTACTTGGGTTATTCCGCCAAATTATATGCTTCAAGTCTCCTATACTTTGGTGGAGCCTGTTCAGGTTCTATCCCCCACTTGTGGGTTCCATTGCCGATCCAGCAATGGTGAAGAATCTGCACTGTGCCCTGGCTTATATAGATTTACAGAGCCAATAGGAGCCCTGCTTATTTAAACCAATCAGAAAACACCACATCATCACATTATGTCATAAGCATTTAATCAATTAATATTGCACAACATAATGCAATAGAACTGGACTGGGAAGTAAATATGTATGGATGTGGGTAGGTGGGGGTGGGGGTGGGTAGGTGTAGGTGGGGGTGGGTGGGGGTGGGTGGGGGTGGGTGGGGGTGGGTGGGGGTGTGTAGGGGTGGGGGTGGGTGGGGGTGGGTGGGGGTGCATCTTGACTTAGTTTTAAGTGCTGTGTTCAAAATAAAAATATAATGGCTGGTAGCTGTATCCAAGCCCTATTATAATTTTTGTTTCTCTATTCTGTCACTAATTTTGATCCTAGGATAATTATATTTATGGGGGTGACTCTGCATGGCCCCCAGAGCAACATACTGAAATTTTGAAAAAATCGATTATTTTTTTTTTTCAATTTTCACTAGTTTTGATCCTAAGCCAATTATATTTATGGGGGTGACTCTGCATGGCCCCCAGAGCAACATACTCAAATTTTGAAAAATCGATAATTTTTTTAATTTTGATTATCTCTGGAACCATGAATCCTAGAGACATGGGGTTTGTTGCTTTGGCCTGGGCATGGCAAGATGCAACTTTTTGATCTCTATAAATTTTTCAAAATCTCTTGTTGTTCTCTAGATCTTGAATAACTTGCCTATTTTTCAAGATATCAGCATGGGGGTTGCATATTTGAAATCTAGAGGCTGTTTAGAAGTTTTGTTAAAAAATCGATAATTTTTTTAAATTTGAGATTTTTCAGAAACTATCAATACTAGAGACTTGAAATTTTGTAGACATATTCTATTCGAGATTCTCTACATTTTATGTCTCTATAATTTTCCTGTTATATGCAATATTTAAGCTACAAATCTCTGATTTATATCTGTTCTATAAATAGAATTTTCTGAAAAGTGCAATATTAACAAAGTTGTTAATATCTTCGGAACCATGAATGCTAGAGACATGGGGCTTGGTGATTTCTCATGGGCATTTCAAGATGCAACTTTTTGATCTCCATAATTTTTCAAAAATCTCTTGCCATTCTCTAGATCTTGAATAACTTGCCTATTTTTCTTGAATAACTTGCATATATCATACAATATCAAGAGGGGCATATTTTTGACAGGATTATGGACAACAATCTCACAGAAGTGCCTTTTTGTAAGTATAGGCACATCAATCCGAGGGGGCTCTTCCTTTCTCATGGAATCCATGAGGGCTTTTTCACAAAAATCTTGGATTAGAGGGGGTTCCACACTTGAGCAAAAAGCTCATATGGGCATGTTGAGCTAGGTTTAAGTGTAGACAATTCTGCTTGAGGGGGGCTCTTCCTTTATCGAGCTGGTTATATCACCAAATACACTACTAGAGAGAGTTACGGTGACTACGATAATCAAGAATTGAAAGTAGCAGAACGCCTAAGCTATTCTTTTGTCAATATTGGAATCGTTAATGAATGTTATGAATGTCAGTTCAAATTGAAAAAAATAAACTACTTGTAAAAGATTTCCAGAGTGCCGTTACAAATCGTTAATTTTTCTCTTTCCACACATTACTTTGCTACTAGGTAGATATTTGCATGCTAAGATGTAGAAAGTGCTGCATTTTCAGTGTTTGGAATTGCGATTTATTTCTGAGAATGGAGTGAGTAGTGGGAAAAGGATCACCTCACATGTTTGGATTATACCTCCCCGCCAAAAAAAAGACACAAAATATATATCGGCTGTTGTTCTTATACGGAAATATAACATGTATGAATTGTCTCAAGAAATATTGGAGCCTATTCACATCCCTACGGAACTTGGAAGAAAGCCCAGGTAGAGATTGGGAAGTTTTGTTACGACAAAATTGGGATGTATAGTAAATTAAAATGCAAAGTCCTACCTTGTGCTGTGCACCAAGCCATGAAGGCGTATAGGGGGTGTGGAGTTAGTGGAGTTAGGGCCCCACGCTTTCTTCATCAGGCGTAAGGTGGGAATGATGTGATCAGCACCACGCCCCTGGCCACCATACCCCCCCCCCCCATCCTTCCCCAGAGTTTCCTCCAGGTACCGACTTTATACGACGCTGGGTGGGCACCGAAGGAGCTTGAACAGGTGGACAAAATCCCGATTATCCCCCGTCGAGGATCGAACCCAGATCTCTCGCATGGTAATAAAACGCCCTAACGACTGTGCTACTGCGGCACATACAGTAATTAAGGCAAGAATTGTTTTAGCGTTTCGTTCAACGTTTTTAGGGGAATCATTTTCGGAGATATAACGGGTAGCTCTTGTCGGTTCTGCGACCTGGGTTGAGAAAAGGCGATTTTCTGACGAACAACATTCCACCTGACAAGTCACGTGACTTTCCTACATTTCCTGTGCCTGTTGGCTTTTGCATGAAAGACGAGCACCCGATCACCTAATGGTGCAATGTGTGTTGCCTACCCTTCCGGCATTATTTACTGCCATTAAAGTCTTATGGGGAAGAACTTTTTTCCACCACTGTACAATGTTACCTTATTCGTTCGTATTAACTCCTGGTCTGTTATTGCTATTTTAACGTAACTTGAGCAATGCCATTATAGGCTCGTTCACTTTCTTGTAACAAAAAAAAATGTGTGCATAAAATACAATAAATAAAGTACAATTCCACTTAGGTTTTAGAAGAGTTTTAAAAAATGCAGTTTCAATTCGAAATGTTAGCTACGGAAGATATTATCATACATTATGGCAAAAGTCTATTTATTAATCGAATCCGACACGATTGATTCGTAACTCTGACGAAGCTACACAAAAAATTAATTTAAAAAAATAGGGGCATGCTTGACCGTAAACGATATTTTCTACACGTAAATGTATGTAATGCCTGCTCCTCTTGAGGAATTTTGGGGGGGAAGAAGTGTGTCTTGCTACCTAAGTCGTGACAAGGAACTAACTAGGGTTGAGAAGTGTTGTTATTGGTACGTACACCTACAGTACCATGCACGTACATGCTCATGAAACTATCAAGGATCGAAACCCGGACAGTTAAAAGATAATGCAAGTACGTACGGTGGGATCTATGAGTATTACTGTGCAAATTGTCCATCACCATGTTCGGTGAACTTTATTTGACCCAATAAGAGCTACAAGAATAAAATAAAACTCAAAAACAAGCTGTTGACAACTTCTGCACCAGCACACATAAAAATCCATAGCTTAAAAAGTTAAAAACACATAGGATGTAATACAAAAATTAATGAAAATAGTCATGGACAATTTGCAGGGTAATACTCTTGGATCCCACTGTACATGTCTTGCAAGTACGTCTATAATTTACCTTCAATTTTGTAAAGTGAGAATCATAGAACTTCAGACCTTCTGTAAACAAAAGCACGTGTACCCTAACAGTGTTGCAAACTTATGAAAAAATAATAATCCACATAGCCTACAAGGTGTAAAAACATTCTAATTGTCAACAGATGCGGAATAAGCAGTGCATCACTGATGACCTGTTGAAAGTTATTGAATGTATGTGAAAAAAAAGTTAAAAATGTACATCTTGCCTGGTGGCCGACTTTCAGACTCATCACCGAAGTTCCGGCTTGGGTGTTATTTGTGAGTGTCCCTTCATCAATTTCATCTGACGATCACTCATTCTCATCGTCGGGATTAGCCAAAAGTGGAAGAAAAGCAACGCAAAATTAAAAAAATCAAATACAAAATTTACATCTTATCCCCCAGGAGTAAGACGGTTCCGTACCAAAGGGTTAATTTTCTCTCAAATTTTACTAAAAAAGCTTGCTAGAAGAATGTGACACATTGAGATAAATTACGTTTTGAAACCGGGAAACTTCATTAAATTTATTTCATGTTTGAAAGTCTTATGATGTATTATTATAGATAATGAAAGTAAGCTAATACATATGATTTGATTTAATTAATAATAAGTATTAATTAGATAAAAATAATGGAAATAACTCATTTGGTTTGATTGATTTGCTTTATTTTAATGATGATGATATGATGAAATCTATAAATGGACATTTACAAACATCCATGCCCAGGCCACGATTCGAACCCGGGACCCCTGGCGTCGTAGCGCGATGTGCTAACCACTCCGTCACGGGGCGGCTAACTATTTTTTTGTAATTTGGAATTCAAATATCACCTATCCCTCATCGTCTCGTAACTAATGACAATTGTGCGTGTCGATCTACACCTCAATGTCACACATTCCAGTTTCTTCCAGAGTGTACTTCAACATCTCTAAAGTTACTTCATCCAGAAACACACTCGTATGTCCTTTTTATCCCGTTCAAAAATGCTGGATTATGCAGCAAAGACACCAAGGGAAACTAAAACGGCAACTTAGAGAAGCATAAAAGTGGGGAAAGAAGACTGTAGAATACAGAAATATTTTGAGGTAGTCACATTTTATTGTACGCTACATATAAAATAAAATGCATAGCTATTTAGGGGTGAATTTTTAAATATTGTCACATTTTTCTTCTCTTTTGTTGAGAGGTGTTCATTTTAAATCAACCTCCCTCACCCTACGGCCTGCCCTCCTTCACCCGCAAAAGTATTCCGGAGTGTGAGGATGTCACCATCCGGATGGTGAACACCTCTGGATTATAGATCGACTCCTGCGTCCCACCCCCTCCCCCATCTCCGGAGGATCGTCACTGACAATGTGAAATCACACTATCATATGCTGACATTCGACATACCACTTCCGTTTCTGTACTTGACTTAGTGAGAAATATTGAGGTTGGCAACAGCCTAATAACGGATTTCTTCCGCATCATGTAGTCCGTTCTATGAAAGTAAGCTAATGGAAGAAGAATGTGTAAATTACATTGCATTATACATTTTAAAACATATTTTCATTAAAGGTTTCTGTTTATAATAATAATACGTGATTATTGTATAAATTACAATCGATCACGTGTAGTGATGGGTCATGGCAGTTCCTTTTCGGGAGGCAGTTCACCGGAGCTCGCTCATCGAAAGGAGTCGTTCACCAGGAGTCGTTCAAAGGAACGACGAGGCCACGGAGCATGCTCTCGGACGAGGCAGTTCCTTTTAGAAAGGCAGTTCATTGGAGCTTGCTCGTTGAAAGAGTCGTTCACAGGAGCTACCATACCAACACAGCTCCAAGTTGGTTTCGTTGGATGGGGGAGGGGATGGAAAGAATTAGAGGGGAGGAATCCGCCTTCGCTCAAGAATGGAAGAAAACATAAACAGCTACTAAAGTCACTCCGGCTAGAGTTTGGACTTGAGGAACCCCAGACTTTTCGTCTCCACTTGTGCTAGTGTGAAAAGGGTGGGGGGGGGGGGCGAAAGCGGTGTTGCCAAACGTCTGAGAGTCTGATTTTTTTTTTGGTCCAGTCGTACAGGACATATTTTCCTGTCAACATGCACCCTTCGCTCGCTCGCATTTCAGGCAGAGGCAGGGAGGCGGAGACCCACGCATTCGCTTCCTATATACCCCTAGGCAACCGGCTTCGCCGTGCTTGGCCTTTTGGGGGGTGGATTCTCTCGAGGGGGGCGATGAGCTGAAAACTCGGAATTATTGCGGAGGGTTAGAATTCTTTCTAGGGGTATTGTGGAGACTGTTCGTATGAACATCTCACTGCAATCAAGGTTTAGGGTCCAGTTACTTGTCGTGGCATATTTCGTTTTGCTCGCCAGTTAAAATTGCACGTCGAGTTCCGATTACTCAATATTATCCATCCTTTATAGTTTATATTAATTTCATTGTTGTCTACACAGCGATATCAAATAGTGATTGGAAGTGAACGACCATTATGTGTTTTACTGATATCCTCACAAGAGTATCTACAGAATGTTTAGTAAGATCCTGAAATTTAGGTTGAATTCAGAATTTATGCGATATTGAATGGGTGGTTGGGTCGAGGGGGACTCATGGGGCTGCAGTTCCCTCCCGAAATTTTAAGAAATTCAAAAGTTTCAACTAAAAGTATTTTTTTAAAAATATCAGGAAAACCAAATTGGTAACTGAAGAAACCTCTTAAATCAACCTCCCAAATACAATTTTTGTCTTTAAACCACTTTTAACCGTGGTATCAGTATCGCAAGATATCGGTTGGATTATATTTACCGACACCGGCCGATACTTTTCCAATATTTTAATCTTTCGCGAGGCTTGCAAATATGCAGCAAGCACTTTCAGGGTGTCCTTGAATTTATGCATAATTCCAAGTTTCCGTTATTTTGAACCAATGTTGTATGGAAAAGTGTATTTTGTGATTACGTAATAGTATTTTCAGATTTTGATGTAATTCTTACGTTTAAAGCATAACCCTAATAAATTGATACACACAATTGGAAGTATTTACTTACACTAATATTAGTCAATATTTTGAACAGCTTTTAATTAATACGCGTCATTTTCAAACAAGGGTATCGGTGAGATAGGTAAGAGAATCAGCATGGGTGTGGATATCCGTTCAACTCTAATAATTATGAAATGTTTTATTACTTATTCCGCCCCACGGGAAAAGAATGCAGCTTTCTAACATCCACATTTACAATTCAAACCCTCCGAAATAAAATCCTGCTTACTCCAGTGGTACTATAGCATGTTATGATGCGTCTGTCTCCATTAAGCGGGACTTTTCCTTCCCGATGGACATCACGGACGTTCTGATAATTCCCAGAGCAGCTGCTGTTCTCCCAATCACTTTTTTAAAACGGAATCAAAGGGCCATTATTATCTCTTTCATTTTCAAAATAATCTCGCACTGCACGAGTCTGGCCACGCATAGGAATACCACGCCCTATAACTTTTTTCTTCCGATTTCGCCGGTGTATTCGCATTAGGCTCATCATCTTTCAGTATAAAAATCACAGATTGTACCGCTTTTTTGTACCGCTAGGTTAACTGTGACGATATGATGGATAAACTACTACAATTAAACATACATCCGCTGTATTTTGTTTTCCAGGGAAGGGTAAACAAGGTATTTTTCCAAGGTGTCGAATGAGGCATATTTTCTCCCAAAATAGTATTATCTCCTAAAAAAAAACTTCAGTTTGAAGTTAGCATGCACCTGTAACGCCCTTCTAATAAGTATCATATATTGAGATTGAAATGAAATTATAATGTGTAAACTGTACGAATTTTAGGTTAAAATTTATTTTCTAGGGTGGCCGTAGCCCCTCCCCAACTTTCCAAACGTTCATACAATTAAATGGATACACGGTCAAACAAACACCCATAAGAGAATGGAAGAAAGGACGCTAAACCTTTGACTACGAAGAATAGCATTCATTGTATTTTTCAAGCTCTCTCCGCCTCCCGACCCCACTTTTACTTTACGGTAATGGAACAGCACGGAAACTGAATGTTGTCGTAAGTTTGATATAATGATGTTCTAATCTGTCAAGTTCCTTCTACAGTTCCTTGCAATGCGAGTTGCGAAAACATGCCAGAAAAAGGGTTAAAGGTGAATTACTTGCTCATCCCTCCCTCATTGTTGAGCTTCTGCAGCATTGCTGTTGTAAACAGAGTTGCACGCATAACTAAGCGGAAAACCGCCACTATCAACAACCAGCAACAAAAGACGGGACCTCGCTCGCTCTCTCTTTCTCTCCCCCTCTCCCTCTCTCGCGCAGGTTCGTAGGAGTGAGTCATCGACTGGGAGCGTTGGCAGCATACAAGCAAAGCTCACGACTCCTGAGGAACTACCACTTGTCATGGCAGTTCCTTTTCGGGAGGCAGTTCACCGGAGCTCGCTCACTCAAGCAGCCGTTCAAAGGAACTATCAACTCCTCTCGATGTTGGTTTCGTGCAGCTGAATTGAGGGGGGTGGGGGAGGACTTGCTGGAGTTAGCTTGAGTGAAAAGAATTAGGAGAGAGGGAACTCCGCCTACTACTCCACCTACCACAAGAAAACCAGAGAACGTACACAGCAGAAACAAAACAAAACACGGTCGCTCTCTCTCGCAGTCATGAGTCATCGACGGAGCTGGAACTGCAGGAGCGGTTGACAACGTACACTCAAAGCTCACGACTCCGAGGAACGACCACAGAGGAACTGCTCGTTCACTCCGAAGGAGCGAGCAGTTCACAGTTCCCAAGAGGGAGTCGTTCAAAAGGAACGACTCGTTCACGAACGACCCATCACTAATCACGTGAACAGTAAGAAAATAGCGCCAGTTTCGAACATGGCGACTTCCATGCGTGCAGGAAGGTCTCCCGTGTTTTCAGAGTAGTCTTTCGGAAATACAGCCGTTTGAAAAGTGGCAAGAAGCAGGTTGTTTTTAACGTTTATGTGACGTTGCGTCGGTGCTATCCTGAGCAAGCAGTAAAGTTGGTGTCCAAGTGTAATTGTGTGTCTGCGTCTTTGTATTTTCGGTGTGGTGGAAGAAAGGAAAACGACCGGTCAAGTTGTGATTCCCGCGAAAAAAACACGTTGTTGCTCGCAACGCGAGTGCTTTCGTATTCTTTCAATCAAAGAGCCGTCCTGTCCACTGTGGGGAAGATGTTGATAGTGATGATTGATGACGATCTCCCCAATTTTAGCAGTCGACGTTAAATCGCCTCTTGTGCCACATTGAGTTCCTTTTTGGGAAGCAAATTTGACAACCAGGATAATGTCTAGCGCCGAAAATGCCCCAAGTTCAAAAAGGAACTGCTGAATCAAGGTAAGAAAATACATTACTTGCATGAGACGTGCGTAAATAATGTGCTTATTATAGTCTTCTTGTTTTCTAGTGCACAAGAAACCGAGAGAAAGATAAACAATCTCTTTTTATTCCCCGGCTTATCTTTGTTTAGCTTCTGCTAAAACTGGCGGTATATTTGTTGCACAAAGGAGAAAACAATACTCTACATGTCAACAATGTTGGGCAATAATTTGGTGGAAGAGGAAGCAATGAAACCAAAAGGCTTGAATTTACTGAAACGAATCTCTCACTCTCTTGTACGTATAACTTTGGCGCTGTCATGCTGAGAAAGGGGGGGGGGGAGGGAGATCTCTTAACCCAGTGTCAGATAAATGGGACTTTTGGCGTAGAAAAATATGTTCATGCTGGAACAAGAACACGTATTTAATCACTTGTATAAAATTTATTATACTTCAATGTGTGGATTATCAGTTAAACTAAGAATACGTTTTTCCATGTTAAGGTTGCGAGTGAGCAGCATATGATGGCCGCACCATTCACGAACAGCTGGCGCGGAGTGATACGTTACTCGAAGTGAGACGGTTGTTTACAGAAGGTCGGAAGGTTCGTGATTCTTACTTTAGTTCTCTTACTTCCAGCGTCGATCTTTCCTACAGAATTCACATACACCATTTGATGAGACAGCCTGCCAACTTCAAACACACTGATAAATCAAGTTCTTGCACTTGTTAATGTTAACTCACAATTACAACACAAATTTACTGTCAAAACACACAAACAAATCGCTAACATAAAACAGCCGTATTTACAATGACGCTCCACCCTCACATTCGCAGATACTACTGACACCTGGCGTGAACCCTGGTCAACAAGCCTTGAATTGAATGTAGGTGAATCCTGTTCATATAAAATACTTGGTGAAAAAGCAGTATGTGGCTGTTTGAATTCTTAATTGTTATACCCGTTTACTACTAAAGCAAGAAACAACTATAAATATTTAGGGTCTGCGTGTGTTTAATCCAAAGTAAATGTGAAATTAACGAGTGCGTCTCACATAAATAAAGAACTCCCAACACTAATCAAGAACATATCGTTCCGAATCGAATGAAACAAGATCCATGATGTTTAACAAAACTTCAGCTAGTCAAGGACGTCGGTTGCGCCAAAGAGGTGGTAATCGAAAATTTCGTGCAAAAAACACCCCACTTCCTTTCAAGTTATGCAGAGAGAAGGGCGCTCGCGGGGGAGTAAAGGGGGCAAGGGGGGACACCTGCCCCTTTCCTCTGAGATATCTGGAAAGAATTCATATTATTTAAATGGTAAAAGTGTAGCGTGAAAACTTAGATTAGGGATGCCGTAAAAGACAGAAGATTAAGTACCTATGCAAATTATCCTAGGTGCTGGGGATGATTTTTGAGAATTCTCTTTGAGAAAAAATCCTGCGGGTGGCCTTGTACAAAGATACTTCATTTATAATAATTCTTGATTTCTGGCGAGATAAATGTGGCTGTTTTTTTTGTGTGTGTACCGAAAGAAAGTCAGCGGTTCAGGGGAGTGGTATAGGATTGCATTGTACCCCACAATTTTTAAGAGGGGGTTATTACCCCCATAATTTGATCCGAATATAACCCCTCAAATAATTTGACACACAAGATGCTGCCTATCAAAGAATCTCGTTTTTAGTTGTTAAACGCAAATAAATTTGTTTTATCTACATTAACTCCCTATCCTAAAGAATCAAAACCATAATTAACCTATCATACTATGATACATTGTTATACTAATTATCTCACTGTGACTATGCTCATGGGAAACTTTATAAGGAAGTAAAAACCGTTTAAAATGAGTGCAAAACGACTGCATGAAACGTAGAACTATCTCTTCCTGAATTGTGCATGTTTTTAAAACCTATTTAAAAGTATTTAGCCATATATATATTTTTAGAACTCAAAATTATTTTGTGGATTTGCGTTTTGGTATTGCAGTACAAAGTTATGTAAATTTTATTTTTTAAATGGAGAGCTATTCTAAATTAGCCTTATTTATTGAAATGGTTTATTTTACTTCGCTTTTCTGCCACTTCTGACTAATCGCGAAGATGAGGATGAGTGATGTGCATATGCGTGTAGGTTGAACCTTGTATTCCCCAAATCATAAACGTTTCTGCATCATTTGTTTATTGTGATTAGATTCGCCAGCTGTCAGGTATTTGGCAAAGGGGACACGGGAGTGCCATACCTCTCTCTTCCTGAACATTGAAAGTTGGGTGATTGGTGAATTTGACATCACATCACGCTTAAGATTACTCAACAAAGCCTATAAAAAAACAATAGAGATGGCGCTGTTATTTGAGAAATGAATTACTTTCCTTGTTCAAAATTGTGTAACCCTAATTATTGAAAAGCTAAAAGATAAAGGAATGTATTGTAAAGGTTACTAATAAAATATACCATACCTGTAATTGTGGACTTCCATTAGTTAACTTTGACTGAAATATCCTCAAGCACGCTTGTAAAATAATGATTATAAACATCGACTCCTAACAGCAGAATATTTGGATAAATATGAGATATCTTTACTATTGTTCCACGCTTATAAAAATTCTCCTGAAATCTTTGGTTGCCATGAAAAACATTGTTGATAGTGTAATGGTCGGGTTGACCATTACTGTTTTGGTAATATGTTAATTAATTGCTGGCCAGCTACAAGGTGTAGGGTTAAGTAATATGTTTCCATGTGTGTACTTTTACGTTACGTGCTTAATGATTGTGATTTTTGCTGGATATTAGATTCCCCTGTTGTTTTGCTTCCCGGTTTGGGAGGCTAGCTGTCTTTCAAAAGACTGTTGCAGTGGAATTTTCCACTGCTACGGAGTCCACGTTCACGGATGTTTACCGCGACTATAAAAAAGGTCAGTAGGGCTTTAGAAAACAACAGGTTTTTACTACCTTCACAACGACAAAGACACTTCGAAAGTCTTGTCCACTCAGGGTGGCTAGACTGAATGATTGAGAAGAAAATGTAATACTTGGCAAATGAACAGCTTCGAGAGTTTAGCCCACTTATGGTGGCTAAACTCATGATGCAAAATATATGTAGCATTTGGTAAAGCCAACCCCTGTTTGAAATCCCCAAGTTTCCCAATTAGCAAAAGATTTGCATTTGTACGATATTGCCGAGTCGCATCATAATGCCTTGCGGGCTGAATGAGGATTCTGCGTAAGGAAACGCAAGACTAGTCGGAATATCAATTAAGTCGAGGATAGGCCACAGAGATAGTTAGGCTAACTCTGTGTTAATGAAAGTACCAATGGTTAGGCCATAGGTACGTCTTTGCTTGAATTAAGGAAATTGGTTGATGTAAATGCACATAATATGTAAATAATAGCAACGTATAATAAATCCATATGTTATGATTTACTGAATTAACTCCAAGAATTACAGTACTGTCCATTTTAAACCAAATATTTATTCACTTTCTGTACATGTGTAACGAACCAGGGACTAAAAATATAAATGTTATGTGAACCCCCCCCCCCCCTTTCGTAATTCCGGCGCAAATATAATCTACTCGCTTGGTGCCCAAGGTGAAGTGGAAGGAAAAAAAAGATTGAAAGGATAATACAAGGGAAGTAATCCAGAGGGCCGGAATAAACCAGGGAGTGGGGGGCCGCACCTTTCAGAATATATAAAAGGAAAATATAGCTACAGCTAAATAAAGTCCGCAGTCATTGAATCTAAAACATATTTCGGATCACGACATGGGTTGGAAACACTGAGCCAACTCGTCGTCTACAATGATATCTCCCAAGAACTCCAGACTCTATCCGATGTAAACGTCACTGATAGCCCTGCTTTATGTTCTTCTCCCCTATTCCCTTCGAAATTTCTTCGCAAAAAAAGCGGAAATGTCGAAAATAACAACCTAGAGCTCTCGCCACGAAAACAGTCCACTCAAGGTCACGCCACCCATATACAGTTTTGCCAATAAAGCAATTTAAAACGACGAAATCAACCGCATACGTACAACGCACGAAGTGTCGACCGAGCAGCTTAGAAGAAGCGTGGCAACCCTGGAGGGCCAGGGCTGTGGAGGAGGCAAGGGGAAGCTCCGACCTTGACTGGACTGTTTTCTTGGCGAGAGCTATAGTTAATGGGATTATTATTTATTCACCCCTTCCCCCCTCCCACAAATTGAACACACGTTTTATTTATTCTAATATTGCTTCGCTTTGTTTCAGTTAAATTAGTCTTGAGAACTGAAAATGAAAACGTCAGTGTATGTAGCTAAAAATTCTGCAGCTTTTGTGGTTCTTTTAAAAAGTATACATTTATACAGTAGTGTACTTTATTTTATTTTTACTATTTAGCCTAGCTTTTCTTCCACTTTTAGATAATCGCGACGAAGAGGATGAGCGACGATTTGACGAAATTGATGAAAAGACACTCATAAAGAATACATATGGCCAGACTGTCACTTGAACTCTGACTTTGGTGGCGATAACGGAAGTCGACCACTTTAAGCACTTTTTTAATAAGTTAGTTTCTCATTACATTTGACTTAATTCTTTACTTTATCATTCAGGACACACACACACACAAACCTTCACCTGGATTCGAATCCGGTGTACTATAGTAATAATAGCAATAATCATAATAAATCAATAACAAACATTTCTGCTATTGCGATTTCACTGCATTCGTTCGCCATGTGAAGATATTGTTTTGATGAAGCTTTCTTCAGTAGCGGCAACTGCCAGAATGTTTACAGTAGATGTTATCTCGATTGAGTATTGTACACACTATCCTACCCAGTGATGTGCCCAAGGCGCAAGGTTGTTGGGGGTCATAACCCCCCTCCCCCTTTGGCCAATTTAAAAAAAAACTTCAAAAGGCAGGAAAATATGGTAAATTGAGGAATCACTACTAAAGGAATTATACGTACCGCCCTTTTGAAAATCCTGGACACATTACTGACCTATTGCTTCAAGTCCAAGGGTTCCCAGTGTCATATTTGCAAAATTTCCAGTGAAGAGACTTTCCAGTAACTTCTTTCACAGTTATGATATCAATTCTCTACAGCAAACATTTGAAATGAATTCCCTCTCATCCCCCTTTACAAATCCATTCTGGGTGTTCCTTTTTTCTTGTCCTCTCATCTATTCCACCTGATCACTTCACACAATAATCAGCCATAAACTATTTGAAGGGGTCGGGGCGAGATAGTGCCAAGTCTCATTTCCATATGTATGACAAAGGCGGAGACTTTCACAAATCTGTCGATCTCCGTAGCTGAGTGGTTAGCACAGAGCGTTCGAATCTCGGCCTGGATATGGTTGTTCTTTGTGAGTGTCGCTTCATCAATTTCATCGTATCATCACTCATACTCATTGGCATGATTAGCCTTCACAACAATCAAACCTTCACAAATCTGAATTAACACAGAAATTTCCACGTGGCAAAGTAGTACAGAGCGCGTTACGAGGCTAGGGGTCCTGTATTTGAATCCTGATTTGGCGTGGGTGTTCTTTGCGAGTGTCCCTTCATCATATCATCACTATCCTCATCTTGGAGACTAGCCGAAAGTGGCAGAAAAGCAGAGTGAAATAAACCAAATCAAACCAAACACTCGAAATTTGGATTGATGGATTTATTTGGTGTTTTAAGTCAACTGTATGCACAGTAAGGCTAATTGGGACTGGACCTACAGTTTGAAGTGGGATCCAAGCCACTATGTGCCTTCACCCGGGACCCCTGGATTACAAGACTACGATGCTACCACTGCGCCATCGGGGAGGCCCAAAAACACTCAAATTTTCTTCTGTCACTAAAGTCTAAAAGTGCATATGTAGCTGAATTTCCTGTAAATTTTCTTTGTAGCAAGTTCGTGGTAGTAATTGATGTGGCTTGGTACTTTTCAAGCTCTTCTAAATTTACTTTCTGACCAATTAAAGTTAAAACCCTTTACGTTTTCTTACAGGGGCCAATCGAAAGGGGGCTGGACTTGCTCGAGCGGACAGTGCTACAAAGCAGAGAGAAATGGCGAAGGCGGACTTTCCCTTTCTGCTTGCAGACTGACTTGCGACCCCAATGCTAACATTTGGCCACAACCAAGAAATTCCGTCATATCTAGCACCACTCTGCGTGCAGTTAATCACAATGAAATCAATTTCGAGCTATCGTATCCCTCTAGAGAACTGTCGGCAGCCGTTGAGGAACTGAAAACGATCTTCAAGACTAACCTGAATAAATTGCACCCTTTGTACTCTGAGAGTAACCCCAACCCTTTCGAGGGCGATAGCAAAGGAGACACTTTGAACATTGTTCTCGAAATTGCAGACCCTAGCATGTCATTGAAACTTGATACGGATGAGAGCTATACTTTGAAGTTATCATCCTACGACGGGTCGTTTTCCGCAGTCATCGAATCTAAAACATATTTCGGATCACGACATGGGTTGGAAACACTGAGCCAACTCGTCGTCTACAATGATATCTCCCAAGAACTCCAGACTCTATCCGATGTAAACGTCACTGATAGCCCTGCTTTACCACACAGAGGAATTAGTCTGGATACCTCACGTAACTTCTTCTCGTTGACGGCTCTGAAAAGAACTGTCGACGCTCTGTCTTACAACAAGTTGAACGTGCTACACTGGCACATCACTGACACTCACAGCTATCCTCTTGAGTCCGTGGTTTACCCGCAGATGACAGAGTACGGTGCGTACTCCAAAGAGAAAGTCTACTACCAAGAGGACGTGAAAGAACTTGTAAAGTACGCACTAATGAGAGGGGTTAAGGTAGTGCCCGAACTAGATGCCCCTGCCCACGTAGGGCATGGATGGGAATGGGGACCGAGCGAAGGTCTTGGGGATATGGTGGTGTGTCTTGGGTACCATCCATGGTATGAGCAGTGTGTGGAACCTCCTTGTGGTCAGCTGAACCCGTTGAACTCAAACATCTACGATGTCCTTTCGCAAATCTACACCGAGTGGTTGGGCTTATTCGATACCCACATCTTTCACATGGGAGGA
This sequence comes from Lepisma saccharinum, assembly GCF_977018435.1. Classification (NCBI taxonomy): domain Eukaryota; kingdom Metazoa; phylum Arthropoda; class Insecta; order Zygentoma; family Lepismatidae; genus Lepisma; species Lepisma saccharinum. The sequence continues at coordinate 24,346,538 of NC_139229.1, forward strand.
GACGAGATTAACGAAGTCTGCTGGGAAAGTGTGCCAGAAATCAAGAACTGGTACACGACTGCAAATACCACCTTTCTCGATTTGTGGGATTTGTTTCAGAACACATCTTTCACCAGGCTACAGGTGGCAAATGTAAAGGAGAACCCCTTAGACGTCATCCTCTGGAGCAGTGAGTTAACCAATCCAGAAGTCATCGAGAATTTTCTAAACAACGACAACTACATCGTTCAAGTATGGGACGACATGACCACGAAAGGAGATACAGCAGCAGCATTGGTAACGAAGGGGTACAGGGTCATATTCACCAATCACGACGCGTGGTACTTGGATTGTGGGTACGGAGCATGGGTCGGAGAGGGTAACAACTGGTGTTCTCCGTACAAGGGTTGGCAGAAGGTCTACATGAACAACCCCTTGAAAATTCTCGAGGATCACGGCGTCGATGCTGCAACAGCATCATCCTTGGTACTAGGCGGAGAAGCAGCTTTATGGACGGAGCAAGTTGATGAACAGACCCTGGACGGAAAATTGTGGCCAAGAGGGGCAGCACTGGCGGAAAGACTTTGGACAGACCCCCAAACTGAATGGACCCAAGCGGAGGCTCGTATGGTTAACCACCGACAGAGGATGGTGCAGAGGGGAATCGCAGCAGATAGATTACAGCCAGAATGGTGTCTTCAAAACGAAGGTCGCTGCATTGCTCCACCGCCAACAACCAATTTAAATATTGACAATGGACACTAATAATTAGTGTTCTGAAATCAAGGCCAATTTAAGAGTAATTGTGTTCCATGTGACCGAATTAAACATTCACATGCAATATTCACACAAGTGAATCCCTTCCGAACAAACTTATGTACAGTATGTACTTTTTACAAATGATTTTGTTTCCTTAATTTCCAATTGCACAGAATTGTGGAAAACAAAGTGTAATACTCTATAATCAATCCTAATTGTGTTTGTTTATAAAGAAGTGTCCAATACTTATATCCATTGACTTTCTTTCACTCTGAATGTGTTTACGTCCATACGTTAGCCCAGCGTATTGTGTATCAGTTTTTGGATCTTGTTAGCAGAGAGTCCTGGCTTGAGACCCAAAAAGACAACGTTTGCTCTCTCATCTACAGTGTTCTCATATCATCAAATACAATTAGTTTCCTTCATCTAGATTAATCTAAAATGGCAAATCAGATACAAGAGTTTCACACACAAGTAGAGTTTTGTTATACTGATTTTACATCAAGCTCTTTTAACTAACATATTATTAACACAATAGTACTGTCTAGTATCGCTCTGTTTAAATTCCAAATGCATCCGTTCAGTTCTTGGAATGATGTGTTAATATTGCAACATGAATAACCTCGTTCAGCTTTCTCGTTCACCACTCTCGCAATTACACATCAAATATATACGTTGAAAGTTAGAATTTCAAAGACATATTTGGTACTCTAAAAAATTTGAACGTCGTGATTTTAATAACGTCTGTAGAATTTTGCTTGGTACTTACTGTTCATGCCGTTTGCCTTTATAATAAGCTTATTTCTACCTTCTGTACACTGCAAACTTAAATTTGTTTATTGGAAGGAAATCACAGCAAGTGTGATCAGATAATTCGCTTCTTGTTATGACCAAATTTCTGCTAATCTTAAAAGAGAGAGTGAGAGAGAGTGAGTCAGTCAATGAGTGAGTGCGTGCACGTGCAAGTATAGAATGAAATTCACCTAAATACCTTGATATATTACGAGAATAAATTCCCATCACTGTAATCTATTCGAATATAATTTCAAAGAATAGAAGTGCGGGTATTGTGGAATTGTGTTTCCATTTCGAATTCCTAAAACAAACTTCATGCAAGTTCAGTTGCCTAATTCTTTCTATTCTAAATTAAAATGTGAAGTATTGTCTTTGGAAAAAAAAATTGAAGCAGCTGCACATGATATGTTTTGGGAGTCAGACTAGCAGTTCCAAAGTCAGCACTATTTTAGAGCTTTCAAGTTGGAAGGATAATACGGATTAGAATTCCACAGTATTTTCTATCTGTATCATATATATTAGAAATTATTTCGTCTTGTTCATTGAAATAGTATATTTATGAAGAAGGCTTAATTACAAGTTCATAGAATTGAATATACAAGTATACACATACGTGCAAATATTTTCAAAACAGCTTACACAAATTTTACTGAACAAATCTACTATGTGGTGTAATTCACAACTTTCAATAATGGAAGTGGGAAAAGTTGAATATTATTTCACTTTTATATATGTAGTAATATAAAATACTTATATTATGTCATATATTATGTAATAAACTCATTCCACAAGAAGTTACATTATTGAGGTGCAATCTATGTACCTTCTATCATGTGTGCTCCTTGTAAACTCAAGTTTTATCGCTGCAGAAACGACGAGACCTTGGTGCAGCAATTTATTATATTTCCACCAGATGTCACCCTTACCGGAATCAGAATCTTAGTTTTCCACATTACCCAACCTATTCCACAATACCTGGACTTACTCCATGAATGTAAATAAACACCATATTTCTATAAAATCTTTATTGCAACGTATCTTGTCCGAGAAATCACATTAGCTAAGTTACAAATGTTTTTGTCACAGCCAAAAACTCGTTTAGATTAAGAGTTATCTATTATTCAAAATGTAGAAAACTGTACATTTGCCAATTAATTATCCAAATTCTGCATCCATTGTATAATACCACATTTTTTTCTTTAGTCTGGGATGTATGTGTGATTATTAATGCACATGCAAATATAAGTCATGTAAAATTTGTAGGGAGATTAATCTCCACTGAAAGGACATCACATCAAGTCATTAACAAAGGCTGACTAAACAATCTTACATTTTATGTCATAGAGGCTTCATTTAACATATATTGATATTGTCCATTAACAAATATAAGTATATCTCATCCTTGAGGTTGTTATAACACACAATATGTATCACTTATTGATGTCTTCAATAGCTTCCGTTTATATATGAAGCACAACTTCCATCTTAAACGTATGGTTTCATTTGTTTATGTTCTTTCTCTAATCAGTAACATAATATGAATTTAACATATTACCTTCCTTTCTAAATTAAATGATCTAGTTTTAAGTAAACGAAATAAATGATTCTATAATTGTGTTTAAATTAGATTGCATCATACTACCAATCAAACTTCAGTGACTCACAAATGCAAAATGTGAGATCTAGTACAGAATAGTGGAGAACACCATGCATAGCATGTATATTGAATATGCTCTGCCTCAAAGCAGTTCACAGACTAATAAACTTCTATATAAAAGTACAACACCATAATTCTAATATTAAATGCTTCGTATTTATCACGATTTGTTTTATTATATGGACTCACAGGCGTGTCAGACAAAAACACGTATGCAAAGGAACAACAAATTAAACTTAAGCATAACAATATCCTTCATTTTGGTGGCACCATTCAGGTTGTATGGAATCCGCCTCAATGCCTCTCTTCACCAGTCTTTCTCTGTGATTCACAATTCTATACTCACCGTACTTGTAGTCGGTAGGCGGGTTTGTCCACAACCTTTCACCAAGAGCTGATGCACGTGGCCACAGTCTGCTGTCAACAGATTGCTCATCTGCTTGTTCTGTCCACAGTGTAGCCTCAGCTCCAAGAACGAACTGCTTGGCAGTGGCCTCGTCTACTCCTTGACTAGCCAAAAGATCTATAGGGCTGTTCTCGTAGACTTTCTGCCACCCCTTGTAAGGTGCACACCAGTTGACACCTTCACCTACCCATGCCGAGAATCCACAGTCAAAGTAGAGGGCGTCGTAGTTCGAGAAGATGACTTTGTACTTGTTGTTCACCAGTTCCGCAATCAGAGGATCGTTTCCTGTTGTCCAGATCTGTATCGTGTACGTGTTGTTGTCTAGAGCTTTGGTGAGTCTTCCTTGCTTCATGAGGTCGCTGGTCCAGATGATGATCGGCAGTTGTTTCCCGCCGTTGGCAGTCGTGAGGCGAGCTAGAGCCTTCTGCTGGAAGGTGTCCCACAGATCGATGATGTCCTCCCTAGTGCCAGTTTTCCCTTCAGCTTGCAACCACTCGATGACCTCGGCGCTAGTGTTCCAGCAGTTGACATTGACCTCGTCTCCTCCCATGTGGAACACGTCGCTGTCGAACACATTCAGCATGTCGCGATAGATGCCTTCCAAGACGTCGTACACATTGTCGTTCACCGGGTTGAGCTGTCCGCAGGGAGGTTCGACGCAGTAGCTTGCCCATGGTTCGGCTTTGACGCAGAGAGCCATGCGGCCTTTTCCTTCCTGTTCGGACCACTGCCAACCTGCACAAAAATAAAAATAATTATTAACAATATAAAAGAGGCATACACGAGGAATTCATCTTGGCTCCTCAAAATGTTCCGTTTCTCAGAGGAAATTTTACTTTAAATAAACCTCCAAATTATTATATTTGGAGAGTTTGCATGTTCATCACTGTAGTCTTATTATTAGTTATTGTACCTACTTGCTGGGTATAGACAAAGTTAAATATAAATATAATAACTCCATACATATGGATGTGTGTGTGTGTATTATAAACTACCACTATGTATTAATGAAAACTTATATGGTACAGAAATTGTAGCTGTGTGCTGTTGTAATAATATTATTAATATAAAGAAAGCGTAATTTAGAAGCCATACTAAGTTATATATAGGTATAGACTACGTAAATTTCAAATTTTCTGCTGACACTCGTGGCGGAATGGTTATGGGAGTAATGGGTTCGAATCCCGGCCTCGGCATGGATTTCATTGCTCCATCAATTTTATCGTATTATTCATCCTCATCATCGCTTTAGCCAAAAGTAGCAGAAATGCGACGTTAATTAAAATAAATATAATCAAAATGAAATGAAATCCCCCCCCCCAAATTCCAAGAATGAACTTATCTACGTCCCTGGACACACTTAACCCTAGAACATTAAATCCGAACTGATAACAGACTTTACGAAGGTAAAGTCATCAAAGCAGTCTTGACTTATTGGTGAGAAAAAAAATACAAATACGTTGCTTGGGGCTGTTTGTTCTGTGTCAACTTTATGAACAAATAAGCAAATCACGACAGTATGTACAGGTTAAAGTGGGATCAGAACAACTGTTCAATGTAGTTCGATCGGGGATCGACCCTGGTACCCTATGATTTGAGTTTTAAGTCCTCTTTATGCACAGAAAGGCTAATCGGGAGTGGACCTACAGTTTAAAGTAGAATCTGAAGCATTGTACAATGTTCCTCCACTGGGAATCGATCCCGGGACTCTCTGATTACATGGCGAAGACGTTAACACTACCCCATTGAGTGAAACCTGCCCTTTGATTACAGGCACTCAATTGCAAATTTACTTTTGGAAGGCTACAGGTTGTATGTCAATTTCGTAAGTTGCTTTTAGTTCCGCACAAGAGACGAGACTTTGGTGTGTGGGCTTGTATCGTTGGTCTCGTTTCGTGAGCAACACTAGCTCGTTTTTTGGCTTGTTTCTCTATTTATTACTGTATATGATTTTATACTTATTTATGTTGTATCATATTCAATAAATCTGCAATAGTCAGTCTTCTCAACACCACTTAGCGTACGCAAGATTTTCGGAGGGGGCTGAAATTGTGAAGGTACATAATTATATGGCATTGTCCTCGGGGGAGGGGGATGCACAATAGAATATTTAGTTTTTGCCATTTTAACCATCTTTTAAAAAGTTGTTCAAAGACGGAAATGCTTATCGGAAGTTTTCCCCGAGTTTTTTACTACTTTCATTTCATAATTTTTAGTTCTCTATCAATTTCTGGAGGGGTTGTAATCACATCAGCTGTCCCCTCTTCGTACGCCAGTGTTCAACAGTACACATAAAAATTACTAACCTTCGCCAACATGGGCTGGAGCATCGAACTCAGGAATCACACGAACTCCACGCACTCTGGCGTACTCCACAACACCTTTGATGTCATCCTGGGAGTAGATCTTGGAGGGAGAGTATGCGCCGTACTGGGTAAGCTTCGGGAAACTCTCCGAGTAGAAGGGGAAGCTTTGGGAGTCTGTGATGTGCCAGTGGAAGTTGTTCAGCTTGCTCTGCGACATAGCATCGATGGTCCTCTTGATTGCAGCTATGCTGATGTAGTTCCTCGCCGTATCCAACAGCACTCCCCTGTGAGGAAAGACCGGAGCGTCGGTGATGTCAGCCAACTCTATCATCTGGAACTGGGACACGTACTCGTTGAAAGTGATCAACTGGCTCAAACCCTCAACTCCGTGACGAGCTCCGAAGAAGTTGGGTGCGTGGATGGTGGCAACCATTCCGGTACCATCATCAGCGATGTGCAGCTCGTACGATTCGTCGGTGTCAGACACAAAACTGCTGATGTCCCCATCTTCAAGATCCAGGGTGACGGAGAGAGATTTCGCATCGGCTGGAGTGTTGACGGACGCACCCCCTTGCAGCTTTGCCAGATTCTCGTTGAAGATTTTGCCGAGTTCTTCCACGAGTTCTGTCACCTTGGCGCTGGCCGTTGCCGCTAGTTGGATGGTGATGCTATCTGGGTTTAGGGCCACGAGGGACTTTCCTAGGTTCACATCCCCGGTCGGTAGAGGCCAAAGAGTTCCTCCTTCGTCGCAAGTCATCTTACAACCCTCCGCATTCAGAGGTTGCTCTCCCTCACCTAGCAGCACCTTCTCGCAACGTGATTCTTGGCATTTCCACGTCCAGACAGGATCCAAACTGAAATAAATAATCATACTACAGCACATCGTTCAAATTAAAATTATTGTATCTATACTGTAAAAATATAAAACCATGTCGCCACAGAAAATAAAACTGCTGTAGCATAATTCGAGTGAGGCACGGCGTTGCATGAAAGATAATGGTACTAAGGAGAGTAAAATGAATACCCTAAAAGTCCGTCAAGAATTGTATGATAGACTGTAAAGTTTAAATTTATAAAGGTATAAACTATAATTTACAGAACATCCTCAAGGCTGCAACACTGATCAAGTGAACTTCAAAACGCCATTTTTTTTGTCATTTTAAAGATGGCGCCTTCTTCACAGTTGCACCTGTGAAGAGTGGAGTGGTTTTTTGCCCTCTGGAAGCCTAGAACGAATATAATTCTACGGCAAATGAAAATTCAATATCTCTATGCATGCTTACCACACCATCAAGCTTAGGGATGGTGAGAAGAAATTCGACAATGGCCTCAGTTCGCAAGGCAGATGAGTGGAAAGGCCTTCGCAGTGGCTCATGTGAGACTGCACGTCCATATCAAAGGTTCTCATTCATAAGGCATATGAACGCTAACTCAGAATTGAAATTATATGTAGATCAGCAATTTGTCTATGTTAAAATGCAGCAAACTTGTGCAACCATACATGAAAAAATATTGGACTGAAGAAACAAATTGTGCAACTGAGAAAAACGTATTATTAAAAGACATTTAAAATAGTAAAATCAGGTACACACAAAGTAAATGGAGTACTATACACCGAACTTATGGGTGTAATATACCTATATAGCACAATTCAGGTTGAAGAAAAGTCACTCATAAAGCAGGATGAGGCAGCCCAACGGGAAGATTTTTAAAAAATACAAAAAATAGAGACAGCAGATATTAGTTATTTTTTAAAAAGAATGTACTTTACACGAGTGGAAATTACTAGTGTACCTGAAAAATGTTCATTTTTTTAATATGGTGTCAGTGAAATGGTGTCCTTGGTTTTGCACACATTGTCGGGGTCTCAGAGTAAAATCGCCCATGACGTTGTGAGAAGCAGTCAAACGGGAAGATTTCAGAAATGGCTGACGGGCATGGTTGGGGGTTATGAGAGTGAGGGACGTCACCTTGCTTGATTCGTCCTGTACATGCCAACACGCTGGACGTTATGCTGACATGTTGTTAACCTTTTTCCTGCTTGCCCTCGATGACTATGACCCAGATGAAGAAACACTCTTCCAGCAAGATGGTGCAACTAGCCATACTGGCAGAGTGTCTATGGATGTGCTTCGACTCACTCGCATTTCCTGATCGTCTCATCAGCAGATTCGGCGATATTCCGTGGCCTGCCGTTCACCTGACTTGGCGGCTCCTGACTTTTTTCTTTGGGGTTAAAAAAAATCCGAAGTATTCAAGGACAACCCTCCAAGAACCAGGGATTTTTTGAAGGAGCGAATTCTGCAAGATATCCACAACATTCCGTTGGAGATGCTACGCAACGTCATGGGTGGATTTACTCTGAGACTCCGACAATGTGTGCAACACCAAGGACGTCATCTTACTGACACCATATTCAAAAACTTAACATTTTTCAGGTACACTAGTAATTTCCTCTCATGTACAGTACATTCATGTTCAAAAAATAAATAATATTTGTTCTCTCTATTTTTTGTGATTTATTTTAATCTTCCCGTTTGACTGCCTAACCCTGTCTATTAATAGATAAAAAATAGACAACTTAAGGTTTTCATTTGATTCTCCCTTGTATAACAATATAAGGATTGTATTGCACAGTCACGCACACATCTGGGTTGTAACAATGCCAATGAGAAATTAGTATGTTTATGTAATCTTTATGTGACTTTCACAGCCACAACACCAGATCGCGCGAAAGGTCTCTGCTGTCCATTCCACTCCACAAATCCAACTTTTATGCAAATTCTTTTACTGTTACCTCAGCAGGCCTTTGGAACAAGTTGCCACCTGAAATTCATGTCTCTTCCTCAATTGTGACGTTCAAAAAATTGTTAAAGTTACACATATTATACAATGAAAATTAAATGTTTGATTTCCCTAATAATATGGCGGGTGCAGAGAATGATAGAAGGACGTAAGGCACTAAAATGAATTAGAGTAATAGTTAAGATGAATTATCGTCAAAGTATACCGTTTTGGACTGTGTTTTAAGTATGTGAAATATTGGACTGTGCTTAAGTAAGTGTTGTGTTATGTATTTGCTTGTACGTGTGTAAGGGCAAAAATATGTATGTGTGAGTGTGAGTGTGTGTGTCCGTATCTATAGGTTAGATTACCTTTCTTATATGTAATTTATCTTTGTATTTTTTTTTATTTCTCTGTAATTTTTTATATTTTTTTTTCTTCCTTTTTTTTAATATGTTAATTATTTTCATATTCAATTTTTTTTGTAAACATGGTCAAGTGGAAGAAAAGGCTCCACAGCCTTAACTTCGCCATGTAAAAGAAGACGAAATAAATAAATAAATAAATAAATAATCCTTAACTGCATGTGACTGTACATCACCAAACAACAGCAGAAGGGGTGTTCTGTTACAACAGATCTTAGTGTTTGTAACAACATACTTCATTCTATTTTACACCCACTTCTTCTTTTTTACAGTGTACACTAAAAGGTAAACGATTTCTTGGGGAACCGATGCTGTTCCTACAAAGTTCACACTGCAAATGATACTAACACTTGCTCCAGGTGTCTGGTGCGGGACACACCTAGCTTCCACCAAACAAAATACAAATAGCTCTAAATCTGAACCTCCTAACCTAACCATAATGCATAACCTGAATTGCAGGTTACGAATTGTTAGCTTAGGATGGCCAGGTTTAAATCTCTCAGCATTTATTTTGGCATTTGTTGTAAGCTGAGTGTGCCCCGAACCAGCGGACACCAGTTCGAAAACGATTGACAGATAGATAAAGCACATGCTACACAAAACTTACTGGGAAAATACCATTTTATACCTAGGAATAAATCTGATAATAAAACTCTACACTACAAAATACAGAACGCCTAGTCACCCCTATACACTGTCCCAGCTAACTGAGGAGCAAGGTCGCGCATAGCGTCAGAGAAGCGAAGGAAATCGAGTGGCCAGAGCGAAGCAGTACACGCTGCTGGGAAGGTTGGTAACTGCAGTCGCTTTCCCCCTCCACGCATTCCAGTTCCCTCTCACGTGTTCATTGGTGGAGCCTTCTCGCGTCACTACTTGCGCAGAGACTTGTTTTCGTTTGCCTGCTCCACAGTTAGCTGAGACAGAGTATAAATAATATTAGCTCCGTCTAGTTCGGTGCACTTTTTGACTATCTCTACACTCGCGCGTGTAGTTGGTTAGGTGGTGGAACATTAAATCGTCTACTTCGTTGATTTGGTGTCAAGTAGTGTCTTTGGTATCTGCACCATTTGCACTACGTCCCGGAGCGGTCTAATGTGTGCTGTATGGTCACGTGGTGAGTGCTAACTAATCAAATGAACGTTTAAAATAGCAGACAGGCATTTGTTGTATCTTGAACACCGCTACTCGTCTACTTCGTTGAACGTCATTTCCTTGCACCAAACTGACACCTGCAACGTTCGTGCCGGAGCACTGCACACTACAGCATGAAGCGGTGCAAAAGTGTACCGATATATGTTAGCTTGTAGCCAGCCGAAGACATGAACTCAAAGTATCTCAGGGCTTGCGGGGTTTAGTATGGAAAGGTCAAAAGTCAACTAGTAAAAGTTTATTTATATTTATACACGCATGTAAATAACCAGTTTAGCACATAGGCTCTTATTTCCTCTCAGTGAGGTACCTGGGGAGTGTTAGTAACCTTATCTAATTTAGGGGGAACCAACTAGTGCAGGTAACCAATAGCAACCTTGGTAGTCGTCACGTGCCACGCCATCTGGGGACAACATGCGAAAGCGTCCAATCAATTGCGAGGGACGGGCCAAGGGGCCCGCGGTTTGATAAAGGTGTTGGTATGAAAGGACGCCGCAAAGTCAAACCAGCTACGACAAGGGAACGGTTCGGTCCCTTGGTATGTCCAGTCAGTAGCAAGAGACGGCAAGGTACAAAGGGAAGGTCTGGGAGCACCCAGGAGACTTGGGCTTGGGCCGCCACGACCCAAGGGTAGCACACCAAGCTCTTATGGGGCAGACCAGGTAGGTAGGTAATCTGCTTTTCTTATTCTCCTCTTTCCTTCCTTCTGGTTGCTTAGATATTGGATCCCGGTAGGGGAAACATCCAGACTACAGCGCCTAGAATAACGCAGTGTGGAAAACGGCATGGTTCTGCGCTCTCTGGCTGGTTCCACTCGAAAACGATCCGTTAGAGGCGCTGGTGTTGACCCCGGCGCTTGGTGTTCGACTGATAATGGAAGTAAATGGAGTTTTCGCTGCAACGTCTGATTCTTTTACATGAAGCATTTCTATGAATGTGATAATTGCTATGATATTTGGTGCAGTGGTCGCGAAGATATTCACGAACATTCTAGACAGTCGACCACGTCCTGTTATCGTCATACTTTCGTTAATAATACGGGAGAAAAAATACGCGTGGAATGCTCTTGGCAACTAAATTTTTGTGTATGAATTAGGTTCATTATTATTATCATCATCATCATTTCTTTTAAAGATATACACACTGAAGCATTTGTATTTTTTATATTTACTGTATCTTTTCTTCCGCTTTAAACTAATCGCGGCGATGATGATAATGATGATTGCATGAAACGACAAGGGGAACTCCACAAAACTTCCTTAGTGCCATCGACATGAGTGTAAGGCAACTTCCAAACCAATGGGACAAGCGACACGGGATGTTCACACTGTCACACTAGTGACACACACTTCCAGACTGTAAAATAGCATTCATTGCACATGAGGGTCCAAACAGCGAACGACACGTTCATATGGCGTATTCGCGTGCTACTTGTTACTTCGGTCGGAAAGCTCCTTAAAGGAAGGGTGCTGAGACCGAAGCGACGCGCTACAGGGCGAGTTCCCAACTAAGTGACAAGCGACATGGTGCCTTCAGTCTATTAGCAAGCGTTGCTTGCGAACAACAGATAGGCGACACGATAAGCCACATGTGTCGCTTTGTCGCTTCTGCGTCGCTCAAACTGGACCATTTCCTCAATAGCTTGGAACATGTTGCCGTGGTTTGTTGTTCGCGCATACGCGATGCAATGAGTGTCTTGCTTTAGTGAGATTGCACACCAAAGCGACAAGCGGCACGCGACACTTATCGCTTGAGGATTTCACCAACCGAACGCTGGCCTGTGCTTCCCGTCATGCCGCTACGATGTGAAATGTTGCTCTTGATTGGCTCCTTTCCAAGCAACATGTGTCACTTCGGTATGAAAGTTGCCTTGGACCGAATGATCCGTGTCGCTTTGGTGTGAAATCCTCGTATCGTTTGGCGCGTGTTGCTTTGGTGTAAAATCTCCTTGAGGAAATGGTGCAGTCAGAGCTTTTGTCCCTACGGTTCGAAAGGCTGCATTGATTTCCGACTGCTCGCTTTCAAGCGACATTTGTGGTTTGTCGCCTCGGTATGAAATATCTCTCAGGATACTATTTATATTCTAATAACATAGAAAAATAAACTCTAATACACAGTCCAAGACCTGACGTCCGGAATCACATTGCGATGTTTCTTCTTGTGTTACGCATGCTATTTATTTATTAATTTTATTTTACTTTTCTTTCCAAAGTAATGCCATTTCGTGACTGCAAATCACTCCACAAATATAACTGTTTCCATTAATTCACGTACCGCCTTTCAAGAGGACAAACAAATCTACATAATATATTCCAAAAACTAACAAAGCCGCATTACTTTCATAAGAAAATTAGCACCGACATTGATCGCACTGCCATCTATGTTTCTCATCCGTCTGGGGAACCAGTTTCTTGGGTCGTTTTCCACACTACGTTATTCAAGGCGCTGGCGGTGGCTCAGTCGGTAACGCGTCTGACTACCATGCTAAAGGTCCCGGGTTCGATCCCCGGCCGGTTCAAATCCGGGAACTTCGGCTCCGGCGCCCACACAGCGTGGAATAACATGGGTACACATCACCCCCACTCACGACCGGATCAAGAACGCCTACATGGCGTGGTGCTATGCACATCACCTTTTTTTATCTTTTGTATCCAGACTAGATCTGGGGACCAGATCTTTCGCAGCCGGCATCTGGCAGTCGACCGAGCTCCGGGCCTCGCTGCATCGTTTATATACTGTTTGGTGGCAGCACTCATGGCCGCGTGCACCAACGCAGATTATTTCGAAGTTCAGATGAACGGGATCAATTTTAATCCACTCTAAATGATCTTGGTTTAAAGATTTGCATTGCACCAACGAACAACGACGTTCATGAGATTCCGTTCAACTGATCCGAGATTAATTTGTAAGGCTATACCTGATTGGTTGGCTAAAACAAATGACAATCAAGAACCCAATAAAGTAATGTGATGTGTTAAAATATCAACATGTAGGAGAAGAAAATAATTCGGGCTGCAAACTTCTCTGAATTTGAGAGATGTACTAATCAACCTTGTCAATATGGACAAGGATGTAGTGGAGTGTAAGAAAATAATAATATTAAAAAAGAACTGACGGCACTACACAAAAGGAGAAGGAGAAAACATGGAACCTTCTTCTACGGGACTTTAATGCTTTACGAAATGCATTCGATTTTGAGAGAACAGCGTACACTGAACCTCGCCTGCTCAACTAGATATATTATTATTATTATTTCTATTATTACTGTACTGTGATAAGTATTTGAATTTTTCATTTCTTAATTCTTATATATTTATATTGTCGTGTCGTGTAAATAGGCAGTAACATGTATTTACGTAAATTTATACAATCATATTTCCAACACCATGTAGCAATATCGTAAACATTGCTGTGTTCTAATTTACCTTGCACGTAATATATGACATTTATATATGTTTTGTGTTCTGGGATAGAAAGTACAGTATTTATAAACATTACGACTTTGCACAACAGAATCACAAAATATTATTATTATTTTGGCAGTTTTTAGTTTACATAGTTCTCGAATTATCAGCACTGTACAGTGGGATCCATGAGTATTACCCTGCAAATTGTCCATGACTATTTTTATTAATTTTTTTCTTACATCCTGTATGGTTTTAAGCGATGCATTTTTATGTATGCTGGTGCAGAAGTTGTCAACAGCTTGTTTTGAGTTTTCTTTTAATTCTTGAAGCTCTTATTGGGTCAAATAAAGTGCACGAACATGGTGATGGACAATTTGCACGGTAATACTCATGGATCCCACTGTACATCCAACACCTCTAGCGTTTGCACGCCCTCGATATCATTTTCCGCTTTTTTATATTAAAAAACAACTGCCTGCAGTCGAAGCGTCAGTATCGTGAACCAGGATCAGACACCAAAACGGTCGCGAATGGCCGATCAGAAGATAAACTCGTTTTGATGTTCCTAGATCGCGATCGTGTTGAACAGTCTTCGTGCAATGGAATTTTCCAGTGATCCTTTCCCGATCCGAGTTTAAAATTTGATCTTCGTTCGTGCACACGGCCATGAGGCGGGTGGAGAAGATCGGGACTAAGCCGGCTGCAGCGTTGCAAACTCCCTTCAATTTTAAAAGTAGCAACCTATGCGCTATGAATTATCACATTTTACATTGTAAAAATCACTAACATAAAAAGTTACTAAAGCACATGGTAATACAATCTTAACAACTATTGTGTGCTAAACAACAGTGCAACAATTACAGAAATGTGCATAAGATTAGATAAAAGATAAACTGAATGTGCATGCCTCGCAGGACATTTTGCATGTTTTCTTTAACTAAACATTGTCAACAAAAATTTTTAAATAATATGGCGACCACGTAGGATCGTTAAGTGTGGCGACCATGCAGGGTCGCTAAATGTGGCGATCACGCAGGGTCATTACACACCGAGATATACCTGCACTACACGTACTGTCAAAAAGTGCAGAGAACTAGACGGGGCAATTACAGCTGCTAAAGTGTCCAAATACTATCATTACCTGAGTGTAGATAAGCTCACTCGCACATAAATTATCGTGTACGGAATTCGTGACTAACGTTAAGTTATTCCACTTGACCTACTTCCTACACACTCACCTTATTGAACCCTGCGCATTGTTCGTAGTCCAGAGGCTAGCGAAGCAGACCAGAAGAAGAATGACAAACATGGCTCCAAGAACGAGGCGGAATATCTGCAAAAGAGAGAAAAAGAGTTTGTAATAATATGATTGTGTAAGCTGTTAGGCATGAATCAGTGTTCAAAATATTTGCTATAGTATTAGAATACTCCATTTTATACGGGAGTTAGACTCTTGACACTGTCAAAGAATTCCTCTACAGGTACAACTAGGAAGCTATATTCAAATATGCTGAAATGGTTCCTCATCCTCTTCTCCATCTACTGCAAGAACGGAGTTAATGTAAACAAAACCACGTGACGTCTTAGATATAGTTGATTACCTGTGTTAGTACTGGTGTTATTTTGCGCATAAATATATTGGTCGTATCTGTAGAGCTCATAACATAAGGCCCCTCAACTTCAATACAAAAGCAATGTTGAGTGGAATGGTCTAATCACATGCACTATATTCCTACGCGCAAGATTCCTCCGCAGCTGCTAATCCAACAACCTATACGATTTCTCACTTGTATTTCTTTATATTTACTTTGCTTTTAGGGAGCTTTCAGAACGAAGCGACACTGACTCCTTTAGCAGGGATGTTAAAAGTCCAGGAATTTAAAATGAATTCAAGTCCGGTCCAGGAGAGAAAATCAGCAAGCGTAAATGGGTTCTGGACCGTAAAGAAGCTTTCTTATATGTAAAGTATTTCAATTCGGCCCGGAAACCTTTGAAATACGGTCCAGGAATATTTTTTTCTGGATGAATTTATATACAGTCTAAGTTCCGTATTGTTTTTGTTTTTGTTTTTTTACAAGAGAAAAGGTTTCGGTCCTGTTGCGGAACCCAATAGAACCATAACTACCCTGCCCTGCAGTCTATAAGCAAGCATTCAGCGCGAATGCACGAACAACAGACCGAGGCAACACAATGTACGCCATTGGGAAAACTACCTAGTCTGAGAGACACGCAAGCGACGAACAGCACAATGCAACAGTTACATTTTTGATGAGTTCTAATTGTAATTAGTAAGTATTTAGTAAGTAATTAATAAGTAGCTGTAGCTGTAACAGAGTTACGTTAATGCAATAGGAATAATGTTATCAACAGTTACTTTACTACAATTCAATTGTTAACTTGAAAATTTGTATCGTTGGGGAAAAGCTTAATTTTGGTAATACTATTGCAAACAATGTGCCTTCTCCTGAAACTAAGATTAAGGAAATTTCGTGGAATCGCCTAAGACAAGGAAGCTAAGGGTTCGTTGCACGCGTTAAATTTAAAATGTACATTGTTAGAACAGAATATGCACAGAATCTATGTTGTTGAGCTTGGAATGGAAGAAAATGCAAATAGGTGCAAGTGGAATTGATGCCATCATGTGCAAAGTAACGTAACAGGCATTGGAATCACTTTTCGATTTAAAATTATTCGACCAAAGCATAGTTCTTGTTCCATCATTTATACTTGTTGTAATAATACAAATATATGAAGACTTATGTATGTGCCAGAAACATAAGTAAAACAGATGCAATACTTCATATACTTATTGTATTATAATTACTGACTGTGTGTAATTTGCTTGCATTTAAATTTCCGGCATAAAGTAACTTTTCAAGAACCAGTAACTGTAACTCGGTTACTTTTTAAACCAAGTAACTATAACTTAGTTACATGGCGTTGGGAGGGGGGTCGAACGGGTCGGTGGATCTTCCCCCTGGAAATTGACACCGTTCATTTAAAGATACAAGAAAGCCGAAAGTTTGTTATTCTTGTTGTTAAGAACAGAAATAAAGTTAATTTAGTTAGTATTCGAACAGAATAATCAAAGTTAAAATGCATTTGGATCGAAACCATTAAGTCAAAAATACAGAAACGTGGTTCCACAGTTTTCAAAATTCCAATTATTACAGTTGTAGGTGAGAGGTCACACAACAAACTTTATATAAAAAATCCCCCTAACATTTAAAGCCTTTTCTTGAATGAGACGTGCAAAGGTTAATATCAAAATGCATTCAGATACTAACTGCAAAAAATGTTGTGCTGGTATTCACCCGTTTGATGGATCTTAGTCTCCCCATTTATATTATATTATTATTTTGAATAAAATTGACTTTTGTTAGTTGGAAGCGGCCCCAGCGCCCACCCAGCGTCGAATGACATGGGTACCTGGGGGGTAAAGGCGGTCAGGGGCGTGATGCTGATCACATCACCCCACTCACAACCGGATCAAGAAAGTGTGGGGTGTTACCCCCACACCCCCTATACGCCTTCATGGCGTGGTGCTAAGCACAGGGGAGCACTTTACCTTTTTTAAATAATATTTATTATTGTATAATAACATTTGTAACCGTCGTAATAATACTTATTATTAATCTACTATTCAACTTTTATCACTTGCCCGAACCCCCCCTGTAAAACTTTCTGGCGACTCACATGGCCACTAGGTTAATATAACCTTTTCTCATCTGTTCAGAGGTTCCAAAGGACCAGATATAATACAAAATAAAAAAGGGGTCTTTCTCGACAGGGGCGAACTTCTTAATGTGGAAACTTGTCCAAAAAGACACATGGAAGGGGGACCGAGTTCCCTTTCCAATTACAACACTGATCTACACGAGGTAGCACACTGAACAGAAAAAAATCTAATGCGTACAGCTGACTTTGCATATTCCCCCTGCTCGATCAATGACCTTGAGATGGAAGGTGAGGCATGGTGTGTTCTCCCGTTGTTCGATGCAGGTAGCGACTGATACGGAAGACGAGAGAACTGCCTGGTATCAGCGTCTGGAGGGAAAATTACCGTCCTTATGGCAACTGTTCATGCGATCCCTCTCCCATTCGATATTGCAATAAAAACACGATTGTCTCCCCTAGCGGTTAGTTTCCAAACAAGCATAGCGTGAGCTGATTTCGGAATCCATCTTGAATTGCACGATCGCCATGGAGAAGGATTAGAGTTCCGCGTTGTCTCCGGAGATTGTTAATGGCAAAAGTCACAGAGAAGTGCGTGGTAAACAACGATGCTGCTAAAACGTGAGGCAGTGGCGTACTTATGATTTCATTTCGGGTAGGAGTTGCGTAAGTGGCTTTTTCTAGGAATGTTCGTATTAGGAACGGCGAGATCCGGTTAAAATTCGTATCCCAGCCAGGATATCGGATATCTGCATATTTGGATAACACGGATAGTGCAAGGGTGACCTCTGAAGACTCAAATGTCAACCTAACTTCCACGTAGTACACTCGGGACTGCCTTCTTGCGGACTAACGAGCCTTTGTGGCGCTCATGTTGGACCCGTGTTTGCGACTGTCTATTTATTCATCTTATTACCTACCAATCACCCTCATCGTCGAGGCCTTCCCCGCTCCCCGATGGCATAGAGGTAACGTCGTCGCCTTGTAATCAAGGAGTCCTGTGTTCGATACCCATTGGATCCCACTTTAAGCTAGGCTGTAATATTTTTTTATTATTATTATTTGCAAGCTTGTTTCAAGAATTTGCACTGTGGGGAAGCCTTTGGTCCTTTAGCTATGGAATCGGTACACATTTCGCACGAGCGGCTAGGGACAGCATTAGCACCGTGGAAAAAATATGCTACCAGCACCAAACCTAGGGTGACCAGACACATACATTCAAAAAAGAGGACAGAGCTTGGCGAAAAAGGAGGACCAAGCCATAAGAAACAGGACACAGAAAAAAAAATCGCAACCCATTTGTGATTACTCTTAATTTAATAAAATAATCTTATCTTACCGACACTTTGCTCACAGATACTTCTCCGATGATCTTTTCCAATAATCTCCTCTTACCGCAATCTATTCTTTAACACCTGACAATAATAACTAAGAATATCTATAATTTGAGATTGAGTTTTGGTATGTAGTTCACTTTATGCACACAACGGCTAATCGGGCCTGGACCTACAGTTTAAAGTGCGATCCGAACCACTATGTGCCTCAAGTCTATAATTGAGTTTTGCTTCTTTTCCAATTCTTGGATTTTAGAATGAAATATCCCCATAGGTGAATGCAAAGCTTTGCTTAACCCTTAACAGGAAGTATGATTTTTTATTACATAATTGGAAGTATGTGTCTGACAGACACGGAACGCCGAAACTTTTGTTTCCTTGCAAAGTATTACATAGATTTATTCTTATAATCTAATATTATAAAATTTATTTCAAAATACATACACAACGCAAGTGCTACGTAAGAAAAAATAACTATTATTGAGAAAAACTTTTCTTTTTTTATGAAAATGCAACTTTGTTTGTCTCCTTCCGTGTTTCTCTTGTTTCAGAGTCGTCAAATCAGAGGCAGAGTAACAAAATTTAGAAACGCTTCACTGACATAGCTGATCTAAATATGGGTCTACCCATAGAATCAGTAGAAAATAGGAAAACCATATCCTCATGTCCAGACTTACAAATTGATGTAAGCATAAAAAGAGCTAAAAGTCCCTTTATTTCACACTTATGAGTTGGTCTGTAATTGCTCTTTTGATGCTCTTTGACTTTAATTCTTGTTTTCTCTAATTTTACATTTGTCCACAACAGAATATGATCAATAATGTCGTCATCAAAAATTAGAGACCAAATATCTTCCATTTGAGGATTTTCACCTAAATTTCTAACAATCTTTGTCAAGCTTGGAATTCCTCGTATTATATTTTGACGAGGAACACGTCTAGTCTTTGTTGGTTCTTTAGATTCCCAAGAATATCATCCTTCCTTACCTTGAAAGAAAGCTGGAACGTCATTCTCTTTATTTGTCCTGCAACTTACAGACGAAATACTAGCTTCGATATTACGACAATCTTCATCATCAGTGGAAGAACCATATGTCACAAGAATGAACATGGAGTCCACATCGGAATCATCATCAGAAAATAGATCTTCCATCTCCTCTTCTAGCCCGTCTTCTTCTTCCATTTCTTCCCACATTTTTGAAACCTTAGCGCAAAAATTGGGTTCACCCACTTTCGCTACATCGCTTAGTTTCCTTTTCCTTGATGTAGAAGGTCCTTCCTCCATTATAACTAAGTTCTAATCATCAACATCAATAATACTTGTGTGCAAGAAAACTCCACTACTGGAAGTATGTGTCCAAGGGACACGCAAAAAAACTTACGTTATTGGAAGTATGTGCCTCTCAGACACGGTAGGTTACAAAAAAGGTCTTATCAGCTAACACACAAGCGCGACCGACAACAATGAATCACACCACCAAACTAAGAAAAAAAAATTATGAAGGTATTGAGGAGCTCGCTTCACAGAAACATCCAGGGTTGCCAGCACAACGAAAAGAAAAACCATGCGTGTCTGTCAGACACATACTTCCTGTTAAGGGTTAATTACTACCAGAACACTGAATTAAAATTTTAAGTTCAGATTGGAACAAGAAATATGATTTTTAATGCCGAGAATATTTCTAACACTCTTTCAACAGCAGGGAAGAATGACAACAACTTTACACTCTTCTTCATATTCGTTTCTTCCATCCTTAAAAGCTACAAATTTTCTTACGAGATCATTGTTGAATTTACACTTTCGCTTCTGTATTTCACAAAAGAAAATATTACTTAATAATCAAAATTCTCACTACGCTTTTCTGCATCGCGTATGTATAACTCGAAAAGAAACTGGACAAACATCATGCGTTCCCCGCTCAGAGAGCCATGCAACGAGTTAGATTAATACTAATGACTCATTCGGGCAAAGTGATCGTGGTTCAGCTCTCAAATGCTCAGTGAGCATTGTTCGAATATTTAACGCGACCAAAGTGATATACTTCAGACGTAAAATAACAAATTATGATTATTAGGTGTGGAAGCATTTTCTATGCAGCACATTTTCTATGATGGATGCTATACTCTTTCCAAAAATGAGGACATTTACAGATTTATCGTGCCGATTATTGTTGTGGATTATTAAAATGTTCAAAAACGTCCAGTAGCCCTTCCAAACAGCCGAACAGCCGCCTGCAGCGAATGGAAAACGAAATCCCGACAATTTAATTCGTAAAAATGAGAATGGATCTTATAAGGGATTGTTGACGTTAGAGGACAGGTTCCGCGCGATTGTTGACAGTTGATTGAAGCAGCAAACAAAAGGAACGATGTTTTGGCATTCTTTCCTCTTACATTTCTCCAGCGTTTCAGTCCGAACTTTGCAACGTGGAAGTTGCATAGCAACAAATATGCTCAAGAACAAGTTTACCCCCAAAGGATGCATTCAGTAAATAAAATCCGACTACGTTCTGCCTTCATGTCGCCCCGGCGTCCGTGAAACAACATCGTACCCCCCTGGAGCCGCCGGTGGTTCTACGGATCACCAGGAGGGGGCCAAAAAACCAAGATGGCGCAGCTCGTGGAACAAACTGAAGTTCGAGGTGCGATTCGCCTTTTATTTTGGAAAGGAAAAATTGTAAAAGAAATCCACGATGAACTTGTGACGGTGTACGAAAGGAATGCTCCAACATATGCCACAGTGGTAATGCACGTTGAAGGTTCCAGTGTGTTGCAGCAAGTCTGCATGATGAAGAATGCAACGGACGGCCTTCTCTCTTGGAGGAATCCAGAAATGTGAAGAAAGCGTAGTCCCTCATGCTCTTATACCGTCGCATTACTATTGCAGCTATCGTAAGGGAGGTGAACATTAGTTGGGGGGGTCAGTATTTAACATAATACATAACCAGAGCTAGGAATTTTAGGTGCTGCACCTTAATTTTTTTTTTGTGAAAATGGGTAAAAAAGTGACTCATCCCCAAAATAAGCATGTATTGAACTCTACTCATGGTGTTTCGGTTGCACCTTTTTGCACCTTTTTCACAATCTCAGAACCTTTTCCACCTTTTTCACATTCTCAGAACCTTTTGCACCTTTTTGCCCATTTTGCATCTTTATCATTTTTTTTTAATACAGCTCACACGCTGTTTAACCACACCCACATTCGCGAAACTTCCACTACCACCCTCTCCCATACTCACTAGATGGGGTACATGGTTAAAAGCTGCAGTGTTTATTTGCAATTATTTCCATACAATATCGAAATTTTTAGATGCTTTGCCTAGTGATTCCTCATCTGTAGAAAAAGCCAAAAAAACTTGCACTTAAACAGGAATTGCAAGATGAACTGTATATTGTACATGGCTTCTCTTTCCTTACTACTGCAAACACAAAACTGGAGGAGCAGTGTCCTGAAAAGGAAGCACAGTGTGCTGTTTTGATGTGCAACGAGAGCTGCAAGGGGTCGGGAAAGAGAAGTTAGATCAAAGTTTAGCCAAAAGCCCTGATGTTCAAGAAATTGCAACCAACAAGGATGTGGATTACGGGTTGAAAACAAAATACGCACCACTTGTGTCTGTTGACGTTGAACGTTCTTTTTCAACTTACAAGTATCTGCTTAGTGACCGCAGATGTAGCCTCACTCAGAAGAACAGGAATTTTGAATGTAATCTATTTTAACAGTTTTCTAGATGACTAATTCTAAGCAAGTAAGAAGAAGCATGTTTTCCTTTATGTCGCTTTCTAATGTATCAGAGAATTTTCTTTTCTTAGTTATATTAAACGATTTAAAACCAGAGAATACTCTGTGTGTTTATCCAGACAAGTTGAATCATATGTGTATGCACTGCTCACAATAAATTTTACATCTGAAAATTAGCACCTATTTTAGCACCTTTTTTGTACAAAAATTGGCCCCTTTTTAGCACCTTTATTGGCAAATTTTTGCACTTAAAATCCCTAGCTCTGTACATAACATGCTGACTGAAGGAGTGCAGCTTCTCCACGACAACGCCCCCGCCCATTCCGCTCAGGAGACGGTGACTCATGCAGCCACTAAGGGTTTTGAAATTCTCCCTCACCCTCCGTATTACCCGGACCTCGCACCCAGCGACTCCTTACTATTTTTTCCAGAACTGAAGAAGCCCCTGCGTGGGAGTTGCACAGTTCTCAAGAATGACTCGCATGCTTAAATAAATCTCAGATTGTACTTACATCTTGATACAACAGAGCACAGACACAACCTCACACGATGGGGAAATGTGTGCAGAAACTACAACGCACGGATGCAATATATACCTGTGATTAATTCGCAGTGTTGTACAAGAAGGAATGATCGGCAGGTGTCAGAACAAATTATTGTATTTTTCCCCCCTTTTCCTCTATGGAAGTACACTCTTCTATTGTTGCTCCGAACACATTCCTGTGGCTGGCAATTGTACTTCAGACACCTGAGTAAACGGCATGAAGACATTACTGATGACGAAGCAGCTCTGTTGCTAAGTCTATGTTGGAAATTCTAAATTATATTAGCTTTCTTTCATTATCAGATTTCGATGATATTTCTTTCCTAGCTACTATGTAACTTTATGGGTGATCTATGACCTTATTATTTGCATCATAGTCTATAATACAACAAAATTATATTGAGAAGACAATGGTTGTTAAGTGCTTGTAAAATGTTTGATTTATTAATGTGTCTGTCATACTTGATTATCAACACTCATTTGTTTGTAAAGCTGTTTTCAGGTTAATATGGAAGAGCATACACATCTTACCTCAATAATATAACGAGTTGTTACTGAGCGTGCTCATAATATTTATTATTCAAAATGAACGTCTGCATACTAATATGTCATTAGTGTTAATCATACCAACAAAGGTATCCTACTTAATTTTAGCAAATGCAGCAGTAAGCTGTTTGTATCAAACGTCATCACCTTTATTACGACATATAAATTGAAAGTGTAGAAAAGCTAAATACACTGTTATTTCTTAAAATTTGAATATGTTACAATCGTACGTGCAATGTTTGTGGTTGAGTTATGCAGCTCAACTGCACACATTGATAATGTAAAATTTTAAGTGAATTCGAAATTATTTGCCACACTACTGTTCACGGAAACTCAGTGTGTATTTGCACATAAAATGATCTCATCGAAGATTGTCAAAGTCTATTAGTACTTGAGAGCTATTGCACGCAAGGTTCATAAACGTATGACGCTATCAGTAAACTGTAACAATGGTGGTGCACTGATAGAACTCTAGTAGTAATTAAAATGTTGTGAAATAGTTGACGTGGTGCTGTATTTGGCCATTGCCATGCTCCGTAGAGTCGCATTACTTTCCCAACATATTCAGACGAGCTAGCGAGCCTACCAACAGCTTGGAGCCTGAGCAAGAGGGTTAGCGATAGGCGTTGCGTTAAGATGATGTCAGCATCCAACTTGCGGATTGGCAACTGCAGGAGTTGTGACCCGCTTCCAAGTTGGAAATGCATAAGAGCCAGAGATGTTACGGGAACAATTTCACTCTACGAGTATGGTATTTCAAAAACTTCCAGTGGGGCAAAGGTAAGGGAGTAACTACTCTTGAAGGATTCAGATATTATATAAATTATATTGGCAGTTGTCAAAGTGCCATAAATTAGCAACCAGAGGGATGGGGATACAGTAACCCTTTCCAATATCCCCCTGCTCAATACTAATGAACAATTAACTATTATGATTAGAGGAAAGTCACCAAAACAGATATGCCATTTAACTCAGAGTTGGAGGAGGAAAGAATAACCGAATAGATGCAGAATACATGAATTCCATGGCCAAGTATAAGCTGTGTAACAAAGTCTTTTACAACAACATTTTGTTCACAAAATAGTTTGCACGAAAGGTAAAATTATGCCATCTGAGGAAATGGGTTCCTAAACCGACATACCTGTTTAAATAAGGAATTAAATTACAAAGCAATACAAACCAATATATGTGATAATATTTTAAAAGCTTCTATTAGAGAATAAAGCAATTCCTTTAATCAACATGAAAGAAAATGTAATTTCTTTGGACTATTTAGTCCTCATTGGCAACACAAATAAAGTCATATTCAGAAATCACAGACGTACAGGTTATGTTTCCACACTTATCAACCACGAACCGCAAGACAGTCTCCATTTGACTCTTCTTTTTCATTTATTCACCTACAGCTGTCTTTTAGGGAACCCAAATATTGACGTATGTCGGTTTAGGGAACGACGCCATTAACAACATAGTCTCAAAAATCTGCAACATATTCACAACTAAAAGAAGTACATGCTTGTAATCGTTATTCTATCTGCAATAAAGTGATAAAACGGTGAAAGTTTAATCACACTTCCAGAATGAATAATATAGTACTATTTACAGACAATAAAAAGTATTGAAAACAACCGAAAACAAAAATCCCTCCATACCAAAAAAAAACAGTCACCAACGCTCGTTTCGCTAGTCGCACAGTATCTTGGGAGCCTAAAGAATAGAGTTACTCCGTTACCGTGAGGTGACAGTACCTCTGAGCTGTGAAATGGGCTGTATCGGTTTAGGAGCCCTGTGTCAGTTTTTGGTGACTTTCCTCTACTACTGAAGCAAGCATGTTACTGTTTGGCCGTTCTTACAAACCAGAAATAATATAACAGTAACAGGGTAAAACAAACCTCACAATGAAGCCCACATTGACGCACATCACAAGGTCCCACCTTAGTTCACTCCTCCCGGGAACCAGACAGCGGCGGCGCCAGGATTGATTATCTAGGGTGGCTGAGGGGTGTGGAATGAAATTTAGGGGTGCAACGTTGAAAATGAAGAAAACATGAAATATGCATGCATGTTTCAGTCCTTAAATCAAAAATCAATCAACTTTTAGTAGCCATATATGATAATATGAATAGAATAGAATAGTCTTTTTATTTTATACTAATGAAACTGAAGAATACTAGCGACTTGCTTCATGTTTGCCTGATTTTATCAACAACGACGTTTGGAAATTTGAAAAGAACTGCTTATTCAAGGGAGGCCAATGACATGTATGGACGACTGGAGGATTTTTTCCATGGAAAGGCAAACAATTCTTAACAACAATTCTGAAGAAAGAAAGACAAGGTCCGTTGATCTTTATAAACTGCCGACAGTGCAGGAAAATAAATGCGGAATACCTTTGAAAGTAGGATCAATGCTGTAAATGTTGTTGTAAATATTATTGTAAATAATAACAGCAGTCTCACTTCAGTACCTAACATTCGGCCCTCAATATGACATGACATAATATGACGCTGTAAGAGGTAATGTTTTCCGTAGAATATAGGTTTTGGATAAGGGGTGCTGAAGGGGGTGCAGAAGAAAATTGAGAGGTGCGCCCCCTGGCGCCGCCCCTGGAACCAGACCTCCTGAAACTCCCCTCTAAATACGTTCTTGTTTGTAAACTCTACTTTCGCTTGGGAGGAAAGCAGAGCAAATTGCTTTGACGTGCCGCAAGCACGGATGACTTTCACAGCTAGCGGCTGATGAGAAATCGCCACCCGACACTCCACGCTTTGAATAATGATGAATCTTTCCTGTTGTTGCGGCTGCAGTTACAATGAACTTGCAACGTCGTGTTGTTACCGAGACGAGCAGATCTCCATGCCGGACTGGTTAGCGCAGCGCGCTACAACCCCAAGAATCCCGGATTCGAATCCCGGCCTGGGCATGGGTGTTCTTTATGAGTGACCCTTCATTTCAATTCAACATTTTAATTTTTAACCTTCATATTAAATTTTCAAAATGCAATTCAACATTTTAAAGTTGGATGCCATCTTGGCGAAGATATTCTTCATTTATTTACAAAAACGTGTAGGTGCACACAATACGCATTACAGTTTGTAAATACGGCAAAATAAAAGCACTTGCTTGAAGTATTAAATATATATTCAATACAGTGGCGTCGCCAGAATTTTTTCTTGGGGAGTGCTCAAGGGTGCATAAAATATATTTTGGTGGGCTCTGGTTTGGTGGTCATGGCCAGGGCCGGCGCTGGGAATTTTTCAAGGTGGTGCGACGTTTCATGAACGTTGTGCTGTACTGGAGCATTCTTGTTCATGGCTCAAATTCATACTTATAATGCAATTATTACAAATATTTTATATGCAATTGTTATTAGTCTTTAAAATTCGGCACATAAATTTCCTGTATTTTGTAAAAAAATAAAAATAAATAAAAAGTGAAATAAGCTTTCGTCGGTTTAAAGAAAAGCTTCTCTAGGCTTTTACAAGACAAACAAAGCTTGTAAACGTAATAATGGAAAAATTATATTCAACTGATAACGTTAAAAAAAATATTTAAATTACCAAAACTCATTTAGTCACAGTTACATGAATAGTAAAAAGAATTCTAGAATAACCATTTGGATCTCAAATTTATTCAATTATTTTTTCCTATTTATGTAGGTTTACTCATTGTTTTTACATGTGTTAAAAGTTTAATTTGATCAATCTGGGGCACGTAGCCTAATCATTTTTCGCACGTTAATTAAAGGAAACCAACGTAATGGAGAATCTACGTAGAAACGTTCTTCACTTTTGAAGTGATACTGAGTTATGTTAGTCAATTGTTAAGACCGCTTTGTGTGCTTTATACTATAATTATAATAACTGGTAACTATTTACCAGCTTGATACTTTGCGTTATCTAAATAATATATATCATGTATTCATTCTGTTTGGGTGGGCAGACGGATGGGTTGGCTGAGACTATTTTAAGGTGGGCTAGAACCTACCCTCGTCCACCCAGTGGCGACATCCCTGATTCGATATAGTAAAATATGACTATAAATTTAAGGCTTTTTTTTAAAAAAAAATGTATGTCTACATACCGACAGCAGGTAATGTAAAAATAATTAAAAAACTTGCATGGCAAGCAAAGTTCAAATAGGTTCTATTTAGGCAAGAATTTACGCTTGTATCTATTATGTTTGTGAACATTCTCAGGACAATCTTATTTGATGGCCCAGCATTAGTTTGCCATCATATGCTTGTCCCAGCGCCAAGGGTGCCCGTAGGATTTTTTTCGCAGTGGGGGTAGGGTCATAGAAATTTTTATTATTATTGCTATTATTACTACTCTTTTTTTCCTGTTATTTTTGTTACTACTAGTACTACTACAACTACTGTTTTTTTTACATACATTTGTAATTTCCATATTCTGTATATCGTCCTCCTCCGTGGCTGTGCGGTCTAAGGCACCATGCTTTGGGAGGCGGTTGCGGGACGGTATAGGTTTGATCCCGGGTTCAATCTCCGGGAATTTTCGGCCTGTGTATAGGACCGGTGGCAACCCACCATCTTGAGGAAGTTAGGGAGCTCCGAGTGAGTGAGCGTAATCCGGTCGCGAAGACCTACAACGGCTGGGGGTTGGTCGGGCCGCGTGGGAGGGAGACCAGCAGTCGGCAGGTAAGCCAGGGTCCAATATTGGGCTGTAGCGTTATAGGGTTACTCTTTTTTATATTCTGTATATCTATCAGTGGCGAAGCTAAGGCGTAAATACTGGGTAGGCTGAAAAATCTGTTTATATTTGTTTATACAGCAGGTAAATGCGTCGATTCTTGTTGGTCGCAAAAGTATCAATTACTCTTTCCTTGAAGCCTTGATCAAGAGAAAGTTCTCTAACCAGTTGTTTTTTTTTCAATGACTATTGTACTGAGAGAACTTTATCTTTCATTTTTCATTGAATTACAGAGATAATTTTTTACTCTCTTGAGGGTGCTCATACTTCGTTCGGAGGAAGCTGTTGTAACAGGGAATGTCAAGACCAACTTGATAAGTTGTGTTACTTCTTTGTAGATTGTTTGAAGATCATTGCTAACTATGAATTTTAGAAGATCTACAGGAGGTAAATGCTTTTCTTCATAAGCATAGATAATCTTTAAATCATTTTCTAATCGTTCTTTGTTGAAAAATGGATATGTGGACAGAAGGTTTTTTTAATTTCATCACAGGAAAATGTAGTTTATATCCCCCAAAGCTATTTTGGTCTAGCAATTCAACAAATTTTATCATTTCAAGATCTCCAAAACGTATTTCCATTTGTACAGTCAGTGTGTCCAAGATTTCGTAGGTTAAGCATCTGAGAGCCACGAAGTCTTGTTCACTTACATTTATTTCACTGCAAATTCTCT
Organism: Lepisma saccharinum; assembly: GCF_977018435.1. NCBI lineage: Eukaryota > Metazoa > Arthropoda > Insecta > Zygentoma > Lepismatidae > Lepisma > Lepisma saccharinum. Next base: position 24,375,427 of record NC_139229.1, read on the forward strand.
TAGAGTTTTCAACACATAATTTCACAGTATTATATTTTTATAACATAAATACACTATGTGACACACACACAAACACACGCGCGGATGCACTTGAAGTAAATTAACATTCAACAATGCAGCGCGTGAACGACGCATTTTGCACAAGAAGACTAGAAGCACTTTGCACAAGAAGACTAGAAGCACATCAGGTTGGTTCTGAGGCTAGCCGCTTTCACCCAGGAAATCGGCAGTCCTCTCCCCTTACCCTCCCCTTCCACCTACACAGAGCTCATGCTGTAGCTGCCTTTTAAACGTGAGGCTTTTCGTCAAAAACCTCACAGTTCGGACCGAACGCGCTCTCCTCTTTCTCGCTTGACTGACGAGATATCTGGAAGGCTCGGCGGAACCAAACGTTCGGATTACATAGTTTAATTCGTTTTAACGAACTTTGATTGTTACAGGGTACAAGAACATTTTAATTTCAACATTTTTTGGGTAGGCTAAGCCTCAAAAGCCTCATAGGAGCTTCGCCACTGATATCTATATACAATTTCCATAACTGTATACTGAAAAAAAGCTGTTTTTTATTGTTAGATAATCAGTGTAAAATATACTGTAACCGTATTTCTAATAATAATAATAATAGATGCTATAATTTAAGGCTTGTAAGTCACAAAAAACAGCATTTTTTTTTAAAGTATCGCTATAATTTCACCATTCGAATTGCAGTAACTCTTTCCAGAAGAGGCCCCCCTGACCCCTCCCTGCGGACGCCCTTGATAACGCTCTTCCATAGACTTCAGGTTTTGACAAAAGCGCTCTCCTTGTTTGAACTTCTATGTGCGAACCGTTGGCTGTACGCACTACATGTTGATTCACATTGGTTATTCTTTTGACAAATGTTTGAAAATATGAAAACAAAAACAAACAAACATATATATATTGCACAATGTTGGTTCCACAGTCCACGTATGCTAAGGTTACTTTGTGCGGTTTCTTCGCTCTTATCGGTATCCGCTATCGCCTTTCCTCGTAGTTCTCTCACTTCCCACAAATATCTCCCCACTCGTTGCACTATCTCACTTATGATTCCTCTTCCATCTTCTACCACTTCCATTATTTCCCTCCCTGTTACGTTCTTAACCCACTTGTCTCGCAAATAACACGTAGAGGGAGAGACGGACGAGCGCGAAGAACCAGGTAGGAATTCTATCGCTGTCGTCTGCTTCAGAAGGCAGGAAGGGTCACATGAACCAATCACGGTAGACCGACCTCTGATGCTCCGTAAGCTGGCATATGAGAGAGCATTTACGCGCGTGCTGTAGACATCGGAGCTTTCCCTCCAGAAAGGCAGCAAGGAATATAGTCTTTTACGCCGAACCTGCTCGGCGTCCGGCCAGGAAAGACATTGAAAAAAGATGCTAGAACGAGTGTTGAGAGTGGAGCGTTGAAAGCGGATTGCGAAAAATAGCTATTATAATGCCATGAAGGTCAAACATATATGAAATTAGTCACAGCATTTACGCATTTTTGAAATTTTAAATCTGGGAACGCCGGGCGTACGGGCGTAATATAACGCTACGCCACTGGTGGCAGTCCCCCCGTGTCTATGCATGTAGAATGCAGACAATCGTTTACGAGCAGACACAAATAACAAGGGAAGTATAGATTAAAAACCTAGTATCCTCACGTTGTGGAGCGCAACAGTAACCTTTACATCACCTTGTACAATCACAGTAGCCAGCAATACTCGTCATTCAGTACATTCCCAGTCACCAGCAAATAACACCCTCTCATTGTATTATCCACGCTACACAACCCAACAGAAGAATCAAGAAGAATACCGACTTACAAGGCCACATTATTCAAAATTACAGGGCGTTTCTCCTTTGCAATTTAAGAGCATGAGATAAGATCAAAATTATCATCATGACTCACAGCACCTGATGGAATGTTTGTTCCTTGTTGCATAAGTAAGTAAACAAGATTGCTTGCAGCAGAATAGCTTGAAATTTATCTCAAACATTCCGATAATGCCATATCTTTCTGTTCTCCGATTTGCGTGATGTCAACATCTCTTCCAGTAGTACACGATGGACTGCATTCTACAGACTAACGACGCTCTGGCGCCTGGGTTTGCAGTCATGTGTTGGGCATTCATCCATCACATCGTATAAACATCCATCTCGATCGTCGCGATGAGCCAAAATAGGCAGAAAAGCGACGTGAAATAACCTAATTCAATGAATCAATCAATCCATGCTCTCGATTTGCTAGCCCCATTCTGAGTTGGCAACATTTATTTCGAAAGGAGGTGGAAAAATGAATTGTGGAAATAACAAAAACCTTCAATTAGGTAACAAAAGAAATTAAATGAGCATTAAAAGTAAAAAAAACACAAAGTTTAGAAAGAGAAGAATAGACACTTAAGTGAGATAGACGATGGAAAATTTGATAAGTAGGCTCCGGATATGTGCGAGTAATTACATATTTTCTCCTTAGGATGTTGCAAAGCTGGAATAATAAATATTGACGAATTGCGATGTTAGAAAAGACATACAGGCATTTTACGCTACTAGTACTGTTTCTTTAGTTTTTGTTGACTAATCTATATTTCACTGTGGGTCACAGACAATGAAAATAAAATTTCTCTACAAAATCGGTAACTTTTGTATGATTGTGACAGGTCTGCCATCTTACGTTAAATAAATTTTGTTGTAATTCATGAAAAGTACATTGCAGAAATCGATCGTGGATTCGAATCCCGGTGTGGGAATAGGTGTTATATGTGCGTCTCATCTTCAACTTCGCGATATATAAAAGTGACAGAAAAGCAAAGTAAAATAAACCAGATCAAACAAGCATGAGAAATCAAGGCTCTATGTGAACCATGTTCTTCACTATTTCCAGTGTCGGCGATTAGTGGGGACGTGGGGGCAGTTGCCCTCTCCACTTTTTGTCCTCGCACTATGGTCTCTTAATGCTAAGCCTTCCAGTTTCGACACCCAATCGCCGTTGGCTAGACTATTGCCATACATCTCGTACAATTTCTGTTGATTCTGGGAATAGTGATTGCGTCAGTCGCCCTGGCGGAATTTCCGAGAAATACGCTTGAACGTAATAATTGCATAGTGATGATGGAAATGACAGAAAAGTAGGGAGAAAATGTTATTACATGTATTTCTTTTTTACATATTTCAGTGATATTTATATTCATGTTTCGCATATTTTGGCTAGACCAAAAAACTGACCAGGAAAGAGGGCACTGAAAGATAAAAAAATAGACACTAAGAAGAACAGAGGCTAAATCAGGAAAGTAGACACCAAAAGAGAATAGATGGTGCTAAAAAAGATAAGTTTGGGTAATAACAGCAAAGTGGACACAAACATAAGTAAAAAAAGGGCATTAAATAATTAAAAAGGGGCACAAAAAGAAAAAAGTAGGAACTAAATATCTATTCAAAAAATTAAAAATGGACAAATAAGAATGGTTGATTGATTTAGGTTAATTTACGTCGGTTTTCTGCCTCTTTTGGCTAATGGCAACGATGAGTGATGATGTGACATTGATGAAGTGACTGACGAAGAACACCCATGCCGGGTTCGAACCTGGGACCTCTGGCGTCGTAGCGCGTTGTGCTATCACTCCGCAAATGAGGTCGGCCCTAACAAAAAGGAAATGGACCTTAAATGAAAAACAAGGGGAACAAGCTTAAAATCACTAATATTTCTCGTATTCAATCGCGACGATGAATGATGAATATATGTGAGAAACAAAGCATTGACGTTACGCATTAAGAAGTATTCGAGCCAAGGTTCATAGAACGTTGTGCTAACCACTCTGACACAGAGGATGGCTAAATTGTTCTAAATTAAACTAACTCTCCAGCCTTCTTAAACCCGAAGGTTTATGGCTGCAGCAACACAAGCCTTCCATCTGTCCCTATCCTGTGCAAGTTCAACCAATCTTTTCCATCCTTATCGATTTCCTTTAGGTCCATCTTAACATTATCCCTCCATCTTCGTCTTGGCCTTCCTACAGGTCTCTAACCATCAGGTTTCCCAACAAGAATTCTGTAAACTCTTCCTTCCTCCTAAATGAATATGATTTTAAACTGCAGGAGGCACTTACTACGAACTACTAGAAAGCGATCACGATCTAGTAAAATTTAAAAAAAGAGCAGGAATACAAATGAACTCACATGCTTCAAATTCAGCCTCATTCTTTTCGAGGAAGTTGTTCATAATTTCCAAGTTCCTGAGCACAATGAATAATCAGGCACTAGTAACACTGAAAATAAGGATCATTAGAGCTAAGCGCTGTCATCATAACTGCGAACGTGGACATATTTAGTCTATTCTGTCGTAAGAATGTCACTGACACAATAGTTTCCCCTGGCGTCAGCAATGTAATACACCAAATGAAACGGACGGGCTGAAGGTCGCACGAACTCTCTGCTCGTAAGATCTTATCACTGGTATCCCATGCATGGACTCTTGCGTAAAGGTAATATAGGTAATGTTATAGGTACTCAATCAAAATTCATTGTCTGTCAAGAGATGGGATGGGGGTAAAGATTGACAACAATTTGTATGATAGTGGCCTATCCAATATTATAATAATGATAATAATGGACGTCGAGAGGGGATCAAACCGGTTCGTTGACTCCCCCCCCGGATATTGGCATCGATCATTTCAAGTTACAATACAGCAGAAAGTTTGTTATTTTATTGTTAATAAAATTGGAACAACCAACGTAAAAATTGCATTAGATCACAAACTTTAAGTGTACAATATTGTACCGTCACGGTCACTTCTTGGTTGTAATAAACTCATTTACTTCCAATGGATTCGTAACAGGACAGTACGTACAGAGCGACCACAAGGAAAAAAAAACCTTGGACGGTACTCAAGATACTCGACGCGCCCCTGATGAACACAATAACAAACCAAGTTGAAGAGTACTGGAATCTTTATTTCCAGAAACAAAAAACACTGCGTGTTTGCAAATATTTTTAATATCTGCTTATCTTGGGGGGATTTTGGGAGACAGAACTGCCTTGCTTCTCCTAAAGTTGGCGTCCTTGGTCTACCACAATCTCGAAACTAATTGCTAATGATTTCGGATTGTTGATGAAGTCAGCCATTATTCCAAAGTAAAGTCCCTGTGAAATTCCAGAATAATGTCGTTAAAGAATCATTAATACCGGAAGAATAACAACAGCTGACACTTTAGATAACAAACATAATTATTGAAAATTTCTCAAGAGCCATGGACAAGGTTTTCCAGAATGGCCAAAGATGGCGTGATTGTGCAAAGTTTGCCTAAGGTAAAGAGTAGGCTGAACGTCACTACCTTAGCCTCATTTCTGTCATCAACTGATTAGATTTTCTCAAGTTCGATTGTTCCTGATATTGTTGTTAATGCTACATGTCAACTCTGACAAGCGGAATATTTCTTAATTTAATTCCCTTTAAGTATTGAAGTATTTATTAAATGTAAGGTACAGAACAGATAGTTGGTAAAATGGTTCCTTTACTGGATGGGCAAATTTGTGAACATTGATATACATCTTGGCTATCTTAACAGCACATTTACCACTTCGTCTGGTGGCAGAGGTTTATCCAGAAATCTCAATTTGAGGGGTGTACATTTGTTTTAGGGAGTGCATGGGTAAATTAAGCTCAATATTCATATTGGCTTTCGTGAAAATAAAATTAGGGGTTTGTGTAAATAAATCACAGTGTGGTAGGATAGTTCTCATCCTTGTTCTATATTTCGGCTTCAACAGGTGATCTTTGCGAGTGTCCCTTCATCAATTTCATCATATCACCACTCATCCTCATAGTCGCGATTAGCCAAAAGTGGCAGAAAAGTGACGCTAAGTAACAAAAATCAAATCAATAGATGAAGGTGCAGAACCATGTAAAATATATCGCTTGATGCAAAAGTCCATACTAATTTATTAACAACTTGCTGTTGCAGTGATCAAGTTCTTGCATCACATTAAGTTAGAGATTGTCATTTCATTTATGGTAGCTTTCAAACTGATATTCCAATCCACAGTGGCGGCGATTGGGTTCCAAAACAAGAGGTTAAGGGGGGAGGGGGGTAAAGGTGCCAAAACTGGAGGAGCAAAAACAGTTTACTTTCCCTTCATACATAAGGTTTAGCATAGTGCGGGAGCAAAAGTGGAAAAAAGTGTGGGGGTTACTGCCCCCTAATCGCCGCCACTGCCAATCCAAATAATGAAATCGATTATTACCGAGTATTACAAACATCTTCGATGCATTAAAAAGTAATCGGGAAAAGACCAATGAACCAATGTTGTTGTTAATATTATATAATATGTTTGTTATTACAAGAGTCAGGCGTAGAAAACATAATATATTCAGAATTTGAGTAAAAAGTACGGCTTCTGCCGATACCGATGCTTGAAAATTGTAACAATTAAAAGTTGTTCAAAATATTCGTTAATATAATGTGTGACTATTCCATTCCAATTATATGATATGATATGATATTTGATATTTATTGATATTGGTACGAGCCTTTCGGCTGTGCGTATCTTACAATATTGTTACATAAACACCCCGACCTTAAACATGCACCCCCTTTATCATACATTCAGAAACATTTATAACAGAAACATTTGGAAAATAATTACATACTATGTACATATATAAATAGCAATGTGGTCCTCTTCTTACATTTGAGATTGTTCATTTTCACAACACTGCACTACATGCTCCACCTATGCCTGAGCCACTGCTGTTCCGTACCCTTCACTTTCACTGACTCCTTGCAGCATTTTCCTGCGCTCCCTCCAAACTGCATGTAAATAGGAGCCCAGGGCTTTGATATTTACATTCGTTATACCACTCCTCTCCTCCCTACATATAGCCTGGATGGTCTGCTCAATGTTGTCCCTTGCACTGTCCCCCCATTTGCGTTGTCTGAGGGGTGCCGACCAAACACACTCATGTAGGATGTGAGCCCTCGTCTCCTCTTCGCCGCATAACGTGCAGATGGCACGACCGTCCGGTCCCTTGAGTTTGTGTTGCCTCCACCCCCCTAGCAGGAACCAGGCGAATCCACTTCTTTGCTGGTACGTACACGTATCAATGTATCGTTTTCTCCCCCATTCCACCCACGCCCCTGGCGGTTGTGCGGCGACGAGCGTTACCTTCTCCCTACATTCTGCCATGATGTCTTGCCTGCTACTGTCCACCAATCTCTCCCTTATGATTTGCAACATCCCAGTTTCGCACCTCCCGCCCCTCACCTCTTCCCACAGTTCCCCCAGACCCATTCTGTACAAGTCGTCCTTAATCCCACTTGCCCAGTGGCGTGCGAACCCTTCCTCAATCTGAACTCGCAGACACTGTTCTTTCAGTGAGTCTCCGGCCCCTTGTTCCAGCTTCATCCAGTACTTGAAGCATCTCATCCTCGCTTCGACATCCTCCCTGTGTTTTCCCATATCCCTCAGGACGCCACACGTGCTTGCACTCGTACTGATTCCCAGTATTTGTTTTAAAAACCGCGCTTGTATCTGATTTGCTACTCGCCCCCCTACCCTCCCCCATAGTTCCGCGCCGTAAAATAGGGTTGCTTTCACCGTTGCTTCATAAATTTGGTCCAGCAATCTTACACTGACTGTAGGGACTTTCCGTTGCAGTCGCACTACCTTGCCCAGCCCATAAGAAGCCTTTCCCTTTCTGCCTTCGATGTGCTTTGTCCACTCCCCTGCCATACTCAGCGTGATGCCTAGATACGTGAAACGTTTGACCCTTTCAAGCTCGGAATCCCCATAGGTCCACCGCTCCATTGCTGCGAAAACATAACCTTTCTTGAACGCCATTATTTTAGTTTTTCGTGTATTTACCTTCAACTTCCATGTTGTGCAATATTGTTTAAGTCTGTTCAATCCCCGCTGTAACCCCTGTACTTCGTATGATATTAAAACGAGATCATCAGCATAGAGAAGCATTGGTATCGGTGTCCCGACTATCTCCGGTGTTTCAGCTCCTTCTTCTCCCACGAAGCTAGCAACGTCATTAATAAAAAGAATGAAAAGTAAAGGTGAAAGTATGCATCCCTGCAAGTACCTATTCATTTACCAGCGTTTTGCTTTAATATATTCAAATATTACCAGTGGTGTAGCGTTATAGTACGCCCGTATGCCCCGGCGTTCTCCGATTTAAAATTTCAAAAATTCGTAAATGCTGTAAATATAAAGTAAAAATTGACTAATTTCATATATGTTTGACCTTCATGGCATTATAATAGCTACTCGTTCTAGCACTTCTTTCAATCCCTTTCCTGGCCGGACGCCGGGCTGGTTCGGCGTAAAAGTCTATATATGCCTTGCTGCCTTTCTGGAGGGAAAGCTTGGATCTCTACAGCACGCGCGCAAATGCTCTCTCGTACGCCAGCGTACGGAGCAGAGGGCTACGCTACGTGATTGGTTCATGTGACCCTTCCTGCCTTCTAAAGCAGACGACAGCGGTAGAATTCCTACCTGGTTCTTCGCGCTCATGCCACTCGTGCTATGTGATGCTACAAAACGCAATATTGACTGACGTAACTTTACCAAACTCAAATATATCACTTCTTAATGGCCACTGCATTGTATAATTTATCGCACGAACAGCGATGTGCATTAAAAACTAAAAGATCAACACAACACTGCTCAATAGAAATGTTTAGCATTCATTTGAAAACTTAACATCGAATGGTATCTGGACAAAATTATTTTAAAATGTTTATCAACATTCTCAAGATGTAATAAACAGTGGTCTGAATTACTAATCGGCACTGTTACGTCAGTAGAGTGTATGATAGTTGGATCATCCGCTCACCTCCGTGTCAGAGTGTTTTGCACAGCGCGCCAAGACGACAGAGGCCCCTGATTCGAAACCCGGCGTGAGTACGGATGTTCTTTGTGAGTGTCCCTTCATCAATACCAACACTCATATTCATATTCGCGATTAACCAAAAGTGGTAGAAAAGCGAAGTAAAATAAACCAAATCAATCAGTAGTTGAATCATCCACAACAATGACGTCTACTGTTGTTCAGAGGCGCTTGTGATTCAGGTAGGTTTTATAATGATTTGCGTTATACCGAAAGGTTTAAAACACCAGAGTTCAAAACATTTGTTGCAAAGTGAGGCATCTCATTTTCTAGCTAAAACATGCATGGATGATGTTTTATTGAAAACCAAGCTGACTTCAGGCAAATAAACAATACCTGTGGCGACTAATACCATAAGTAAATTATTAAGCAAGAAGGGGCCGACCCTTCCTTCGGACTTGGCGTTCCCACCCGAAATGCCCATGCTACGCCACTGAATATTACATCAGAATATTAAAATACCTGTTATGTAATCGCAAAGTACAGTCTTGTCACATAATATTGGTACAATATCAATGGTAACTTCGATTTTTGCATAACTTCCAGGATAATTAGTCTCCGCGCTAGTGTCGTGCGGCATTTTTGCATACCCCTTGAACGATCAAAACATCAGAAAAGTATCGGTCGATTTTGGTAAATGAAATTCAGCCGATTCTTTCCGAAAACGATACATCGACATCAGTATCAACTCAGCCCTGAGGCGCCGGAAGCGCGGCAAGAGAACGGAACAATTTCGCTTCCGGCGAGACTTCTGGCACGGAAATTCCGTGCTTCGGTTCCGCGCGTTTCCCTATGGGGTTATTCCTGAGTAAACAAAAAATGATCGATCAGACAATTTCATTATTGATGGCGGGGAAAGAACTTCCGGTTTGGCGAATTTTCCAATGTAAACAAGTGGAATACAGATCGTCACCGACCTTACTTTCTTACAAAAGATCGGAAACAAAATGGATCACTTGATATTTTTGAGTGATGTAGAGAAACAAAGGTAGCTAGAAAAGAATGGCAATTTCTCGGATCCTATGGATGCAGATATAAGGGACAATTCTAATATTTTCCAAGGCAATGTTGATCTTCTATCTACCAATAGCTTCGTTTTTGAATCAACTTCTCCAGGTTGAAATGAAGCTTGCATTAATTATAAACATCGAAATACTTCGATCACAACAGTAAAAGAAATAATAATAATTACTACGGTTACAATTATTGTTATACACTAATAATATATATCTAATTAAATAAATTTTATTCGAATTTTATTATTATTGTTGTTGTTTATTATTATCATGCTATTCGATCCACAAGCCGAGTGAATATCCAGCACAACTACCATTAATATTTTTACATTTCATAGTTACAATACTGAAATGCACAGTTATTGTATTTTGTTATTAACTTTTGCAAGTGTATTGTGTGACCTCATCTGAAATTATAATTTTTCGAATTCTGAAAACTGTTGAACCAATACCAAGACGAAGATGGAGGGACAACGTTGAGATGGACCTAAAGGAAATCGGCACGGAAGGAAAAGAGTATATAGATCTTGCTCAAGATAGGGACAGATGGAAAGCCTGTGTTGCTGCAGCCATGAACCTTCGGGTTCAAGAAGGCTAGAGAGTTAGTTAGTTAGTTGAACCAATAATTCTTTGGATGGTAGAATATGAACATACAACCTGGTTCCTGTATTTTTCACTAATTTTTTTCGATGTAATGCATATTTTACATTCATTACTCTGTTCGAATACTAACCAAATGAACTTTATTTCTTGTTATTAACAATAAAAATCACAAGCTTTCTGCATTTTTTGCTACTTGAAATGAAGGATGCCAATTTCCGGGCGGGGGGGAGGGGGTCGACTGACATACCGACGCCCATGGAGAGAGCTCCTATCAACAACCAAAAGGCAAATGCGTTATACAGAAATATTATTATAAATAGTTCCAACTTTCAAATTTAGTCAACCCATGTGCGTTAGACAATTATAATTTTCGAAACACGTAAAATATTTTCATTTGAATTGATGAAGCGCCGACTGCAGGGCCTACTCCCTCGTGTTTGTGTCCAATCTTTTCGGTTTACTGCCTGAATCCACTGATTTTTTTCCGTATCAGGTTTGTCTGAAAATTGTTTGTTCCCTATCTCATGTTGAAACCAAAAGCCCCACAAATATTGTAGTTTTTTCCGAAGGCATTGCCTTTACTCCCTTGAATGCAATGCCATTCTCTTCAAAACCGGAAGTGCAGTCCCCGCCAGCGTCAAGGCAGCACAGAAATGTAAACATCCGGTGAATAGCGCTCATAGTGGGCGTTACACCATTTGATTTCAATAGAAGCAGACAACAGATTGGGTCGTTTCTCCGCGTCTCAGTGGGCGTTAAGCTTAAAAACTCTTACTAAATGATTTAGTTCGCAATTTTACCAGACCGACCTTTAACTTTACATGTGGTGGGGATTCAACACCCCCTCCCCCGCCCCCCGTTTGGCCCAGTATTTCTAAAAAAAAGAATCCTAAGGGCGGAAAAGATGGAAATGTGAGGGATGACAACCAAAAAAAATGCACACATAACCCCTCCCTTTTGAAAATTTTGGGACACGCCACTGTGCATAAGATAAAGGTTTAATTTAAAGGAGGAAAACTGGATATCATGGTAAATGACAAGAATCCCAGAATGGGAGCTCATGCGCTGTGGCCATGCTCATTATAAGGTGCAAATTAAATTGTTCACTTTCGAATAACAGCGTCATCAAGATGGTTCTCACTGTGACCTGGATATGCGAGAACCCGTTAAGGGAAAGCAAGGTTATGAAGATGCAGTTATTACATTTTTTGAATACGAAACATTTCAACGTTCAGAAAGTATGAAAAAAATACTGAATGTTCCCAGGCAAAAAAACGTTTAGCCTCAATTTATTGATTGATTTTACTTGGCTTTTCTGCCACCTTTTCGCTAATCGCGACGATGAGGATGCGTGATATCATGAAAACGATGAAGGGATACTCACGAAGTACGTCCAGGCAGGTATCGAACCCGGGACCCCTGGCGTCGTAGCACGCTGCGCTAATCAATCCGAAATCCCTAAGACACTTCTAAATCAGTTCTCAACAGAAGAAATACAATTTTCTCTCCTCTGAGAATATTTATACTATCATGGTTATTATTTTTGTAATTCAACAATAATTATAATTATTAGAACCTAATCTTAGGGTGAAAAGTTATAACTGTACAACTGCAATGTCAAATCTTTGTGGAAAAATGAAAATTTTTGAACTATTAGTTATACAAAATTGATTTGTTAAAAAAAAGTAAAAGTATACTAGTAACTATACTTTGTAGCCTTGTAGCCATTTGTACTGACATTTTGACTTCAAACACGTAGGTTACTGAGTGGTAATTTGTAAGGGAATGACGGGTAATATCCTCTCTCGCGCCGATCTCCGTGATGGAGTTGTTAGCAGAGCCCGCTACGGCGCCAGGGGTCTTGAATCCGAATCCAGACCTGGACATGAGTGTTCTTTGTGAATGTCCCTTGTCCAATTTCATCATATCCTCACTCACCACCATCGTCGCGATTAGCCAAAAGTGACAGAAAAGCGACGCTAAATAGCAAAAAATAAAATGAAACTCTTTCGCCATCGAAGTTGCCGGGTTCGAGTCCTGGCCTGAGCGTCCTATATGAGTGTCCATCATTTTCATCTAATCATCGCTCAACACCGTCGTGATTAACTAAAGTGACAGAAAAGTGACGTAAAAATAAGAAAAATTCAGATACTACATCTTCCCTCTGGTTGTTATACATGTAATTGGAATTTCCACCACTGGAAATTTTACTTAACACCACACCGGAAGTACTTAAATAATATCTAAATATGGAAAAAGAAATCTGATGTCCTCCGCCCACGGTTTTTGTTCAATTCGAACACTATTGTACATTCATCTTAATTAGTACTCCTGCAGTTTGTTTCTTTATACAGTATATTTGCAGAAGATAGAATTCAACATACAACTGTATTAATATACGCTGCATAAAACCCAACTTATTACTAACTTTGTTGACCTTGTACACCCAACGGCGAAAGAAACGGAAGGCGAATTGTCCACCACCATTTTCATTCGGTCTGTATTCCACAATGTGATGACAATGAATTGAAATAATGACGTCAATGAGCAGAGAACAATGGCTGCTTCGAACCAACATAGTTAGAACAACACAGGATGTAGAATAAGAAGTATTTAAGATAGCGGTGGACAATTTCCTTACCATTATCTTTGCCGTTGACTGTACACCCAACGACACGAATTGACCATCACAATTTTCATTCAGCACAATGGCGATGTGCTGAATTAAATAAAACGTCATCAGTAGGCATCAATAGAATTCCATACCTTAAAACAACATAAGATTTACAATAAAATAATGATGATGGGACAATTTACCTACTATTTTCTTTGCCGTTGACTGTACTGATAAATTCTCCTAGTGTTACATTGCTGCAACAGCACGTGTACTTGACAAAGCAAGCTGGTGTTTTTCCTCAACCGCAGCTGTTGCGAGGGGAGCAACTTCACACAGAAGCGATCAACACTTGAGATGACACGTTCGAGTTCAACTTGCTTTCTGAAGCATTCTAAACCAAAGCAATAGCAAAAAGAAGTTTAAAACTTACCCTGGTGGATAATCGTCTGCACCTCCACAGTGTCTGAAACCTAATGCCAGTCCTTATCCTGGTTAACAAAGATCTTGTGAATAAACAACGGGTATGCTCCAGCATGTAAAAACCAAATCGCCCAGTGACTGTCTTCTTTTTTCCCACCTGGGTCGAAAAGCACCGTTATTGGTTGGCCCGAGGACGAAGGTAGATCGTAGCCCCGCCTAACAACAGCTCCAAGACCTTTTAAAAAAAGCTTCTTCTTGTCAGTGCAGGTAGGAACAGCGCAGAAAGTTGTTCAACTTTGCATTTTGCAAGCCACGATGGCTATCTCACGGAACATAACTTCTGTTGAGGAGATTCGCTTGTACGATTTCGAGTTCAACACGGGTCGAGGCTAAAACGCACGGAACTTCGTCTCGACGAGACTACATCGCGCCAGAGGGGGGGGAAAGGAGACTCTTGCACGCGAAAACTGAATCCCAAATTATGCTCGCAGGTGTGCGAACGGAATAATTTATTTCCACTTGCTAATGGTTTGACCAAGGTGACACGAAAATGTCATCGTGTCTTTTGTTGTACACTTTCATTGTTGGCTTTCTTAATTATGTATCAGGTTTGAACAAAGCACATGCCGAATACTACATTGCGAATGGAACAACCACAAGGAAAATAAACAATGAACAACATGGATTGATTGATTTGCTTTATTTTACTTCGCTTTTTTGTACCACTTTTGGCTAATTTGCGAAGATGAGGATGAGTGATGACATGATTCAAATTGATGAATGGACACTCACAAACATCCATGCCAGGGCCTGGACTCCTGGTGTGAACAACATGGAGTAATAACGCAACGGGCGTCAGGGAGGGAGAATCCACCCCACTGGAAATTGTCATCGAACATTTCAAATCACAAGAGATACGAAAGGATGTCATTTTTATTGTTAATAACAGGAATAAGGTTGTTAGTAATTCTAGTAGAATGAAACTAAAAAGAAGTGCTTCATCGAATAAATTAAGTAAACCACTTATGGTCCTAAAATTGTATCCAATGAAAAAATGGTTCCACTATTTTCAAAATTCCAAAAGTGAGACTTCTATATCCGAGTTCACACAGATTGAACTTTATGACTAAAACTTTCTCCTAACTTGTAAAGCTTTTTCTTGAACAATGTGTGAAAAAGTTAATAACATGATAGAATAGCTATGCATTTTTTGTATCTGTATGAAATGTAAAAATAAGATAATGAAATAATCCAGTTGTTTTGGATATTCAGTCACATGGTGAATCGTAAAGTAGTAACTTTCCAATAATAAAATAATATTATTATTAATAATAATTCGGAATAAAATTGGTTAATTTTATTAGTTTATAATAGTTATTTTATAATAATAATATTTTTATTATATTTACTGTAAGAGTTTAATGAAAGGCCTGATCCTCCCCCTACAAAATCTTCTGGTGACGCCCGATTGTGTGGGAGGTAATCTATGTTAGAATGGCTGTAAGTATGTCGTGATTATGATAAACTAATTATTTGTCCTACCTTGCTATACAAACCTGAACTTTTCTGAAGATAACAATTACGTAAAAGAACGTATTGGAGTTAACTAGCCTGTCAATACTCTTTAACTATACCTAAGTAATAGAATTATTATTATTATCCAAATTAAGATTTGCCCTAACAACAAAAAATGCTAATTAATAAATGGTACATATTACTTATCTCATTTCGTAAAGTGAACTATTTACGTAAGAATAAAGTCAGAAGAAACTACCAAAAGTTTGAAATTTGAACGTATGTGGATCTATTTTTTATCATTCCAACATCAGTGCCATCTGCTGGTAAATCTCCTCTGTACTGTTCGCTTTATATTTATCCTCCTTTTTTGCTGTTTCTTCCCCCGTTTTCTCTCTTTACATTTGTTTTTCTTTCTCTCTCTCTCTCTCTCTCTCTCTCTCTCTCTCTCTCTCTCTCTCTCTCTCTCTGTCTCTCTTTGTCCTCCTTTTTCTCTTTTCCTGTTTATTTATTTTCCTCTTTTTTCTCTCTCCCTCCAATTTATCTTTCGCCTCTTTTCTTTGATTATGACTTTGCTCTTTTTTTACAGCCAGTGGTGGCGCCAGGAAATTGCGGCACCCCTTAGCTTTCTTCCGCACCCCCTTCAGAATCCCCTGTTCAAAAACTTATTTTTAAACTAATGAAATGTTATATTACGTTATGCTATTAAGACAATGTCGTAACTTCGAGCGTCATTGAAGTGATTCCACTATTATTATATGCAACAGGCAATCCATTGGTCCTGCAAGAGAAATCGTATTTATTTTACTGTAGAGGCCGCGATATATATACAAATATCAGCGGCTGTTGTCTCTCTTTCATCACCTTCAGATGGATAGGGATAATGTCGTACTCCTGAAGAAAGTGGGCCCAACGTGTAATTCTACTATTCATTCTTGTTTTGTTATTTAGAAACGTAAGTGCCTTGCTGTTTGTTACGAGATGAAGAGGTTTTCCTAACAGGTAGAAACGAAACGTTCTGAGTGCATAAACACATGCTAAAGCTTCCAAGGAAAACGTATCGTATCTAGTTTCTGCATCGCGTAATGTTCTGCTGGCAAACTAAATTGGTCTCAAGTTTGCATCATCGTCACTTTGCATTAAAATTCAAGAGATGCCACGGGTGCTTGCATCTGTGAACACATAGTTCGGTTTTTCAGGAGAATATGCTGCTAGTACAGGTGCGGAAACAATGGTTTTCTTCAATGTTTCAAAAGAATTTTAACATTCTTCTGTCCACTCAAATTTCACATTTTTCTTTAAAAGTTGAAGAATTGGGTAGGCAATTGACGCATATTTTTCAATGTAGGCTCTCAGGTATGAACATGCGCCCAGAAAACGCTTTACTTCTTTCTGATTTTTGGGCACTGGGTAATTTAAAATCGAATTGATCATTTTTGGTGAAATTTGAAATCCATTTTGTGAGACTACGTGTCCAAGACATAAAATTTTGGTGCAGCCAAAGAAATATTTACGTGGTGCTAGACGCAACTGTGCCTGGCGTAATCTTGTAAATGTATCACGCATGATTCTAAGCAGTGATGGAATGGAATTACTTGCTAACGTGATGTCATCAAAATATATTGACACTTCGTTTTCATCGATGCCATTAAAAACCATGGAAATAACCTTATTCAGTGCTGCAGGTGAATTCTTGAATCCCATAGGAAGGTAATTGAACTCATTCCAGCTGGAATGGAGAACGCTGTTTTCGTCTTATATGACTCACAGATCCTGTCCTGGTAAAAGGCTGAAGCTAAATCAAGTTGCGTGAAATATTTCTTTCCCGCAAGGTTATTTAAAATAGTTTCGATTGATGGAAGAGAAAATGTGTCGTATTTTACTTGTTCATTCAAATGACGCATGTCAACTAGTAATCTATAAGTAGAATCTGGCTTCTTTATGAGAAATATTGGGGAATTGTAATGCGAGCCTTGCGATTTCCTAATAATTCCCGCAGTTGCCATTTCTTGCAATTGTTTCTTAACTTGATCTGGAGAGGCACTGTATATTGCGGTCTATGGAAAGGCATATTAGTGCCTCTGTCGATGTTATACTCATAGAGTGGACAATCTCCATGATCTAACTTATCCCATTGAAATGTGTCACTAAATTAAAAAATTAGCCCATTAATATTTTTATTTTCTTCATCACTAAGGTCTTTGTTAATGTTAATTTTGTTACTATAAAATTTTGATTGTGCAAGTTTTATTTTGCCTATTTTTTCTTCTGTTAAGTTGAGACACTTGTGTGGGGGGGGCCTGTGTGCTTATGCCCCCTCTTGTGGCTGCGCGTCATTATTATCTTTCGCTGGATGCGAAGGAAACGGCATGATTATTTCACCACAAGTTAAATGAGCTAGTATTGTCTCTTTGTTTATTTTCATCTTGTAAGTTGTAGGATTAGTGACAGGTAAAATAGGCGACTTGGTATTTATGAGTGCTCTAGGGATTAAAATATCTTTTTCGCGAAGAAAAAGATCAGGTTCAAAAACATTCACGCTTTTATCTGCCGTGTTGACAATACTGACAGGCACGAATAATTGGAGCGAGGCTGAATGTAAACTTTTGAAGATAAGATTACTTGCGGCTTTGCTTCGGCTGCAATTCTGTTAATGAAATGATCCGGAACAATGTTTACTTCAGTTTCGTTCTTCGGAAGAGAAAATGGAAGTAGTTTTCCAAAGCGTGAAATTTGCATAAATATTTACATCGTGTTTCATCCAAAAATCGTTTCCTAATAGTGGAAGCAGTTTATGCACATTGACTACACGGAACGCATGTCGAAACCATTTCCTTCCAAGGCGAAATCTAACAATGGCTACTTCTCGTACAGGAATCTGTGTTCCAGAAACTCCCTTAATGTAAGAGTTAATTTTGATTCTTCTCGAATTAGGTGGAATGAAATCTTTACTAATTATGCTTGTCATCGCTCCTAGATCTAAACAGATGTTTACAAATGATAATGATGTTTTCTTTCCACTAGGCTATTTGTGTAGGCAGGAAGGACAGAGTCGAGTCCCAACTTACATACTCTTTCGAGCAATGCTTACAATAAGTCTTACCATTATCATTCTGACAAATTTTTAATAATTTAAGAATAGAAAATAAAATATTTGCGGTTTTCTTGCTGTGGAAATGTGATGAACATGTAAAGCTATCTCAAAACAAGCAAAATGCTGGGAAAATTAATGTGTCCGAAATAAAAAAAATAAAAAATCGTGTTTGTAAGAACTAGAAACATGAGGATTGCGACAATACGTAACGTAATGATGCTGTGTTTCTCTTTCAGTATAGTGCAGCCATCTGTGAACTATTTGAAGTGTTCAATGGAAAATTTTGCCTGCTGCAAGACATTATGTCAATGTGAAGCATTTGATACCTGATCAAAGAAGGGAAACAAACAATCGACTGAGAATTCAAGTAAAGAAAAATAGAGAGAGAGGAAGAAAAATAGAGACAGAGGATGAGAGAAAAAAGGAAATAGGAAAACAAGCGAAGGAAAATGTAGAGAGAGAGGAAGATAAATAGAAACAGAGGATGAGAGAAAAAAGAAATAGGAAAACAAGTGAAGAAAAATGGAGAGAGAGGGGGGAGATAAATAGAAACAGATTATGAGAGGAGAAAGGAGAGGAAAATCAAGTGAACAATAATAAAGAGAGAGAAAGATAAATAGAAACAAAATAAGAATGAATGGAAAGAGAAAAACAGGAGAAGAGAGGCGGGTAAGGAAGACTTTTTTAATGAATGTAAACAGGGGCTGCGCCAAAGGGAAACCAGAGAGAGTCAGGGCCCATCCAAAATCAAGCTAATCCATCGTGTCAGAGGGGGCGGGGGCAACGAGGCATATCCCCCTATAATAGTGAAAGAAGGCTCCTTCGATTAGAAGTTATCATTAGAAACCGGATGTTAGGCATTGAAGCAATCCAAAATAGGTAGGCAAAAAGGCACTAAAAATCTAGAAAATAGGCACTTAAATTTCAAGAAAAAGGCACAAAAATATGCTACCAAATTAAATACATTGTAAAATCATTCTCTATTTAATTAGGACAACACACCTGAGTAGACATGTGAATTTGCACTTCATGAAACGAAACCGAATCCAAAGAAAATAATACATGTTTGACATTCTGATTAGAACACTATATCACTGTCACACAATTGTTCTTGGCAGCTAGCGGATTTGCTGACCGTGTAACAATAGAACCCACGAATTAGGAAAAACACATCCTTCTTGAAAGGAACAATTTAAGTTTGTGGTAATACATATACAGTAGATGTATTGCAGAATTTAAATCCAAGGACCCTTGGTTCAATTCATACACACTCCCACGGCAAGTCATAGTTTCTATTAATAGATTAAGAACAGGACATGTGCGTACACCAGCACATTTAGCAAAAATAAAAATTAAAACTCAAGAAAATTGTAAATGTGGCAATAATAATCCTGATGTGAAACATTTATTCCAAGAATGTCTAATTTTTTTCAAATCACACTCTACAAAGGTATACAACGTTTGAAAATTACATTTCTCATATCACACTCATCCATCTATGTACTGCGCACCTTTATTTTGTTATTATTAGTAGATTATGCTATTGATTTTTCGTATTTTCTTTCCTCGTTGGCAAGCCCATCATTTTTTTTTCTCTTCGTTTTTCTTAGTCGACCGTTTCTTGTCCTTTTCTTTGTCGACCCAGAAGACAGAGAGGCCGTACGGCTACCCCAACTCCTACATTCCAGCGACACCCCAGAATCCAGTGTAACCAAACCCTCATATAATTAACTAAACTTTACATTGTCATAATTTTGTTCAAATAATTAATAATCGGATCCTCGATCCATTGCATAGGCGTGATGAGTTATCATACATGGAATAATAGAGTGCAATAGCTTCAACATAGAATTTGTACAGGAACTTAATTAGGGGTAAAGTAGGACACGAGTTGGCAGTTGTGTGGATTGTGAAAAGAGGGGTCTCCAAGAAGTGACTTTGTTTTTCTTCTTTTTGTGCAAAATGTTAAATGGAACCATGAAAGACGGGTGACCATTGGTCCAAGGGAGGACAGAGGAGCCAAAGGGCGATAGAACCAACGAACTGATTGGCTATCTCTTCCCTTTTTTTTTTTTTAGAACATTTTGTTGGAAGAGAGAACGTGCGTTCTCAAAAGAGAGTGTGTTTTTAGATCTGACTAGAGGAGGATTGTGAAATTGTGTTAAGTGAGGGAAGGAGAAGAACTTTCGTTGTCCTTTATGTCTTGTGGTGAAGTGGATAAAACACAAGTACAGTGGATGGGAGGACTCATCTTCCATTGAGTTGTGCTACGCCGAGGGGAGATAGCTGATCCAGACAAGTAAGTGAAGCCCGACTGCAGTAGTGCCAGTGGCACTTCTTACTATCGCCCCGCGTCTCCTAGACCCTCACGGACAGAGGAAATGTGAAGTTAAGCGTGTGGACCTAAAATTTATCTCGTTGAATCTGGAACGTGCACGAACTGAACTAAACTCAAAATTTCAAATAGCTATTTCATTTTTTTTTCTTTGGCCAATGGGATTTTATTTTTATGTAAACAAAAATGGGTGGGAGAGTTGTACCTATTGATTTTGTTTATTTCATTCTCGAATAGATTATAGATAAATTCACAGCTATTTATTTTCATTCTTTTTACCAAGAATAGCAATAGTAAATGGCAGCTACCCTTTCCCAGTGCCTGGTTGGAGTGGCAGCGGAGAAGAATGAACCCTGGGAGTCTCATGCTCTGAATATTCTTAACCCTTCGCTACCGCTCTGCCCAGCACAATTCTAACAGATTTATCCCCTTCACTAATATGGATTCTGTATGCATATGCTCGAAAATGTAGGCACGAAATATAAAGTGATTCTTATAATATATATAAAAGAAACAGCAAAAGGATAAAAAGTGAATTATTCAAAATAATCGTTTTTATGTTTGTGATTCTGATGAATTTGAGAGCCTAACTATCAATTTTAGAAGAAAAACATTAAAACAAATACAGAACAGTAACGATGTCCAAAGTCGACAAGATAATGCTGACAGGAAAAGTTAAAAGAAGAAGAAGAAGAACTTCTTGAAAGAAGTTTCAGGTTGCTCAGTTAGATATGGGAAAAACTGCTTAGCGGTAATCCCAAGTAGAATGTAAATAAATAAAAATTAGGTTGCTGGAAATGAAGGAAAATATGAAGTGAAATTGTTACGATACGGAGTGAAAGTATAACGCGTTCAGAAAATATTGACTACTGAATATTTGGGTTAGTTTAATGCAATGCAAAGTTTACTTCGAAAATAAGGTAAATAGATATTTAAAAGCACTATACACGCAAATAGGTAAAATAAACTTTTGTGTACGACACCCTAATAACCTGACATGAACTTATATTGAGCCATTTTTATGCAGTGACGTGCACTGAGGAGTAGCTAGTCTAGCAGAAATAGATCAATCAATCTCACATCTCGAATTATATTCAAATCACAATATTTATTGTCTTGTTAAAGCCACCACAGCTCATATGCAACACTTTCTTTTCCACGCGCTTCTCGTCCATCGGTGTTCTCCGCGGGCAAAGCTGGCTGGATACCCTAGCTCGCTCTTCTTCCGCCAGACCAGTTTTCAGGTAGAAACGGCAGGCACAAGGAAAACGAAGATTTCTACCTCTACCTCTCTTGTCCCCTCGCTCCCCGCTGCAATGGTTGAAAGCCCAGGCTTTCAGGTCCCCCAGTCTATCTCCTATAGGACAGATAGGGGATTGGTTTCTCATAGATTTTTTGTAAATCCTGTAAAGAACTCAGGGTAAAATTTTCTGCAGTACTTATGTTCTCTGTATTTACACAACCTTTTACACGTTGTACAATATGTGCGTATGTATAATATGGGATGTAGTTTTATTATTTATGAAATGGGAACGTGTTATGTGCAGACAATGATGTTATGCTTTCTTTCTTTTTTTCTTTTACAAATATGGAATATATAATGATTTAATTACAAATATATGCTCAGGCTCTCTCTGACTTTCGTTTTAGTAGTGTTTTATTTAAATATACTACTCTTGGTCTCTAACAGTCATAAATACGGATGTATTTATTTGGGCAAGAGAACGCGTGTTCATATTGTTGTTGGTTTGGTTTATTTTACTTCGCTTTTCTGCCACATTTGGTTATCGCGAAAATGAGGATTGAGTGATAATATGATGAAATTGGTTAAGGGACCTCATATGAACAATCCAGGCCAGGATTCGAACCCGTGATGAGTGCGCATTCTTGTCCTATGTGTTGCAGTGAATAATGAAATAATTTGGAATAAAAAATGTATCTAAGATATCAAAAAGTCAAATGAATATCATTGAAGAAACTACAAAAAAGTGTGTTGTGTTTTGTTACCTGTCACCAAATAAACCAAGCGTGGGGGAGTGGTTATCATAGCGCGCTACGACACCAGGATTTCCGGGTTCGAACCCCGACCCAGGCATGGGCGTTCCCTGTGCTCGTCCCTTCATCAATGTCATCGTATCTTCGCAATTAACCAAATGTGACAAAAAAGCGACGCTAAGTAACAAAAATGAAATCAAATCATTGATTGATTGCTCAATTTGGTTCATTTTACTTCGCTTTTCCGCCACCTTTGGTACAACAAAATAGATGAAGGAACACACACAAAGAACACAAATGGCCAATCCGATATTCGAACCCAGGATCTCTGGCTTAGAGTCAAATCAAATAGTTTTTTATTTTCGAATGTGGGTGGGGGTTACGTGTACTTTTTTCTGGTATTCATTCATAATTTTGCAATCTTTTCCTGTTATTGACATTCTTCTTTTTTGTAGGAATACTGGCCCTAAAGGGAGGAGGGGTGTGACCCACACCAACCCCCCCCCCTTGAGCACGCCACTGACTGCTACCCCAAGTGTCGACGTCACCGCACGTCACTGTTTTTATGACATCTGTAACAATAAAGAATAGGCATTTTACCTAATGCTTTCTTCTCCACACGATCGTTCATATTGGCGACAAACCTGTAGATCCACTTCAGTAGAAATGAATACCTGTATAAGCTTAGAGAAGAACGAACACAATCTTAATAAAATCAAAGAGTGCGTTATCAAGAATGCCGACAGTTTTTACAATGCCCAGTTAGAAACAACAATGCTATTCTTCCAGTTAGAAACAACAATGCTATTGTTGGATAACGTTATGTTATCTACAATGCGGCCAGTTTCTACAATGCTGTTGTTGCATTATCGTTATTTCAAAATGAGAAATCAGCACATTTTTAACAGCATATAATTTGACGAAATGTCAATTTTTTTAAGGTCGCGAATATATTTTTCACAATTGAAATTTGGATAAAATGTGCAGCTTATATTCCTGTTAATACGGTAATTCTTTCCTGTATAAAATTCACATATAAATTCTATTACATGTTTTATTAATTTATTTATATACTTTGCGGTAGTTGACGAAAGGCGATGAGAAATGGAGAAGAAATTAATAACAAGTCGGACTAATTTCTGTGTTCCAGGAATTGCTGGGTTCACATGTGCCCTTCCAGATGAGGCTCTTTGTTGTCCGTTCTGAATGTGTTTAGATATTATTCCAGTACAGCATATTCAACTCCAAAACTAATTGTATGTTTGTTCTTAGAACAAAAACTCTCTCCCCGCCGGAATAGTTTGGTGGGGGGAATTTCAGAACAAGATCATTGGTGGGGGGAATTCCCCCTGCCCCTCCGCCCGGGATTTCGCACCCTGCTACACTAACTATTAAAACAAAAGCACTAGTTAAGTTACCAGTCTACGGTGCATTGCTACATTGGGTCCAAGCTTCCTGGACAGTGGATATTCTGTGCTTCTGAAAATTCGTCACCCTGGATATCCTAGTTACCACAAACAATCCAAAATCTACACAACACTGCAGTTAGAGGCTACGAACAAATGATTCCTCAAGGCACTTCGAAACACATCTCGACATGTCAGCTGTTTTGACGGACTAATCCTTGTTCCTTCAGTTGGTAAGTTTCGTACAGTGGTTTGTAAGATCTGAATCGTTCATTTCACAGCGATCGTTGCTTTTGTTGACGTGCATTATTGCAGAGAATGCAATATATACTAGAGCAAACAACGAGACTCATTTGCAAACTTTTCCTAATGAATAAATGAAATCTAAATAAAATCCAACCAGCACAAGTTTTTATAGTTCAACATTATGAAAATTAAAAGGGGGGATGGCCCCCTTGACCCTCCTTGAGCACGTGCTTGCTCGGACCTTCATCTAAGAAAGGGGTGTTCATATTTACGGTAAAAGTGTAAAAATATAACTAACCATCTGAGATAGTAACTTAGCCTGAAAGTTATATCTGAAATCTCAACGTTGTTGTTAGACCTGGGTTTCTTGTAGGAGTGTGCTGGATCCCGAAACCTCGGTACCGGGATCAGAAAATAATTTTCCGACTTTTCGGGATCCGGAAGAGTCGGGAATTCCAAATAATCATGTTTAAAAGTGGTCAATTCTCTATATTTTATGCATTTTAAATGTCCTAAACTTCTCAGAAATTGCTTATTATTCCAGTAATGCAAAGAATCACTTAAGGGGAACATGGCGTGTAGAATTCGAGATTTCCACAGTGTCGCACATTCTGCGCCCCGAAAATTTCCCGACTTGGTTGGAAAATTGCGAATTTCTACCGTCCCGAAAGTCGGGATCACCAAAAAAAAAGAGTCACGATTAAAAAATTTCTGTCGCGCACAACCATACTTTCACTACTTTAATATATTTTCAGTTTGAGCATCCCTAAAGAAGCAATAGACTTTACGATACAGTCCACGTGTGCGTTACACTAACTACTTGCGGGTAGAACTTGAATAAATAAAAGCAAAGCTGACAAAAACAAAAGAAAAGAGAACAACGAAGCGCAACATGGCTTGTTACAATGTTTAATTTCAAAGTAGCAGAAGCCAATGCCATCTGTAGTCCAGTTCAACATTCGAAGAATATGCCGAACTCAGCTTAACACATTTCTGTGACTAATTATTCCGTGGCATGTTTTCCACATTTACTGAAGCATACCTAAATATTTTTATGAGCCATCAACACCATGACAACATAAATTTAATTTTGTATTCTCGATTGTACCTTTATACACAATAGAGTCAAAAGCCTTACGACTTATTCTTCGTTATTGTTAAATTAATCTATTTGAGAAAGATTCATACCTTATCAACAATAATGAAAATAATTAATCAAGCTTTTTTTCACCCTCTTGTTTACTATTTATTTAGCCTTTGTAACTGTATGTTTTCTCTGAAACATAACTCGTCACTTCTGTATGGCAAACCTTTCATCTGAACTGGTGGACTCTCTAAGCTATAGTCCTATTTTTTGTATCCAAAGTTTAGGAAAGTTTTCATCACAAGACAGTATCAGCCCTAGGTATAGGTGTGAGGCCTGGGGGCATACAATATAGGAGGGGCCTATAACCAAGATTTTCAAAAAAGCAGTTTTTTGTTCCTTAGACTGAAGTAAAAGTGTCTTATTATAATCACAATATTACAGTTAATAAACAATTAATTTCATATCATTACGTAAGAGCAATAAACGGAACAGGTTAAAACAGAGAATTGTAGTTCATAAAAATAGCTTAATCGGAAGTATCAACGTGCTATAACTCGTAATAAACCGTACACACAAACAATTATTGTTATCTGGCGCTTGGGGACGGGCGAGCGCCCCAGTTGCCCCTCCCTGGGGCCGGCCCTGGGCAAGAAAGTGAGATCTCTGCTATTTAAATATTGCGATATGAAAGTGATGTACAAATAAAGCTAATTTTTATGCTTCATTATTTGTGCTACTATTTGAACGATATTACGGGGATCGTACCCAGAAAAAAAAATATCCGTAAACCATTGGTCTAGCTACAGATTTTGAAAATTTTTTCTTGGTTTAGCAGAGGCGTAGAAGGAACTGAAAATTCTCATGGCACATACACAGCTAGAGTAGAGTACCTGAAAGATATCCTAATTTGGCCAACCCTTTTTTTTCTCTTTGCCACAATATTCACAGAAAACGGAAAACTTTGTCGTAGCACAAATGAACGAGAAAGATCGGGCAGCTGAATAAAAGCTTCCCAAAGACATCACCAGATGGAGCAGCAGTCTGGAGAAAATGATATTACTGCCGTACACATACGGCGCGACAATAGCTCTATCTTTTGACTGAAGGCTACACTATTTAGTCGTGCCGTAAACTTTAATGCTTGTTATAGGGTTCAAATTACTAGAGTGCCACACACGTAAATTTGCCGTTGCGTAGAAACGTATTTTCGTTTCGTCTCCCTCTCTCTTAGCATCACGTGTTCTACCCTGCTCGAAAACCTTCGCTATTGTTGCCATATTGTCATTCCATTCCTGGACACACTCGCGCAAACTTCATTGAAAACAATTGAACAGCGCTCCAGCTCGCGGTTCCCACCGGTCAGCAGGGACGGCAATGTGGCAATATAGCACGGCGTAGTCGTTGCTTCTTTTATGCAGTGCATGTTCATTGGCTAGCTAGTAACTAGTGTTGCCAACTGTAATAATGAAGCACTATTTCTGTCACGGAAGGGGAAAGCAGGTAAAGTGGCGGTGAGTTTTGTTGGATTGGAAGCACCATATTTTTATTTTATACTAAGTATTTGACCGGTTTGACGTTGTGTGCGTGTATTGCGTGTGTTTATGTAAAAGTGTGTGTTTGCTAATGAACGTTAAATTCCATAATGCCTCCAGTTCTGTCGAAGTTGAAATCAAAAACCTTGCATAGCCAAGCTCGGGAAATTCTAAGCAACGTGCACGAGTTCATGAAGGAGGAAGCCAGTCATGGTGTTAGCATCCCAATAAAGCATTTTGGCAAGAGAGCAGCGAACAGCAGCAACAAATTGTTCATATTTCATAATTTTGGAATTATTCAAAATAAATAAATTATGTGGCTCCAACATCATTTCAACTCTGGCTCCGGCACGTGTTCTTGTAGAAATTGCATAGAGGAGGCTGTCATTTTTGCTGCTTAATGCGATAATATTGTTTTCTGTGTTAAAATTGCCATGCTTTGATGGGTGACCAAGTTCATAGCAGGGCCGGCGGAAGGGGAGGGCGAACCGTCCCATCGCCCAGAGCGGCAAAATTTGAAGAGAAGAAAAAAATAAGCCTATTGAAAACTGTGATCGAGCGAGATATTCTTTTGCGCTGAATAGTATTGAAATAGCATAAGAAGTCTCATTATTTATTTTATATTTTGATGTTTTAGTTAGGAATATATTGATTTTCAATTTTCCGTTGCTGCGTAATGACCGGGGGGGTCGAAATAGAGCGGCATCTGCCGCCACCTCCCAGGGAGGCAAAATGACTAGCGCCGGCCCTGGTTCATAACAAAAGAAAAAGCCGCGCAGCTTATCGTCTAGTGGCAGTATATGTACTTGTTATTGTTGTGGAAGCCGGCATCCTTTGTAAATGTACAACAAAGGCAACCGACTGTCGCCGATCTCAGAGAGGAAATAATAATACTGCTTCAGGAGGAGTGTTATGGTGCAATTGTAGCGGTTTAACACGTTGGCATGTTATTATCTGCCGTTGCAGTTCCATACCAGTGTATACGGGTTTTGGGAGTAAAAAGTTAGAACGCCACCAGTGCATTAATGCAATGAAAAATAATATATATATTTTTTTATTTTGTTTGAAATCACTCAAATAAGGAATCGTATGAAGAAGTCTTCTTTGCAGCATTTTTGGTAATTTTACTTATGTGTTAGTTCATATTTTGCGAATTTTTAGTCCATATGTATGTAGCTACATACATAGTCACTTGTTAGTACATATTAATCCTAGTCCTGGTATAATGCATGACGTTTAAAACTCAACGTTAGATAGACCTGAATTCTCTAATTTTATTGTTGTACGTAACAGCTGTGCATCGGCGCACCGCAGCGATTTTTCTATCTGCTCCATTAGCAACACTGCTTCTTTAGTTCTGTCGCGCATTGCACGGCAGAATTATCTGCGCTGGACTCTACCCATAACTACTGTTTATGCCAGAAGCGTGGAAGTACGTAATTGGGGTTGTTATTTGTTCTAACGGCATGCTCGAAGCTTTAGATCAACGATAAAGACAACAGAATGCTGTAATGGGGAATAAAGTGTTCTGAAAAGGTGGGCAAGGCTAATGTCAAATTCGATACTTGAAATGTAAGTTGAAATAATCAGAGTTGCAGTAACTGCTACGAGTGGGGCCCAAGCAGTGGCGGCGCCAAGATTAATCATCTGGGGGTGCGGAATAAAATGTAGGGGGTGCGATGTTGAAAATAAAGAAAACATGAAGTATGCATCATGTTTTAGCAGAGGCGCAACAATGAATTTTTGCCTGGGAAAGGGGGGAGTACCAGGATAAACGTGGCAATAATAATAAAATGACATTATTATTATTATTAGCATTAGTAGTAGTATAGGAGTAGGAGGAAGAGTAGTTGTATAAAAGACGTTATTATCCTCGTAAATCACACAAACAGTGCAACTTGGAGAAAAGAGGAACAACAAGTAGGCGGACAATAAAACCGTTTAACAACAATGCCAAAAGAAGAACTTATTGATCTGTAGGCAAATATCGAAAAACACAAACAAGCCACTCAAAACAAAAGAAGAAACAAATCTTTCAACAATACTGATGAAAGGAAAGACAGCGGCCTCTGATCTGATCTTTAAAGAGACTGCCGACAGTACAGTAAAATACATATGTGCGATGCGGCTTCTCTTTCAGTGCTTGGCTGTTGTATACAAAAACAGCGGTCTCACTATACAATACCTAGCAATCTGGCGTTCAATGTGATTATGTCCACTGCAAGAGTTAATGTTTTCAACATAGGTTTTAAAAAGGGGTGCTGAGGGGGGTGCGGAAGAAAATTAGGGGGTGTGCAAGCACCCCTTCGCGTCCCCCTGGCGGCGCCCCTGGGTCCAAGCAGGGAGTTCACCCAGAATTTGTTGTCTCTGGGGATGTAAGGGTAAATTTAGAGCCAAGAATTGACGGGGGAATGCTGGGGATTCCCTCCACACACATAAATTATCCCTGGCCAAAGAAAATTATTTTAATCCCTGCCAGGAATGCTTTTATTCCCCTCAAAGAAAATGGAATTGAGAAAATTGAAAGCATTTCCTAACTATATAACAAACACTTGAAAAATCATTCGTGTCCATTAATGGTTCAGACATCAAAGATTTCCTTGCCGAAAAGTATGCGGCCTTGGACACCATTCTGCAACTGACCAACCTAGCACCGAACGGGGAAAGCAGGCTGTTTTCCACTTACGTTTTCATGTCGTAATTACGCGCATTGAAATGTTCGCAAGAAACATGTAAGTAGGTTAGGTGGACATTAAGTTTGAACTTGAGCAATAGAATTTTGGCCAAGTTTGCGGTGTTATTAGTTCGATAGCTCTTTTTGGGTGTGAGTTTGGTTTTCTAGAATGTAAATATACTAAATGTTTCTAAATTACATGTAAATGTTACCATCAGATTTAATGACCTAGTTTAGAACCAATATTCTAAGATACTACTTAGAACCGCAAGACAATAGTGTAATTTATTGACTGGTAACGTACACAAATTTGGTTAGGTTAGGTTAGGTTAAATGAAATCAGAAATACGCCATTGAGTTGACATCTCCTCCTCCCCCCCCAATGAAAAAACTTAATTCGCACAATGGCCTAAATGGCTGCATATTGGGCCTTTGTGAAAATGTTTAGGGGGTGTTGAGGAAATGTTGAGGCTGTGTGGATAAATCACTGGCTTCAAGGTCCTATCTATGCATTACTAACATTTTCTATAACTAGAAACTACATGGTAGTGTCGTATATGGTATGCGAAGTTCAATTTGATCCTGATGCCGTCATGACGACCTTCACTAGTTGGGGGCGAATGTGTTCCTTTTTATAGCTGGTTCATAGATGGTTAATTGACGTCACCGTTTAATTCTAGACGTCAAAAGGGAGAGAGGGTGATTTCTATCTTTCCCTTGTTAATTGATGAAGTTTTTGTTACTTTTAGAAGAGTGAAGACATCAGAATCATTACTTCCGGTCATGCGCGCCGACTACGTGGGTGCTCCGGGGCTCGAGCACCCACATAAATAATCTTGTGGGTGCGCCGCACCCACAAGATTTTTAGTTTGATAAAAACAAAATAAAATAAATATTTCTCACTTGCCATTATCAAAAAATAATAAGCAATTAAAACATTGAGATGGAAGTTAAAATTTCTAACCTCTAAAACATAATTGTTTCAAATGTGTTTGTGCAAAGGCAACCAAGCAACACATTCCCCCTTCCTTGCCTGTCTCTGGCCAAGTCAAAGGCAGTCCCCACAATAACAATTGAAGTATATTGGATTGTGAATAGAATCCCGTCTTTTCGGCTTGCTTTGATGTTTCCTTACAAGTGACACACTCCATTCGTCAACAATTGTTTTAAAATAACTACTTGCCGATATTGAGCACTAATAAAGAATAAACCGAAACACAAGGAAGCCGATTGTGACCGACTACCTCAATAGTTGATTTTTTTTCTTTTGTTTCAATCAGATAAGAGCGGCGTGGTTTCCGATTTCAGTGAAGTTGTTTTCATGTAATCTGGATTGTTGTCGTTTTGTTTGTTCTCCGAGAGACAATGGCTTGGAAGGACGCGGGAGCTAAGATTGTAGACTGGGAAGTTCTCATTTTCAGAAAAAAGGGGTGTTACCGTGTTAATAGTTAGTACAAAGAAGAGGGTCTACTGACCGGATGTGTGGAGCAAAAGCTCTTCGCCGGGCAAACATTTTCGCAATTTTCAAACGTGGCACGGGACGCGTGTGGAAAGCTGAAACACAATATTGAGTATCGCTTCTTTACATACTTTCGAATTCGAACAGTAGGTTTGCTAGTCGCTATGGATAAATTCGTCATGCGTTTGTCGTCGTCATCACAGGTGGATATTACTGACACTGAACATAGTGAAAAGCATGTTCAGTCAAAAATAAGGAACCCGAGAATGTGTCTTCTGTCAGTTCCTGTGTACATTAGCAACAAGTGTCAAGAAATCGTCAGGCAGGTCATACCATGAAGGATGGAAAAATACATTTCCTTGGATTTATTACGACAAAGAATTGGACAAAGTGTACTGTAGTGTGTGTAAAAACACTTTTGATTCCAGTATAGTGCTTCCGTCGGCAACTGCTACTTCTGCAGACAGGGATTCGTGTAATGCATTTGTTCGAAATGGATTTTCCCAGTGGCAAAAGGCAATTGAACGTTTCAGGGTTCACGGAAAATGTACACTTCATCGTTCGTCCGTTACTTCTCTGGCAACTACGAAACAAGGAACCAATGTGTCATCTCTTATCTCAACACAAATTAGGAGATATGAAAAATGCACGCAAGACGATTTTAAAGATAATAACGTCCCTCCAATTTTTAAGTCAGCAAGGAATAGCAATTCGGGGTCACACCGATGAAGCATCAAATATTCATCAGTTGCTGCTGCTTAGAGCAGAAAATGCTCCTGAGTTGAAATCTTGGCTGCGGCGAACTACATATAAGTGGGTTTCTCACGATATATTGAATGAAATTGTATCTTTATTATCCAGCGATGTACAGCAAAATATTGTGAAATCTATTGAGGCGGCACAATATTTTTCTCTCATTGTAGATGAGACTTCCGACATATCAGTGAAGGAACAAATATCCATATGCTTCAGATTTGTCGATGAAAATCTGCAAGTTGAAGAAGTGTTTATGGGCTCGTAGCTTCAACAAGTTCTAGGACATTGTTTGAAGTCGTCTAGGATGTCATAAGACGTTTATCTCTCGACATAAAATACTGTCGTGGTCAATGTTATGATGGCGCGAGTAATGTCAGTGGACATTTAACAGGATTACAAAGTAGGATTACTCAGTTGGAACCGAGAGCTATATTTGTTCATTGTTCGGCGCATAATTTGAATTTGGTAGTGCAAGATGCGATGCAAGGTATCAGTTATGTGCGAGACTTTCTGGTGATTCTTCGTCAATTATTATCATTTGTAAGACATTCGCTAAAGAGGCTAGCAGTGTTTCAATCGCTACAAGAAGACAACGAAGATGGTGTTGTAAAAAACATTCCCAGACTGACTTTGCGACCATTCTGTCCCACTAGGTGGTGTGTGAGTGTAAAATCACTACAATCGTTGGAAACTTATTATGACGTTCTCTTGAAATTTTTGGAAGATCTATCAGAAGAAAAAAGTGAAGTCGGTGGGAAGGCTAGTGAATATTTTTCAAACCTACATCAATTCAGATTTCTTATTTTCCTGAAAATGTTAATTTCAGTTTTCGGCAGGATTGAACAACTTCATTCTTCTTTTCAGAAGAAATCATTGTCATACCGAGAGATCAAAACTTTGGTGGAAACTTTGTCTGCAAGTTTAGCTTCACAAAGGGATATATTTTTTGAGTTGTAGAATGAAATCTCGAGGGAAGCGGAGGAATTGAACATTGATGAACCAGTTTCGCCTAGAAAAAGAAAGATGCCAAAACGCTACGATGAAGGTAGTGATCCTCATACGTATCAAACGCCGGAGGAAATGTACAGACAAATATTTTTTGGAATAATTGATGTGGCTGTGGATTCACTAAATCGTAGATTTCAAACAAAGGTTTTGGAACTTATTTCACAACTTGAAGCTTTTGCTATCGGTCAAATTGGTGATGATCGAATTCTGCAGCTCTAAGGGACAGACTTTGATAAAGACAAGCTAACATTGCACAGGGACATGTTTCTAGATGTGTGCTGAACGAACAAAGAAAAAGTGGCCAACTTGTCAGACATTACAAATATTTTAAGTAGAGAAAACAGTGGTCCCATGCGTGAAATGCTCACTGAATTTGTGAAGTTTGTACGGCTGATTTTTACTATACCTGTTACTTCTTGTACCTCTGAGCTGTCATTTGCAGCACTTAGACGATTGAAAACGTTTTTGCGGTCAACAATGATCCAAAAAAGATTGAATGATTTGGCAATTTTGCATGTTCATAAAGAAATGACTAAAAATATTGACATTACAAAATTGCAAACAAATTCATAAGTGCAAATGACGTAAGAAGGGATGTGTTTTATATTGAAAGTTAACATGTCATGATTATTATTATTATTATTTGGTACATAAAGTTAGTCATTTTGTAGTATCTGTTCACAACAAAATCCTTGCATAGTTCTTTCTGCAATACAATTAAAATTATTTGCATTTATGAAGATTTTTCATTTTAATTTGTATGAATGTGGTATTTTCTTTTAGTAACGTGTTGATAATATCATTGCCTCTTGCAATCATTGTGCATGTAAGTTGTTTAAAGTATACAATACTTGATAATTACAGATCTAACCGCCATTGATATGCACCCACAGAAATTTTGGAAAGTCGGCGCCCTTGCTTCCGGTTAGGTTAGGTTAGGTTAGGTTAGGACAGGACCTTTGGTGGGAGCTTCAAGAATTTCGGTGTAGGCCCAGGATCGTGAGGACATAGTGTAAGAACGGGTTCCGGTCTAGAAAAACAGATAATAGCTGTGATAGGGTCGGCAGGTCTTGGTTTACAAGGGGCTGTTGCTTCACAGCAGAACTATTTTTGTTCGTGCTAAAAAAATGTATTTCTGGCGTGACCACATCAGTAGAATTAGTAAGCATGTCACGACATGGTCAACCCATTAAAATATTTCAACAATGCAAATTAAATATTACTGTCAGAGATATTGGTACTACCATAGTAAAGAACAGTTGTTACTAATAGATAGATGTTTGAATATATCTTCGGTTGTTGGCGATGAAATAAGAGGTAATAGAAGATCTCATGAAGGACAAGAAAATATATTCCTTACTTACTGTTAGAAACCTCGATTTTCCTGCATTTTTCCCCCAAAATTGGTGTTTTGTTTACTTTTCGGTGTTATTTTCCCCCAAAATTAGCGTTTTTACTTCAGAACACTTTTTCTGCTATACGTTATACCTTCATTGTGTTTTTAAGCTAGTATTTTAAAATGTAAGTCACATGACCTATTCTGTTCGTGATTCGTACGTTATAAACGATTTTTGAGAAAGTTATTTTTCATTTCTTTCGCATTCGCAACCAATACCGGTGTTACGGTCCCTGTGTGACGGCAAGAGAACACTCGCCGTTTTGCTCGGCGATGCAAAATGTTCCGACAAAAGGTGAAAATTCGTGGGAAACATCCATTTCTAAAACACAAGAAATGAATATTCGCACTATTTTTCTGCTTTTAAGCACAAAATGTGTTGAAATTCGCGAAAAAGCTAAAATTCTCATTTTATGCCAAATCCGCGTTATTTCGCGATTTCGAATGCATGTTTTAGAACATGTCATTGCATATACATAAACGACGTCCATGGCGGAGTGGTTAGCACGGTGTGCTATGACGCCAGGGTCCAGGGTTCGAATCCCGGCCTGGGAATGGGTGCTCTTTGTGACTGTCCCTTCATCTTCATGGTTAGCCAAAAGTGGCAGAAAAGCGACCAATCAGTCAAACCTACACCTTGCAACACTGACGTACGCAGGTTTTTTTTCCGAAGGAGCTGGAATTGTAAAGAAAAGGTGGAGAGTAAATAGATGCTTTCTAGGGAGAGGCATACACAATAAGATATTTCCTACAATTAGGACTTTCTACTACCAAAAATATCAATCAGGGCTCATTTTAAGGGGAGTTTGCACTTACCCCTCTGTTTTCCCCAAGTTCTTCACTGTTTTTATTTGAAAATGTTGATTTTCTAAAAATGTTAGAGAGGGCTGTAGCCTCATCAACCCCCCTCCGCGTACGCCAGTACCTTGCGTCGCTATACATTACAAATATATCCATTCAGTACACAAAATTAATATTGTGAGAATTATTAGTCCCGTTCCCCGGGACATTGGTTATTATTATTTTTTTGCATTTCTGTAGGTTTTAATGTATTTTTATACGTATATTTATTTGTTTTCCAGCTGCATTTCCCACATGGTCATTTCATGCATTTTAGTTTTGTTTACTTCTTCCAAAATTCTACGAAGAAAAACTGTGCAAGGGCAAAGAAAGCATGCTTCTTGTTGGTGCCTGGCGACAGATAACAGGAGAGATAGGAAAATAGGTTGTTCGCAGTGTTGCAGACACCTGCAAACACTAAAGTGCAATTGCTTCTAATCTAATTGCTATTGAATTATTTGAGTACGTTTTCACAAATGCAGTGGGATGCATAAGTATTACCAAGCAAATTGTCCATGAGCATGTTCATGCACTTCATTTTATGCAATAAGGGTTCAAAATTTGAAACAAAATGCTGCTGACAACCTTTGCATCATCATACGTAAAAATCGAATCCTTAAAAACACGAAAGATGTAAGAGAAATATTAATGAAAACAGCCATGGACAATTTGCCAAGTAATACTTGTGAATCCCACTGAACATGACACTTTTATCATTTATGAAATTCAAGCTAATATCTGAAGTAATTTTATAAGTCTGTTTATAAAACTTCTTAGGTCGACATATGATGTGAGTCTTACATGTGACCCTACTCACACACAACGAAAGCTTGTTTTCAATAGAAAAGCCTATGTAAAGGGGAAATATGTGAGGAGAGAGAGAGAGAGAGAGAGAAAGAGAGAGAGAGTCCCTCTTGCACCTCCCAAGTTACGCCTATGATGCTACCTTTATTTCTTTTTGGACGATAAGAAAAAATTAAATATTTTTAAGCTTTTCTTGATAATAAGCTCAGTGTATATACTGTCTGTAATGTCAAAGGGAGTGACATTGTACTTTCTCTAACACAAGTCAGTTTACGAGATTGTTACATTACAATCAACTGAATTAAGTTTCTTGTGTCGAATCTGCTAACATTTTACACACCTGCTAAGGTGTCGGTCGTGTTTCTTAGTACATAACTTAAGCTTACCTTTCGCTTTTGTCCTCGCATGTTAGGGGGCTTTATTCACAAACTCACATGTCAGTTGTCAACACGCTTTTAGTTTGTTTCTGAACCATGTAGATTCCTGTTATATAATACCGGTTTCCGACACATAGATAACGGCTTGAATATAACTGAAGTTACAGATAACGCGGTTATCTTTATCTTCCTTCATTTTTTATGTACTTGTAGCAAGTCAACGTTAGCTAATTGTAACGGATACAATTTTTATAACCCAATAGTGATAAGCGTTTGGGGCCATTCTGAAACTTCGCCATCTGGTGGTACATTCGTGAATAAAAATTTCAAATGTCACACTTTGTGTAGTTTTGTGGAAGGAAACCCAAATATCTGTGTTTAATACATTATACTACGATAATTTCACAATAGTATTAGCAAGAATGGTATTAGTTTTTATACAAGGTGACAAGAAATAACCCGTACAAAGTTTGGCGTATCCTGCCAAGAATGTAGTGTATCGTAGCCAAATAATTGTTGTGTTATTGGATTCTCCATAGTCTTTTGTAACTGTACTTGTTGTTTCGGCTTCATAACGATTACAGTCTTTGTGTTTCAGACTGTCAACCAAACGCAGTGCAATTTTTTAACTGTGGCGTCAGGGAAAGCGTCAATGTGAAATTGTTCGTTTGCTGGGTGTTCCAAAAATGACAGTCTCAGATGCAGTTCGGCGATTCAAGGAGCTCGGCCATGAAGGCGACCGTCCCAGAAGAGAAAGAAAGCCTACCATCAACACGTCCCAGAACCGCAAGATCATCAAAAAGCGAGTTCAGCGAAATCCGAGGGTCTCCATGAGAAAAGTCGCCCGTGAGATCGGGATCAACAGCGAATCAGTGCGGCAAATGGCAAAAAAGAACCTCAACCTCAAGGCGTACAAGCTCCAAAAAGTTCAACTTCTCACGGACGATATCAAGCGCCTGCGACTCAAAAGATGCCGCCCTCTGAAGTGCCGGGCCGCAGGTCAGCAATGGGAGCGCATTCTTTTCACAGACGAGAAGCTGTTCACCGTGGAGCAGGCGCACAACCACCAAAACAACAGGACCTGGTCTGCAGGGGCTCCCGGTACCTCAGCCATCGTCCAACACCGCCAAAATCCGCAGTCGGTCATGGTGTGGGGCGGAATTTGCGCAAGCGGCAAGACGACCCTGGTTTTCGTGGATCAACTGGTCAAAAGCAACCAAGAAGTGTACCGCCGCAACATTCTCGAGAACGTTGTCCTTCCGTGGGCCCAGAAGCACTTCGGCGATACACAATGGATATTCCAGCAAGTATCCGCTCCGGCCCACAGGGCGAAAATGACGCAAGCGTGATGCAGAACCCATTTTCCGGACTTCATCGCATCGACGGAATGGCCGCCCTACTCGCCGGACTTCAACCCAATGGACTACAGTTTCTGGTCGATTTTGGAGGCCAGGGTATGTGCTAAACGCCACCACAGTTTGGAGTCGCTGAAGCAATTGCTGCGTCATGAGTGGAACCGATTGTCGCCCGAGGACCTGCGGCCCATTGCCCAAAATTTCAAAGCCCGTTTGGACCT
Source organism: Lepisma saccharinum (assembly GCF_977018435.1). Taxonomy (NCBI): domain Eukaryota; kingdom Metazoa; phylum Arthropoda; class Insecta; order Zygentoma; family Lepismatidae; genus Lepisma; species Lepisma saccharinum. Next base: position 24,413,079 of record NC_139229.1, read on the forward strand.
CTGTATCGCCGCCCAGGGAGGCCACTTCGAAACCAGTTGAACATCTTGTTCCTAAGGTCCCATGTCATTGTTCTTCAGTGTTGTTTTGCTCAATTGTGTCGGTTTAATAACTTTATGATCACAAACATTAGTACGGGTTATTTCTTGTCACCCGATATTTGCTTTCAAGACTCGTGATTCTATTGTTAAGTTAACTTCAAATATTGTGGACGTATTTTGTATGTTTACAAGGTGTGCATGAACTCAGCCGAGATATTGCGGTTTTATATTTTGAATTTATACTTTGCTTATTTTACGTCGTTTTACTGCATCTTTACGTTAAGCACGGCGATGAGGATGAATAATGAGCTGCAATAATAGATAACAAAGAAACACGATGCAACGTCCATGCCCAGTGACGGAGATTGGGAGCCCCCTTGTCCCCTAATCGTCGACACTCCATGCCTTACCCAGGATTGAAACTTAGATTTCCTGAACCCGGAATCTGACAATATTCGGGTTTGATTTCTTGTGATGAAAAATTTCAGTGCTTCCGATTTAATTTTAAACTGTATGTTCAGATCAGATTAGCTCCCGAGCATAAAACAAACTTATCCACGGCCATCTTTAATCCGAGGGAGGCTGGAGCCTTCAATTTGTAAATAAAGCTAGCCGTGACTTATCACAAATGCTTCAATATGCACCACTACTTCATGCTAAGGTTTTGCCATCTGGTGGTGGGGGTGAATTACAGTTAGCCATCCACTCACCTGTATACATAGCTTACGTGACAAATTTTCAAAGGAACCCAACAGACATTATGCAATGGATAACATTCAGTGAACCACTTCCCCCACAATTCATTGCGCCATATTTCCGGCAAACAGATCAGATCCTGCATTGAAAACATGCCAGGTCTTTGCCGAAGTGATTAAAGGTATGATATGATTATCATGATCACATAAAAATGTAGCTATACCTTTTCCGAAGCTCTACAGAAAACGTGAAAAGTGTGTAAATTGGCGAAATGCAAATTTCCTCACTGTAAGAAGGCTTCTCATATGCTTTCCTTAACACACACACACGAATCTGTTTGCCGGATTTTTTCCCCAGAGCACACTGCTTGATGACGTCAAATTGAATACCATTCATTAATTGTTTATAGTGTAACACACGCATACGTAGATTACAACCCCCCCCCCCCACACACACACAGGGACAGAAAGAGAGAAGAGGAAAGCAAGACAAAAGAGAACAAGAACTATGACAATAATGATAAGAAAAGAGAGAATAGAGCAGAAAGGGTTAGGGAGAGAATGAAATAGTGAAAGAATGGGAAAAGATACAGAAATATAAAGAGACAGAGAGAGAGAGGAATGAAATAGCGAAAATGGAAAGAAAAGAAAAGAGATAAAGAAATGATGAAGGGGAAAGAGAGAGAAGTGGGGAGAGAATAAAATAGCGCAAATGGAAATAGATAAAGAAAGGATAAAGGAGGGAGAGAGAGATATGTGGGGAGAGAATAAAATAGCGCAAATGGAAAGAGATAAAGATAGGACAAAACGAAATGGTTATAACGGGGGAAGGACAAAGAGAGATAGGAGAGAATGAAATAGCGAAATTGGAAAGAGTTGTAGAAAGAAATAGTAAGAAAAAATAGCGAAAGAAAGGGAAATGCAGTAGCGTACGCAGGATTTCATCAAGGGGGGGTTATATCTAAAACTTTCTCCAAATTCACATTACCATTGTTTTATTATACTTTAATTAAATAATAATACTCATAATTAATTAATAATACTTATAATTAATTAATTAGTTGAATTACTACTAATAATACTACTAATACCACTACTACTATTAAGTAGTAGAGATCTACATAATATAGTATTTATGAAAGCAATAAAACGGAATTAATTTCTAGTAATTCGATTTTTAACAAATTCTAGAGCATTTTTTCTTTCTTACGAAATAATTGTCTACTTAACGATATGAGACATTTTAAGTGTGAAGAAAATCCATAAAAACTAGAAAATATATTAAAATACTTGTAAATTGAAATAATCAAAGTACGGAACTCATCCAAGAAGCTGCGGGGGTCTGGTCAGTAGGGCATCTGACAACCATGCGGGAAATCCGGATTCGATTCCCGGAATTGGTTGGAATTTTTCCGGCTTTGTCGCCGCATAAATATCCCCGATAATTCTAATCTGGATTGTCTCACTGTTATTACCAACAAAACATTTTACAATAATTAAGCTTATTGTCGTTTGAAATCAGAAATTCAAACGTGCCGCGGGAAGGTGGACTGGTGACTGAGTTATTCTTGTCGGCCTAGCCTTTGTCTATACATTAGCCGCTTTCAACGAACCAAGAACTTTCTTTAGTTAATGCTCATTGTTCACACAAAAAAATAAATGATCATTGAACATTGTTGCAGCAGAGATACAAAACAACTTTTTTGCTCTTTAAAATCATGGTTGCCCTTATACATTATTTTCAAGAATTCGTGTTTATTTTCAAGGCATTCACTCTTAAAGACGCGTGTTTGAAATACTGTGCTTTTCTCCGTGCTGCATGGGAATAATAATTAAAATTATATTATTATTATTGTTATTATTATTATTATTAGTAGTAGTAGTAGTAGTAGTACTGTCGCAGGTCCTTGACAGTGATAAATTGGTCATTTTTATTTTTTCCACAGCATTTTTCATAATATTTCAAAAGCTCAAGGGGGGGGAAACCCCGTAACGCCACTGGGATATATATATATTATATATATATATTATATATATATATATATAGATATATATATATATATAATATATATATATATATATATATATATATATATATAAGAAGAGAATGAAGTAGCAAAAATTAACACAGAGAGAGAAGAAGATAAAGAAAGGAACAGAAAGAATGAAATGAGAAAAAGTTATCATTGTGTCTGTTTTTCAATATATACACTTTCGTTTGTCACTTTTTCCACTTGTGCTGTGACTTTTATCCTCTGTTTCTGCCGACAGGTCTCTATTTTTCTCATCCTATCTGTTGCCTTTTTCCCCTGTACTTCTCTCTCTCTCTCTTTCCCCATCTGTATTTCTTCTCTCTTCCTCTCTATATCTCTATCCTTGTGTTTATCTCTGCCTTCACAATAATAAACTCAATTCCAAAAGATGCATACAATTTCCCCTTCAAGCAGGACGACCTAAATGGGGCAAGCCCCATCGGGCACAGTTTTTAGAAAAAAACTATTTTGACTATGAATTATTATGACAGGATTACTACTATTTACAATATTCGGTATTAACTTTTGGAGCTTTAAGATTTTTTTGTATACCCCCAATCTGCAACTATGACTTCCCCATGACGTCCAGCAACCAGTTGATAATGATATCAAGAGTATCTGTAGCATGACAATATATGGCGCTACTTGTACCTAATCATTTACCTTAATAGTATTGCAAAATTACAATATCTTGTGTACATTTGAGATACATTGGGATTTGGATCAAATTAATACTGTCAACAACAGTTTTTTGTGGGTAATCTCAATAAATGTGCAGTTATAATTTTCAAGTTTGCATGTATTCCATTTTTAGTAAATATTTGAATTAGATTTTTGTACAGAGATGCACAAATAATTTCCCTTAAAATACAAAAATCTCAATGTTATATCTGAAACAGAACATGAACAATGCTATGTTACCTGTTCTTTAAAAAATTCAAGAAAAACTAAAGTTTTAGTGATTTTTCATCATAATAAAATAATGAAGTAAAGAATTTTCAGATAGCGTTTTTTTTAAATAGTACATAAACCTGAATATTTCATTTTTTTTTCTCCCATGAAGTAATTATACGCACATAAACAGAGAGGTGATAGTAAACCAGTCAAAAAATTAATAATTTGACCTAAGAGAAATTTGTACTTTTCATGCTTCTTCAATTCTGAAAGATTAAAAATGCTGATCCATCAAACAAACACGATTTTACAATGGTTTTCATTTAGATAACGAAGTACAAAAGATACTCATATGTTTGTTAAGTGTTTTGGAAGAGATGACACAATGCAAAACTCTCATTCTGTCTTGTTTTTTTGACGAAAATTTATTGTCACAGTGACGTTTGTCCCCATTTGAGTGAGATAATTCCCCCACTCGTTTTCTCTGACAATCGTTGGACATTACATCTCATGACGACACAAAGCACAGACGAGTAAACGGGCTGGGCCGATTGACAATGGTGAGTGTGAAATTGTCGCAGAACTTGTGTAATTATCGTGAACTGGATTAGGTTTATCCATAGACGTGACTTTGTGGGAGCATGGGGAACATGCCCCAACAAAGGTTTGAGGTTTATTTAAATTTACAAGTTTTTGTTAACCTCCTCGGACCTAAAGAATACGAATATTTTTTTAAGATTTTGCGAATGTCACTCTTATGTAGGAAAATGTCCTGGGTGCTATTTTTATGGAATGGAAAACTTTACGATTCTGTTCCTCTATCCTCCCCCCCCCCCCCAAAGTTAAGCCCCAAGTTCTAGTCTGCCCCCCCCCCCAAACATAGGCGCCAGGTAACCAGTCCTTATTATCCTATCTGCACACAGAGTGGACTTAGAACTTTAAAAACTGACCTACAGCGATGGGAGACTTCCGTAATATTCAAAAAGTCGTTATTGATTTTTCTTACCAATAACATACAATAATATTATATATAGTTGGTTCGTGGGAAACGAAAAGGATAATTACTTCAATATAGAGGATAGAACAATAGATAATAAATTTAAAATTAAAGTCCGTCGGGCGCCAATATCCACTTCTGGATTTGCAAGGGATGAGGAAGGGGGAGGGGCATGAGACCAAAGGGGTGTCGAATAAGAAAAAAAAGCGTTTGAAAATAGTTCAAGCCACACACATGTTAGTACTGGAGCCATATTAGCTTAATATTGTTGTCAGTTTGCAAAAAAAATATACATATTATGTGTGTGTGTGTGTGTGTGTGTGTGTGTGGTAAACAATTTTATACGAGTCGAGATTTATTGATTGATTGATTTGGTTTATTTTACTTCGCTTTCCTGACACTTTTAACTAATAGAGAAGATAAGAATGAATGATAAGATGAAATTGATAGATATTTATTATGTTAATGCATATAATAAAAGCATATCAATATTTATTAAATACATATAGGACGCCATGTATCTAAAAGTTCGGTGAATAGTATCAGAAAACAAATAAAACAAAATATACAAACAAATGACCTTTATTGGCTTTCAAAATAATAGCCATCAGCCACAACACACTTTTGGCAACATTCATAAAGGTTCTGGAAACTGTCACCAAAGGCTTCTTTATGGATCGATCGTAGAACCGCTGTCACGCGTTCTTGGATTGCAGCCACGTTCGCCTTTCATGACGCTCTTCAGGCGGGGAAACAAAAAGAAGTCCGCAGGCGACAGATCAGGGTAGTACGGTGGATGATCGAGAACAGGTACGCACACGGATCGCACAGGCGCGTTATCGTGCAGTAACATCCGCTGTTCAGTCCTGTCCAACTCTGGCCGAACACGCCTGATGCGTTTTCATGCGGCGTTCACGATTTGACCAGCAGGAACGAACTCCATGTGGATGTTGCATTTTTCTGTATATCTTGTAGTTTCTTACTGCACTCCTGGGTAACTACGTTCGTTATGCTTTATGCCTATACAAAGCCATGGCAAGGGCACATGGGCGCACCGCAGGGGGGAATTTGGGGGGTCAGAACCACTCTCTCGGCCATCATGTTATACAGAAAATTCCATTTTTCACATAATTTTATAATATAAAATTTCTCATTATAATGGAAAATTTCTTATCTTTGTATCATTTATCATTTTCAAATGACAGGAATCGCTGTTTGGGACGACACAGCAGTATTTATCTATAGCTGCACACTTTGTAGGACTTTCAATACATTCCGTACCAAAGTTGTTGCTTGAGAATAAGCTTCACTTCTCATATTTTTCACTTGGTTGAACCCCCTCCATAGGAAATTCCTGGGTGCGCATATGAAGGCCCCCCTCCCCCACACTGCGGGGTTATGCGGTTTATAGATCCAGCACTGATACGGATAGATAATGTTATAGATTGCAGTTCCGTACACATGGATGTGCACAGGATTTTTCCACGAAGGGCCAAGCAAGGTATTTTTTCCAGAGCGGCGCAAAAGAGGCATGTTTTCCCCAATAATAGTGAGGCCCCCTCAAAAAACACTACTTCACTGAAAATATCATGTTCCTTCACACATAAATTACTGTAACTGAAATGAAATTATGTGTGGAATATATAATTTTTAGGTGGACATTCATTTTTCAGGTGGGGGCGTGGTTCCCGCTTGCCCGCCCTTAGGACGTCTATGTGCGTACACCATCAATAAATTTGTAAAAATTGCATCATCAAAATTACACTAATTAGGCTTACAATGTAATAACCGTTAAAACGGTTATGGCCATTTTTACGGTAGGTGGATGGCTGTCGCAATTGACTGTGTTAAGCCGTCTTTTCTCCAGTCAATCTTTTTACACTATAAATAATAATATTTAGTTTAAAAAGTTTAAGAAGAATTGAAGACTAAAATTGGTAAACGCTGTAAGTGCCAGAAGAATTCAAACACCGTTTTCCACGTTAAACTGTGCAATGTGCCATGCTTTATAATGTGGTAAACGTAAAAAGTGGCTGGTAGCCCTCTAAGTAGATCAAAGGGCGTGTAAAGAGGTCACTAGTGTGAACGTTCTTACGGGCTGATGTGCGGAACGATGCGATTTCCCAACACTTTCGCTTTTGGCACTTACAACGATTCCCACTTTTAGTCTACAATTGTTTAAGAACGCACAACTATTTGTCACACAGTTTCAAACGTCTTGTCAGTCATGGTGAATACCTATCTACCTTAACCCACATATGTTATTGCATAATAAGTGGGTGATAATGAAAACGCATAAACAACAACAAACAGCTCATACGGGTGACGGGAAATAGCTCCCAGTTTGCTAACATAGTTATAATTTGCAGGTCAGGTGATGAAATGCCGAGTTTGTTAACCAGGGTCAAGCAGTGCACGATTTAAAATGCATTCAGTGGCGTCGCTAGGCCCTTTTGGAGGGGGCTTCAGCCCCCCAATCCCTCGATAAGCCCCCCCAATTTTTAGCTATTATTACATACAGTATTTCGAGAAAACATATTTGAACAATTGTTAATGCAGGAACATACCTCTAGATACATATTCTGGGAAAGACTCGTTTCGTTGTGACAGTTTTTTTTAAACCACGATCTTACATCTGACACGTCATGTCTTTAGCTGGCAACAGTGCAAACGATCGCCGTCATTTGTTCTATTTTCACAACGGTTGCTACGCGAGGAAACGGTAGTGGTGCGTTTTGTGTTACGGAGTTAGTGGTATTGTGTGTTCGTTATCAAAGCTTTTTGTGACATTTACTGTTGTTCATACAACAATGGACAAATTTATTATTCGAAGTAAGCTCCTGAAATCGAAAATCGGAAAAGGAAGAGTGTCATGAATTGTGTGTGGATTGTGTTATTGATACTTTTGCAAGAAATTCGAACCGCAGAGTACATCTGATACATAAAGACATAGTTCACCAGCATTAGAAAAACAGAACAAGAATATCCATCTGTTTTCATAAAAATTAATGCAGTAAGTCTATGTTAGTTTTAATTCCTTATGCTTGTTATATATTATTGTCTTATTAATCACTTTGCTATTTTCAAACATTAAAAATATTTACAATAGTAGTAAGTCATGTATCTGGTTGTAGCCCCTCCAAAGCAGATGGCCTAGCGACGCCACTGAATGCATTTGTGCCTGTTAGATGAACAGATAGACTGAATCAGCAGGGTAACTTGAGTCTTAACTTTGGGGGTAGATCATAAACCTAATGTTCCAGAAGGCCTTTTTTTTTAAAAAAAGTATCCGTTAACATGTAAATGTTAATAAACCTGGAATTTTTGTCCTCGCCAAGTCACGCCTGTGGTCATCGTTTTTCTCTTTACTTCACATTTCTGTCAGCATAGTGAAAATATGGGATGGATGAAGGGAGAATCACAAACACACATGACCAAAACACAACCCTTGTCCCCGTATAAGGCGGCTCTGGGGCTCACCAGCCTCAAATCAATGAGTACCTGGGGGCAACCATGGGGGGGAAGGCATTCGGAGAGTGGTGCTGATCACATCGCCTCCAAAGTGGCCGAGATCGGGAATGCATGGGGCCCTAGCCCAACATCCCCTAAATGTGCCTTCATGGCACGATGCTATATGCACGGGAAACTTTATCATTTTACTGGGTGAGTCCCGACGCCACAGCCTCGTTAGTATGCCATTTAAGATTTCATCATTTCCCCTCTGGGGAAAAAAGTGGAGGGAAATTTCATTCTGTTCACTTTATTTTTACGTGCAGAGTAAAATAAACGTTATTCCTTTTCCAAATAATTCAAAATAAAGCATTGCCCACCTGGCCACCTCCCCCTTGGAAAATATATCTGGGTGTGCAATGTGTACATGGAAATCTCGCACCGCAACGAGCGCTCACTGGCCTCCACAAGTTCATGCAAGTTGTTCAATACTGAGCTACAAGCCCTCAAAGGATGTTGCGACACTGCTTATTATAATCAAAGGAAACAGATTACACTACTTGCCAGGGCAGCACAATATCATGCAACTATAGATCACGATATTGTTTATCTGGTCATGCAACTAATTGTAATTTGTACGCAATTGTTTCCATTTCCTTTAGAATATTGTGAAAAGGTTACTAGAAGATAGTAACAAATAACAATTAAATTATGTATTGTAAAACTTGGCAGTTACCTTTATACTATTACATTGTTGATGCCTATAGGGGCTATCCACGAGTAAACAAAAACATATCGAACGGCACAATCGATTGTGGAACTGTAGCACAACAACTTCCGGTTCACGGCGGCCGGGTAATTGAAGCGCGTACTTGTGGCCTTTCTTCTCGTTTTATATACCGGATGAAATGGATCATATAAAAGCACTTGACGACGAGGAGAAGAAGAGATATCAGGGCAAAGTAGAGGCCTTTGCATATCAATTGGATGAGAAACTAGGAAGTAATACGGCATTATTTCAGGATGAGATCCATTGGCTGATCGTCGTTGCATTGGCGATATTTGTAGCCGACATATTTAATGGAAAGTATTTTTTCCTACAGAGCGACGAGCGAGAGCGCTTAAAGCATGCAAATCTTTGGATCCATACATTTATGTATTAAGTGAAAAAGTGCGAGATGTATGGACATATAAAAAACGGAAAAATGGTTTTTTTTTCTTTTCTTTCTTTCTTCAGTCAGGGCGAGTCAGAGGGATGCGGTAATGCACACTTTCTGGTTTCGTTCCCGTTTGAACGCAGAAATACAAAACGCTCATTGTTATTTTAAGTCAATTTTCTGCTATTTGTGTTAAACATGACGATAAAGATGAATAATAAACTAGAAAAATTAATGATGGCATAAACACAATGACAAACCATTGCCTGACCATGGTGTTCAAACCTAGGACCTCTTCCCTATCAATGTTGAAAAGATTTCCTTTGCAAAAGACTAAAATTAAAAATAGTGCCCGCACTTAATTTTCTGGTTACACAAAAAAATATTTCCTCTGGTTGCCCAAAAATGTATTTCCTCTGGTTACACACACACAAAAAAAATCTGGTTACACAAAAATTTAATACAGTTCGTATGTACTTCAAAAACGTAACGTGTAACCTATCTGACTATGACCGAGCATCTTTTGAAGGGAAGAGTAATATTTTTGCTCATATCACTAAAGCAGAGAGAAAATCGAGATTTGAATGATTTCTCTTCTACCTTTAATGAAGTGCAAGGGGTGCGGGACGCAAAATTTTTGGTTGGGAAGGAAACAGGACGGGGTATTTTTAAAGTCCTGACGTTCAAAACGGGAAAAATAATGTTATTTCCCGACTAAATTGGGAGATTATAAGAGCGGAAAATATTCAACATTACCCGATACTAAAAAAAAAAATGTTAATTATACACACAATTTCACCCTCGGGTGATGATTCATTTTACATTTCTGGATTCAATAAATTTCGGACATTTAGTACAAAAAAAATATGTAGGGAATAAACTAATTTTAAACTCTTATAATTTTTTCCGAAGTCTGGATCGGAACGGGATTTTCTTTTTTTTCAGATCCCGACCTTTTGGGTTCCTGCACATCCGTTGTCATTACTGTGGAGTCTACTCATGCTAATGGGCTTCCAATTTTCACGCCTGACACCTTGAATGCAATTATTTTGGCGCCTAGATCTCGAGCGAGGAAAAGGGTGAAGAGAGATCCGTGAAAGATTATTTAGCCCTGATCGTAGTTTACATCCCCCTTGTACACACCCATTCGTTCCTTTCATACATGACACAATCTCAGCTCCCTTTAGCGTCATGTTGTGAGCCTACGAACCGGAAGTTGTTGTGCTACAAGCATGGCGTCCGCGCGAAGTCACTTCCTTCCGGTGGATAGCCCCTATACATTCAAAGTGTTATTGTTATGCATCGGCGGCGATTGGGGCAGTTGCCCCCCCCCCCCGCACTTTTGCCCCGCACTATGCTAAACCTTATATACAAAGCATGGCCGTATTTAGAGGGGGGTTAGGGTTCAACCCCCCCCCCGAAACATATGGCATGTTGGATTAATGGAAGTTCAGAAACAAAAATTTGTAACACATTTTCAAAAATGTATTCACAGTTTCACAAGAATACAACAGGGAGACAATCCTGGAATGATCGAGCTAGAATTTTCAAACATTTTGAATTCTGAAATTTGAGCAAAACTGATTTAATTCTCCGAATAGCAGCCCACCCGCGACCCCTTCATTTCACTTCTGCTGTCCTCTTTCAGTGCTGTTCCTGGATCAGACTCAAAATTCAACTGTGATTGTCCCAAAATTCCCGATCCAACGTCTAAATTCCCTGTTCGATAAGGGTTTAAATCCCCCTTTATAAGAGTTCGAAACTATAAGATATCCAGCTGCGTAGTGCATTAGATTCACTATCCTTCAACCAGTGGTTCGATATTAGTATACATACATTTAACCTATATGCGGTTTTATAAAACACATACTTGTATATTATATAATGCTGTTTGGTAAGTATAGGAACAATATGAGCGTCGGAAAGTGGGATCGAACTGGTCCATCGACCCCCCCCCCCCGAATTGACATAATTTATTTCAAGTTGCAAAATAGCAAAATGTTTGTTAGTTTTATTGTTAATAACGGAAATAAAGTCCAGTTAGTTAGTATTCCAACAGAATAACCAAAGAAAAACGTCGTTAGATCGAAAAATTGAGGTTACAATACATGCACCAGCTTATGTTCTACCATTTAATACAAAGAATAACTGGTTTCCACAGTTTCAAAATTCCAAAAATTTAAATTTTATGTGAGTGGTCAAACAACAAACATTATTATGACTAAAACTTATCTCTTACTTTTAAAGCTTTTTCTTGAGGTATCTAAAATTTAATAACAAAATATAATAATGGGGCATGTCAGTCACTGCATGAAACATAAACAAAAGAATAAATAAATATAAACAGTTGAGCTGCATATTCACACTTCTGATGGATAGAGTAGAAAAGTCTCCTCAAGCATATAACGACAGCAATAATAATAAAAATAATAATTAATAATAATACATTTGGACTCAATTAGTTTATTATGAAATTGTAATTATTATTGTTGTTATTATTTGTATTATTCTCATCTCTTGCGACGATCATGGGAACAATTATGAGTGACCCCCCCCGAATTTTATTTCCTGCCTAAGGCCATGATACAAAGGAATTTAAACTGTTTTTGTCCCTCCAATTTTGGCACCTTGCCTCCCCAGTTTTGGACGCCAAGTGCCGTCATTGTTGTTATGATATACCTAATTCTTCTCTAGAAACAAAAGTCTTGAAAATTCAGCATTTTATTAAATATATACCACCATTAAAAAAATAAAACCATTGTGTAACAAAGTGGATTGATTTAAATCAGTTGATTTTGTTTTAAATCACTGATTTATATCACTTTAAAAAATAATTCATAGAATAATGTACAAAAAGATTTTGTAGATATCAGTATCACTTTGGTGAAAGTACATTAATCTCACAATCATTTATAGTGTTTATTAGGCTCTAAGAAAGGAAAATAAACAAATTATATGTACCTCAATAATTTTTGTAGGCAAAAATAGCAGACCTTTTTTGTTGAAAAATATGTAAAATACTAATCATGTTAAACTGTAAATAAACATGGCAGCTGATATTTTGCAAACTATCATTTAAAAATGCCAAAATTCAGGTACAAAAACTTTAAAAAGGTATTTTAAGTTTCATTTTTAAAGTTCATCCAAAATGTTAAATTTTCACTGGAAGAAAAGTTACTGAAATGATGTATTATAGTATCATTAACACACTCAACAAACATTTCCATAGTAGATTCACATATATAGGTAGTATCTGAAACAGAAAAATGCATGGTTACATTTTCTTTATTTGCTTTAATAAACTATTCAAATATTTGAGAGCCATTTACTACAAAAAGCCTTTCTATAAAAAAAAACATACCTGTATATATGATGCCAAAAACCATAACAGCAATTTTAAGCATCCTTTTTAAAATATATATATAAAAAATCCGATTTAAATAAAAAAATCATCAAAAATGATTTTTTAAAATAAGAACTATGGTTTTTATCCACCCTGTGTGTAAATAATTATATTTTCTTTTTCAGAGGTTGCCAACAGAAAGTATTGTAATAGTAGCAGCTTTCCTATTAGTCTGTGTGACAGCTGAAATAGATTTTTCTAAATTGAGGTAGGTATGTTGTACAGTGGAAAGCATAAATATTACCAGGGAAAAAAAGGTCCATTGCAGTGTTCATTCACATTCTTCAACACACCGCAAGAAATGAGAGTTGGAAAAAACGAAACAGTTGACAATATCTTTAAATACCTTGAAACCACATAGGATGGAAGAGAAAACTGAATAAAAATAGTAATGGACCATTTACCTGGTAATATTTATGTACCTCATTGTACATTTAAGAAGAATTTGCAAACAAGTAAAATACTTAGAGGAATTCCAGAAAAAAGTCAACCTTGATGGTCAAAGTTATGTGTCAGTGATTAGCAATGTGCTGTATATTGTTTTAAAGAAATAATCCTTAGATTGCGAAAATAAAATACATGTGTGTTTCTAAACTCTAAAATTTGTCTGTAAAAAATTACCTCATTAAGTACTATTCCACTAACTTTGATTCAGAAAATCCAGATTCATAGGTTGTCAATTGTGTCAGAGTGTTACCTTCAATTTATTTCTATATATGTGGTCCGAATGTCTTGTTAACCCCTGCAGAACAATTTACAAAGTTACCAATCCAGAAGGTCAGCATGACTTCCATCATTTTCTTCATACAAATAATTTGAACGTTCTGTAGAGATTATCGTCTGTCTCAGTTGGACCTCTTTGTTAAATCTTCCAGTGAAGTCATGTTGCATTTCCCTTATCGTTTTACTGGTCTGTGGACGTTCACGTGTCTATACACGTGAGAACATGTTTAATTCGTTTCACCTGGGAGATAACAGCCCAGCTGGAATTTTCTATTGGTTCCAATCGAAAATTTAAATTGCATTGAATTGGTTTCAATTGGAATTAATCGGATTCTATAGGATGCCTAATACAGCTATGGGAATGTATTGGTTTCAATCGCAATCTCAACTGAAACTAATTGGAAAATGAAGATAATTTCCAATTGGTGAATTTTATCCAATTGTAAGTTCGTACATATTGTAGAAGCAATATGTTATAAATTCATTTATTGACAAAAAATATAGGTAGTTTATTTCTTGACACCATATATCCTGTAATTTAGAAGTTTTTGAAAACACAACACACTTGATCTGAAGCTCTTCTGAATTCTAATGCATACTACTGAAGTCAGATCTATCTTAATAAGTATCTAAGAACTATTTCTTAAGAATCAACTCAACCTTAAAGCAGCTAGGAGTTGGAGTAAATGTCTACGTTAGTTCTTGTATTTTTCAATATGGAATTTCCATGGTTAATCTTGTGTGTATGTAATGCAATTTGTAAAATGAGCAATCTTTTGATCAACTAAATCGATCTCGACAGTGTTTTGTTTGATCATCAACTTTTCAAATGTTGTAGGTCAGATTCTTTGTTTAACCTAATTTCTTGCTGTTTTTGCATGTATAAAGGAAGAACAACATGTCAATTTATGACTGAAGCAGCAAGTTTTTTGATTTTCTATAAGTGTGTTAAACACAGTGATGCTACAGAGTTAAAAACGTTCATATATTTGAAAAAGTTTGGATGAGAAAGTTTTTTCTAAGTTACAAATTCCACATGCATTACCAGAGATTTATTTTAGTTGTTTTGTATCATTTCTCCATTGCATTTACAGTTACCGTGAGCTGATTGCAGTCTCGCCACATAGTACATAACTTTGAGTAACAAATAGTAAAGTCTTTTTGTGTATTCTCATTTATGGACCATTCTAAATGCTGTACAAGATGTCAAATTGTCCATCGTTATTTTCATTCTATTTTATTCTACATCCTGTTTTGTTTTAAGGAAAGGAATTTTGTTGAAGTTGTCCTGTGTTTACTGACGTTTTTATTTCAATTCGTGACCGTCACATTGTGGAAAACATGAATGAATATTGTGATGGACAATTTATGATATTCAATCAGTGTAGATGACAATTGCTTTTTTTAAAAAATGAAACATAAGATGTAGGAAGAAAAAGAACATTCATTTTAACCTTTAACTGGAGCCACTCGATTTTCATAATGCAATTGACTTGGAACCCTAGGGTCCTTAGGGCCTTGACTTACAGCACATCAAGAGGAAAATATCAACCAATATTTGCTTCTTGCACTTTCTTATATTAAAATAACTTGAACACAACATAAACTACAATACTAACACTACTAGAGCCTCAGGGTCCTGAATCTTGTATTTCAGATATAACAGTTTACAGCAGAACACTACCAACTTCTACGCAGTTCACCAATACACTGTAAGGAATTTACATGGGAATTCAGCGAACGTAGCCCTTCATGTGGTTGAATGTTGAAGCAATGAAATTTTCAGAGTTCTGATGTTAATTTGTGTCATTTAATAATTATTATACTTGTCACAATACCGTGAGCTGATTACAGTTTCTCCACATGCATAACTTTGAGTAACAAGTAGTAAAGTCTCTTTGTGTATTCTCATTTATGGAACATTCTAAATGCTGTACAAGATGTCAAATTGTCCATCGTTATTTTCATTCTATTTTATTCTACATCCTGTTTTGTTTTAAGGAAAGGAATTTTGTTGAAGTTGTCCTGTGTTTACTGACATTTTTATTTCAATTCATGACCGTCACATTGGGGAAAACAGATTGAATGAATATTGTGATGGACAATTTATGATATTCAATCAGTGTTATCAGTGATATCCTATGTTATCTGGTTTACCGCTGTTAAACTAATTTTTTTTCAAATGTGAAAATTACTGGAAAATTTTACATTGTCGAACTTCTATTTTTGTTTTACTTGTGTGCCTGCATTGGTGTTTTATTTCTATTGTACCTAATTAATATATATATAAAATGCAATAAATAAGAATTTTTGCCGTAAACCAGGTCAAATTTTCAGAATATGTCATTCAACTTGTCATCACACAATGCACTTTGGGAAGAACCAGCATGAAGTGGGTGTTAAGGAAAGCATATGAGAAGCCTCCTTACAGCAAGAAAATTTGCGACATTTTATATGTACACATTCCTCGTACAATCACGATAAACATATGTTGAATCACTTCAATAAAGACCACATGCACAATGCTTACCCAGCATGTTTTCAACGCTGGCTCTGATCTGTTTGCCAGAAATACATAATGCTACAACCAACATCTATTCATCAATCTTGATCAGTTTATAATGTGAAAATTATTAATATTATTATTTTTACAAAAATGGATCATTCTCTCAAAACAAACCATTTTAAAATCTGTTCATATTTTCCTGAATATACATAATACTACATGCCGCATACACTTATCGATCTGTACTTCTGCAATAAAATATTGCAATTTGTGCATAAATAGAAAGATAATACGAGGGTGCTTCCATCTATTCAATAACTGTAAGCAAATTTTCATTTTTTTCATTAACAATAACTTCATATTGCATACTGGCTTAACTATACGTAAAAATTATTAGAGAAACTGCTGATTATGAAGTTAAAAGATGAAGGTATACTGATTCATACAGGTAGAAATATTACTCATAACCTACATTTTGCATTTCAGGGCAAATGTGCAGTGGACGTGGGAATGTAATGATGGCAAATGTCAGAAGGCAGAAGCATCAAACACAAGTATGACCCAAACTCTAGAAGTGTGTCGCTTGACATGTGGGCCTCATGGAGTTTTGTGGCCTGTTCCAACACAATTCCTCGATTTGGCAAAATGTGTTGTGCCATTTGATCCAGAAAATATGACTTTCGAATTTGCAGATGTTCCTGATGAGGTCAAGGGGTACCTGGATGAAGCTGTCAATATTTTCAAAAGTTACCTAACAGGAATGACGAGCAGAAGTACTAAGGCTGATAACTTGAAAATTCTAAAAGTTAGACTGTTTGTGAATACATCAACGGATTCAATCACGTGGGGAACGGATGAAAGTTACAGCTTGAGTTTAAGTAGTGAATCTGATTCGCTCACTGTGGACATCTCGGCTGCGACATTCTTCGGTGCAAGACATGGTTTAGAAACACTCAGTCAGTTGATCGTGTGGGACTCAGCAGCAGGTGTGCTGGTAATACTAGAACAGGCAGAAATACAAGATCAGCCTGTTTTCACGCACAGGGGCTTTCTTTTGGACACATCGCGGAATTTCTACAGCTTGGATTTCATTAAGAAAACTCTTGATGTGATGGCTTCAAATAAACTGAATGCACTTCATTGGCACCTTACCGACACTCACAGCTTTCCTTATCAGTCAAAAAGGGTGCCTCAAATGTCTGAATGGGGTGCTTATTCTTCAGAACAAATCTACACCAATGCACAAATTGCAGAACTCGTCGAGTATGCTCGTGTTCGCGGAGTACGGCTAATACCGGAGTTAGATGCGCCGGCACATGCAGGTAATGGCTGGCAGTGGGGTGAAGCAGCAGATTTGGGGACACTTGCCGTCTGCGTGAATGAGCGATCTTGGTCAAAGAACTGCATAGAGCCTCCATGCGGCCAGTTGAATCCTGGAAATGAGAACGTCTATGTCGTTCTGAAAGAACTCTATAAGGATTTTCTGGAAGATTTTCATAGCGATATATTCCACATGGGAGGCGACGAAGTGTATGTAGCCTGCTGGAACAACACTCAGGAGGTGGTCGACTGGATGAAAAGTCTAGGAATGGGCCGTACCACTAAGGACTTCTTAGATGCTTGGTCTATCTTCCAGGATAAAGCCCTTAAAGCTTTAGATGAGGCTAACAATAATACATCCAAAATGCCTGTACTTATGTGGACTAGCGAACTGACGGGGGAAGACGTCATAGAGTCGTACCTGGATAAGGACCGTTACGTCATCCAAATGTGGATCGAAAATGATGATCAACTTGCAGCCACTCTTGTTAACAAAGGCTACAGAGTAATTTTCTCAACGAAAAATACCTGGTATCTTGACCATGGCTTTGGAAACTGGAAAGGGACATCCACGAGCGGCTATGGGTTCCATCCATGGCAGACAGTTTACAATAACAATCCTTATAAGATACTTGACGGTTTTGGAGTTGATCCAGCCACAGCACGAGAGCTGGTGTTAGGTGTCGAAGCTGTTCTTTGGTCAGAGATGGCAGACGAGTTTGCTGCCGAAGGAAAAGTGTGGCCCCGAGCAGCAGCTTATGCAGAGGGGGCATGGAGCAATCCGGATTTTGATTGGACAGAAGCAAGGTACAGAATGATGTATCACAGGCAAAGGCTGGTGCAGAGAGGTGTCAGGGCAGACTCCCTGCAACCACAGTGGTGTTTTCAGAACGAAGGTCTGTGTTCATAAGGAAGCCACATTTTAAGAAACAGCTGTATATATTCAGTTTTCTATTTGTTAAGAGGTGTGATATAAAAAGCAGTACAGAAAGTATGACATATGTGAGCAAAATTATTTAAAAATAAAAACTGTTATGTATGAATTGTAACTACTGGGTGTCTAG
Source organism: Lepisma saccharinum (assembly GCF_977018435.1). NCBI lineage: Eukaryota > Metazoa > Arthropoda > Insecta > Zygentoma > Lepismatidae > Lepisma > Lepisma saccharinum. The sequence goes on from NC_139229.1 coordinate 24,431,360, forward strand.
TGTTAAAAAAACCAAATTACACAACTTTTTCAGTTTTCCAGACCAAGTTGTTAGGGAAATTCATGTCTATATACAGGGTGGCCCAAAAAAGGTAACCAAACACAATATGGTTCTACATTTTGGTTACCTTTTTTGGGCCACCTGTACATGTGTGTAAGAAAGTCACTACATACTTAGAATCCCACTTAACAGTGTTAAAAGTAATAACAAAAAGAGATACTGCAACAAGAATGAGCTAAAAGCTCACATAATTGGTAAAAAAGCACTCTTTTTATATAAAAAATCTTAACAATTTTAGCATAAATAATATAAAATTATAGTAAAATTTTGTAACATATATTGTAATCCTAATATCAGCCAAACAAAATGCGACCCTTTTCCCTATTATTTAAAAAGCAATTTCTACTACAACTACTGTTAATACTCAGTATATCAAACTGAAGTATAGTGAGTCCACAAGTAATTTAAAATGTCTTGCTTGCCCTTTTTTCTTTGTTCAAAAACCTATTTCTAGTGCACTACTACAAACAATTGCTGATTTTTCCAGAACAGTAAATTTCACAGACATTTGTATGACTTCTTCAGAAAACGTAAATTCCCTGACTGTTCCAGGTTTTCCAGACTGGTAGACACCCTGAACTACATTTAATGCAAAATTTAAAAGCTTATGGTAATCTAAAAAAAACTACAATAATCTTGTATTAAATGTATTTTCAAGTCCTACTACGTATCATATTAGAACATTAGAAATATAAATATTCTGCACATTCATACAAAGAAATTTCTATAGTATCCTTCTCTTCAAGTACAAGGAAGATTTGAGAACGAACAGTTGGAAGTCAAGATGTTATCTACTTACTGTATTTCAACACACAATTGTCGCAGATTTTGTGCCTTTTCTTTCTTTCCAAAAAAGTGAGGTGCAACCACTATGTGAAGCCCCCCCCCCAAAAAAAAGAGTAAATTGTGCAGGTATTACCAATACATAACTGCATTTGGTGAGAGATTCAAATGTACAGAATATTTGTGAATATGCGCAAAACTGAGTAGTCTAAATTTCTTTGTGACATTTTAACATTTTTCTGTTGTGAGGAAAAAGTTATTGATATGTGCATTATAGTCGAAATATTATACTTTGAGAAAATTTACTAGTGTTGTGACTTACAAAATTTAATCTTCCGTCTCAGAAGATTCTGCAATGCTATAATTGGTTTCATTATCTGAAGTCTCTCTCTCTCCCTCTCTCTTTGCATGAAAGGTTATGAACCAATTTTTGGACTGAAAAAATAGGGTATGACAAATATGCAGTGAAATATGGTAGTTGCAGAGCTCAACATTGACAGCATTTGAGCATCAATTTTGGCGATGATTGTATTCACACTGGAACTAGTATGACATTTAACAATCATGTTGTGACTTTCTATGCTCATTTTTCACATTTTAAATTTTTTTGGTAAGGATTTATAGAAAATCTAGACATTTTTACTATGAAAAGAGGACATGTCCAGGGAAAATAGGATGTTCAGCAACTCTGTACCCAATCTATCCCCATACTCAAGCAAGAATCCCTCCAGCTACAAATATCCACTTAAAGCACAGCTTATTTGCATGTACTACTGAACCAATCAAAACACTATAAAGTGAAAACTTAGTTACATATTTTTCAGTGAAACTGTAAAAATAACTCATAATGCACAACAAAAAGTAAAATCTGGGAAAATTTCCTTGTGTGTTTTGCTGCATTGGAACCAGAAAAGTAAATGGTACAAAGTAAAAAAAAATTTAAAATCCAGGCATGTTAAATTGCGGTTACGTGTACATGGGCATTTTAAGCAGCAACATATACAGGGTTAGCCTAGAAGAAATAGACACTTTCAAAGTTTTACAGAAAGAAGTGTTTTAACAATGGGGCTGAAATACTTCATGGTTTGGAGAGTACATCCTGAAGTTTACATTGGTAAGTTACAAGTGTTCTATGTGTGACACTTTTGTAACATGACAGATATAAATATGATAGTCCAGTTGTCCTCTCCCAGGACTTTTCCCCTTGCACAGACAACCATGTTCCTCAAATTTCTTGCTCCAATCGTAGATTGACTGCTTTGTGGGTAGTTGTTTACTATACAGTGTTCTAAAACAATGCTGCACGATAGTAACAGAATTTGTTTTTGCAAATTCAATCATGCAGAATCTCAATCTCCACCTGGCTAGCGGCCATACTGCTTGACTTACGTCAAGGGTGCTCACATGATGCTGACATCACGAAGACAAACGAAAAGCGAAGGTCGTAAACTTGAAGACTTTCTCTACACAACACTACTAAATGCTTTCTGATGTAACAAACAAATTTCAATTTATAAAGTGTTTAAACTGTCTATTTCTTTTAGGCTAACCCTGTATATAGGATATAAAAACATAGGAAACTGTGTATACCACTATATGATAATTCTATTCTGTGTTAGGTCACACATCAAACTGTTATTGTTTAGTTCCATTAAAGAATGTAGAAAAAAGGCAATCATAGACAAGGAAATTAGAAGTACAGAGGTTAGGTTCATGGATTCTTCTCTTGTAATGATGATAGAAGTTGAATTTATCAATGAAATGAATATGAACAGATGAAATCCAAGTGCACAATTCTCCATATCAGTTGCTTTCTTCCTCATAAGTAGTAAACACATTTACAATTTCTGACTTCAGATATATTGAGAAAACCAACAGGTACTTATTATACCTAACATGGAATAAAAACTATTGCCACATGTTTAAAATGAGCAATATGAAAATTCTTGTTGTAATATGTTACAATGTTAACAAAAATGTAATACAAATAATATATTCTACAATGTACTTTGATGAAATTTAGTAAATCATTTCCCAAGTTTCATGTCACCATAGTTTTGGGACTTAAAATTGCATGAGATTCGATGACTTACAGGAGGCTAAAACAGCTCTGAACAGTGGGGCAGGGAGTGTTCTGTGGAATTTTTCCAAACTGGTTTTCAGGGCTGGATAAAACATTGGCACAAATGCATCGAAAGTGATAGCAACTGTGTGTAAGGGTAACTCTGAGTAGAGGACACTACAGGCAAACTATATGTATGTTCATTGTTTCAATCTTTCCATTATTAAAGAAATTATACCTCAACAGGCAAAACTTTTTGATACCTCTTCGTACATGTAGGTTACCTACAATCCATCAGTACTTGCACAGTACCTTTCTTAACTGAAATAATTATGTCATCGGTCCTGCTTTTTTTGGTATTGCATAATGTAAAATATTTTTACCAATGACTAAGAAAGTATTTTTAAACACAACTTCATACAGTTGTGCACATAACGTTACTACATTTTACAATTTTTGTATACATTTCAATTTATTGTTATGGCCACGGGGCATTCTGAATAGGAATTTCTGTGTGAAATTTAATTTTCTGCTTGTAATTTGGTTTGTCAAGACCTGAGTACTCCTTCAATAGTGTGATATGGAGAAAGAAACAACTAACTATGTCTGCTGTAAATAGTTGTCCTATGATTTTTTTTAAAACATCATTGCACTTGAAAAGTGTAATAATATTCCAACTGCTGAATGTTAGTACACATCATAATACTTTGTGCAATTATACACATGTGAATGTTCAAAATGGTTACAGATATAGCATAAATTGACTCCTTTTTTCATAACTATGCATTTCGCACAGTGTCTGTGCTCGGAGAGCCAGGATATGTTAGATTCATTCTATTTATTCACTCATCTATTCATCATTAACTTCAGCATTAAAATTAGGCTAAAGAGTTGGAAAGTGATATTGAATAACCAAATATAACACTGCTAAAATTTCTTGGTATACATGTTATTCAAATTTAGTTAACCAAGCTGAAAGTATTATGCCAGATTGATTCAAATGAGCCATACCTTGGGAGTTTTATTTCTAGGCTGCCAAAGGCCAGTCACTCTGTTACAGGTGACTACGTGACCAATAAACCAGTTGACTTGGATTCTTTCAGTAGTGTGAAGCGTGCGCGGTGTTGTCTGTTGTCCCACGAAACACAGTCCATAGTTACTGTTCAACAGTGTTTCAGAAAAAGTTCTGCCTCAGGCAAAGACTGTCAATTACTGGTGCAATCGTTTTATCAACACAGGCTGTGTTCCACACAGAGAACGAGGCCAGGGAGATCATGTTGTGGGAGACTCATGTGCGAAGTCCGAGAAAGTCTACATCGAGAGAAGCCACATCAAACATTTATAAGAAGCTTAAGTTATATAGATTTTAAATCAGTAAATGAATTATGTAAGTATATTATGCAAATGGAGTTATTTAATTTTAGTTTTAGCTAACTAATTATGGATAACACTGTTATAATTTTATCCACAAAGAGGCTTTCATAAACTAATGCATTTCTGCTCAACCCCAGTGACACTTTTAGTTTATTTTTCGCAATGACAAGCAAAGTTAATGTATCATCAGAATGTGAAAAGATGAAACAAGTGTTGCAATATGCAGATATTAGACACCTGAACAAGAACAATCTATAGGTGAGGATGTTTACCATTGCTTGTAGAAAAGTAAATATGAAAGTCACTAGCACCATCAAACTGTTGGATGGCAAGCCACGAAGCACAGACTTTATGGTATCCCAAACTCTCAATCATTGCATGTGCTGACCCATAGGACATGTGCACTGCATCAGAAATTTCCTGGATGGTGATGCGTCTATCCTCTCGAATGAGCCCATTATCCCTATGGTGGTTGTCCTCGGTCAACGACGTTGATGGCCTGCCTCTCCTTGTCATGTAAACACTTTCAGTTTCTCCCACTTTGAACTTACCTACTTAAGTCTGAGCTAAGTCTGCGCATGAGATTCGATGACCTGCAGGAGGTTACAACAGCTCTGAACAGTCGGGCAGGGAGTGTTCTGTGGAATTTTTCCAAACTGGTTTTGAGGGCTGGATAAAATGCTGGCACAAATGCATCGAAAGTGATGGCAACTGTGTGGAAGGGTATATCTGAGTAGAGGACACTACAGGCAAAGTATATGTACATATGTTCATTGCTCATTTCCATTAAGAAACAAATTATACCTCAACAGGCAAAACTGTTTCATACCCCCTCGTACATCCCACTTTATTTGCCCTTTTAAAAAAAATATTAAGCTTAAGTTTTCCCTAAATTTGCATCCAACTTGTGTCAAATTTGCACATATTTATTTGTTTATCTTAAATTATCATCATAATGACATACTATCTGAGCTCCACTGTACCTCTCTAACATTTAATACAAATGAAAGAAAAGCTTTTTGTTTTATATACCTTCTTTATTCATAATATATTTTCAGACAACCAAATTTCATTACATTTTCCAAAGACTGAACTTGCGTTATTGTATTTTCTTTAAAAGTACAAAATAAAAAGTGACTCATTCCATTTTGTACAGCAACACTGTTACAATTGTAAGAAAATATAGCCATTTATGTGTATTGGTTTTGAAGGTATAGTTTAGTGTTCATAATTGAACATTTATTTGACAGTACACTAATATGGCGAAATTTATATTAATACCTCTTTCTCTCAACATCGGACATAACTATCAGAGACCATTAAAACATCAAACATAAACATACTGAAACACACAGTCAACTTGAAAAATCTACAAAAGTTACAACTTCAGATACAAAAAAAATATCTTACAAACATGCCAAAGGTCCTCTATTCACACAATCCACCGTGTATGCTGAACACATTGGCACTGGAGTTTCAACTGTTCGATGGACGTTCGTCTCCACGAACAGCTCGGTACTTGGACAGTTCATTTGAGAAAACGGGCGTCAACTCCAAAAGCATGTTGGCTTTGAATTTTCTATATGCATCAATTTTTCCCTTCACCTGTTCGTTTTTCGCAAGAGCTTTTTCTATGCAGTCCTTTGTGTACAATTGGGGGTTTCGTCCCTGATCGATGTAACTAGAATGAGATAGAATATACAGTATTAGTTTCATTTATTAAAAGTAATATCAATAAAACCTCTTTTATTTAGTGGCTGAACTTTCAAGAGAAATGAACTCTAATGTCAATTGCAAAAGCAAACTGGCTACAAAATTACAATTAAAGATCAACACAGGCTTCTAGATATTACAATTACTTATAGCATAAACTTCTGACTACTACAATGATATAAAAAGATTTCTGCACTTCTGTTGTGGGTCTGTGAAGTTTCATCAGAGACTTGCATACGAGGCTTGTCAATAAAGTAATGAGACTGTTTCAACATATCTCTGTACCAAGAATGTAATTTGGGGGGCAGGATCAGGGGGTCCGGACCCCCCTTACAGATTTACAAAGTACAAAAATTAAATAATTAAAATAGTTGTTGTTTAATTGAGGGTTACTTATTTCCATCAAATTAATTGGAAGGCAAGGATTATAGTGCAATCACACAACTTTGAATTACAGTATCAAAGAAGATTTATTACTATGTATAATAATATGAACAGAATCTTATCAGGAACTTTTAAACTTTTCGTCACTTGGATCTAACATCCTTTTTTTCATATTCAATTTTTATCTATTTGACATTAATTTCATTGCCATGGCAGGTGATTTCTTTACAAAATTTGCTGACCTAAACTACATGTAAGCTAGATGAATGAATACGTGCTGTTACATCATTATCCTTATGAAATCTATTGTAATAATTTGAATATTTCATTAATAATTATTATTTTAATTTAAACATTATCATTATTAGACATCTGATTCAGAACCTCCCTCCTCCCAAAATATATTTCTAGATACGTGCCTGTCCTATACATGTGCCATTAATTTTTTCATCAAAGTCTTGTAACAAAATGGCAGTGAAAGTCAGCCAATGTTAGTTTTGTCTCTCGTGCTACAGAAAGCATTGCCAGTAGCTTCTGCTACATGACTCGAGCTACAGGCCACAAAAAAGCAAGCAAAAGGATAGGAGTTTATCATCGTGCAGAGGCACTGGCCACTCTTCAGAAGCAATATTTACATCAGGCATGCCTTCTTCTTCTACATTGTTTTTCTGTCTCCTCCTCAACTTATTGTTGCCGGCCCCTGTGGCAGAGTGGTTAGCACATCGTGCTACAACACCAGGGGTCCCGGGTTAGAATCCTGGGCTGGGCATGGATGTTTGAGTGTCCATTCATCAATTTCATCATATCATCACTCATCTCCATCTTCGCAAATTAGCCAAATGTGGCACAAGAAGCGAAGTAAAATAAAGCAAATCAATCAACTTATTGTTATCTTTGGTAAAAGAAATAGATTGAAACTGAAGAAGACAAAAACTTAATGTGCTCTGTTGCATTTAGTTATTAAAGGCCATTCCTCTATAACTTTCTATTTTAGAAAAAGCTAAATGCAACAATGAAGATGAAAGAAGTACGATAGAACATGCATAGCCTACATACAAAAGTCATAAAGACACACAACCTATAGGTTAGAGCCTTGTGCCACTTCCCATAAGACTGTTTAATTTTTCCTTTGTTTTAAACATTTGCGTGCATTGGGATTTACACGAAACGGGATTCCACTTAACCATTTCCATGACACACGATGAACAAGTGCATCACGACAAACTACACAACAATAAACTATTGTTACTCGTGACTTACAAGTTAGTTGTACTAACGATAAATACAATGTTTATTGATAGAGCGACCACAAACAAAAAAAAAATCAGTATAAAATCCTTCGTGCATCTTCCCCTCCATCCCTTCAACTTAGGTCGTAAGGAAGACTGCTTCACTACCCCGGCCCTTCATTGGCAAATACGATGCACAGGACACTGTGTTCTGAACAGGCTCTCTTGCCTGCGGTCCCATTACAGCCTTCCCTTAATGGGTGAGGCTACAGCATTGCAAGATGGTGTGGTGTGTTCATACAGGGTGGCTACTCTAGGACCATGATAAAATTCAAGTATAATTCCTGGTTTTCAAGGTGAAAATTCAAAGGTATACAAGCAGATGTTTTCTCTACATCAACGTATTACGAATCTCACCATTAACACATGTGTACTAAATAACTCTCTCGCCTTATTAAACCCGAAGGTTCATGGCTGCAGCAACACAGGCCTTCCATCTTTCCCTATCTTGAGCAAGATCTATATACTCTTTTCCATCTCTACCGATTTCCTTTAGGTCCATCTCAACGTTGTCCCTCCATCTTCGTCTTGGCCATCCTACAGGTCTCTTACCATCAGGTTTCCCAACAACAATCCTGTGAACTCCTTTTTCCTCTCCCATTCGTGCCACATGGCCTGCCCACCTAAGTCTTCTTGATTTAATTATTCTAATAATATCTGGACATGAATACAAATTATGTAGTTCTAAATTATGTAACCTTCTCCACTCACCTGTCTCCTCATCCCTTTTAGGTCCAAAGATTTTCCTAAGGATCTTATTTTCAAATACTCTCAATTTATGTTCCTCTTTCAATGTAAGGGACCCGTATAATACTACAGGCAAAATTACTGTTTTGTATATTTTAACTTTTAGTTTCTTAGATATTAAACGAGAAGACAAAAGTTTACGAATAGAAAAGTAACATGATTTTCCTGAATTCAGCCTACTTTCTATATCCTCTTTAATATAATTTTCACTTGTTAATATTACTCCTAAGTATTTAACCCTTAGTACGCCGCACGGTCTGACGAAAGTAAGCCCAGTGTCGCCGAGGCTTTGAGCGGGAAATTTGAATTCGTAAACATAATGGAGAAAAATCGTAATAACTCTGGCACTATGGGACCAATCTACTTCGGATAACTTTTGTTTTGCAGGCAATACATCGGTGCATGCAACCATGTAAAATTTGGATGCCCCAACCACGGGGGGGTTACGGGCGGGGGGTGCATCCCCCAATTTCAATGAAAAAAAAAATGTGGAGTTTGCCCCCTCTTCTGCAGCTACTTTGGGGAGAGAACCGGAACTTTTGCTTTTTTTTTTTTTTTTTTTCAAAGAATGGACCTTCCGCAACAGAATGAAACTTGATTCATGTTCGTGGGTGCAATACAATTTGAATAATAAGGCAAAACGTAAAACTCTAGCGAATTTTAGCCAATTTGCATATTATTCATAAAATTGTTATAACTGACACTATGGGACCAATCTACTTCGGATAACTTTTGTTTTGCAGGCAGAACATCAGTGCATGCAACCATGTAAAATTTGGATGCCCCAACCACGGGAGGCTTACGGGCGGGGGCTGCATCCCCCAATTTCAATGAAAAAAAAAAATGTGGAGTTTGCCCCCTCTTCTCCAGCTATTTTGGGGAGAAAACCGGAACTTTTGCTTTTTTTTTTTTTAAAGAATGGACCTTCCGCAACAGAATGAAACTTGATTCATGTTCGTGGGTGCAATACAATTTGAATAATAAGGCAAAACGTAAAACTCTAGCGAATTTTAGCCAATTTGCATATTATTCATAAAATTGTTATAACTGACACTATGGGACCAATCTACTTCGGATAACTTTTGTTTTGCAGGCAGAACATCAGTGCATGCAACCATGTAAAATTTGGATGCCCCAACCGTGGGGGGCTTACGGGCGGGGGCTGCATCCCCCCAATTTCAATGAAAAAATCATAAAAATTTGGAGTTTGCCCCCTCTTCTCCAGCTACTTTGGGGAGAAAACCCGAACTTTTGCTTTTTTCATTCGCACTTGCATCTTGTGTAGCTACTGTGAATCTATTTCTCCCTTTTGACTCGGCTCTTTGTGGAAATATGTCCGGAAGGAAACGTTTGTGCGTTAGGGAAATCGATGAGCTGTTATATGATACGAAGTGTTTATGGTGAGGCCATTGTTAGTCCTAACAGAGGAGGGAGGGAGCCTTTGCAATCCTTTCTTTTGTCTATACTTCTGGATAGACGCATGCTTTAGACTCATGCTTTTGGCCTCTGGCTATCGTCAAGCTTCATTGCATTTCTAACATAGAGGCGACAGAAAGCTGACACTGCCAAACCTCATCCAATCCCCTCTCTCCTTGCCCTACCCCCCACCCCTGCCACTACTTCAGCTCGATCACCAGGTCTAAACACAAAGAAGAATGTGTGCCTTATCAGTACTAAATCACAGCGTTGGAAGCTTGGAGGAAAACAGCATCGTAAATACCAAGCATTTATTGTGTCTGTCAACTGAAGAGCGAACACGTGTTTGGGTGAGCCCAAACACGTGACATATTCCGAGAAAGGAGGGGGTGGGGGGGATTTGGAATTTTCGAAACACAATTGCAAAACATGTTCCCGAACGAACTGTCAGTGTTTCAACCTCAATATACAAATATAAGTGTGGCAAACCCTCGATAATTGTAACTAAAGCTGTTTGTAACATATGTGTTACAGCGGCTACAAGGGACATACTTTTTTTGTAACATATGTGTTACGGCGGCGAACTAAGGGTTAACCACCAAAGTCTAGCCTGATTTCTTATTTCTATTAGATTATGACATTCATTATCAAACTATGGCTTACTTTTCTTGGTTTATGGTATCCTATACTTTCTTTAGCTGCTGATTCTATTGCATTACGTATGTGCTCCCAATTCTTATTTAAGTCTGTTTCATTTATATTTTCATCATCATTTCAATCCTGCAAAACATCAAATCTATTTGACAATTTAATTTGGTAATCTTTCTTAATTCTTTTATCAGCAAATTTTTCTGTATTAAATTTTATAACTTTTAGATTTTGTTGCTTATCATTTATCACTGCAAGTCTTTCTCTTAATTTAGCAATTACTAAATAATGGTCACTGGCACAGTCTACACCTCTATGTGAACGAACATCAATTATACTAATATACCTTCTATTATCAATGAGAATATGATCTATTTGATTATGAGTTTTACCATCTGAAGAAGACCAGGTATATTTATGGATATCTTTATGTTTAAATGTGGTAATTTTCACAATTAAATTCTTTGAGGTTGCAAAAGTAATCAATCTTATTATTAATTCATGAAGACTTTCTTTACCAATCGTGGGTTTAAATGTCTCTTCTTTGCCAATCTGTGCATTACAGTCACCTAACAGAATTTTCATATCATACTGAGAAAATTTCTGTTCTAACTCTGCATAAAAATCATCTTTATCTTCCATTGGTGCATGTATGTTTATTAAAATAATTTTACACCACCTACCCTGTAAAACTGCATATGATATCCTATCATTAATAAATTCTACTGTTTTAAGGGCTGAGACAAAATTATGATTTTCAGTACCACCATAGAAAAAAGTATAATTTTTAGTTTTACAATTGCCTTCTGGCCACCTAACTTCTTGGGACATCTACTACATCTAATTTATACTTAACTATCTCATTAACTGTACACTGAAATGCCCCAGGCCGGTAAAGGCTCAGAACATTACAGGTGCCACACAAATATATTAACAATATAAAGGGTCTGTGTCATTCCAATGTATCCAAAACTTCTAAATCAATTCAAATTAAACGGTATATATATTTAAAATATTTAATTTAAGGTACGGAGTTTACATTTTGCAATTTCACATATTCAGACTCAAAATGCATCTTCAAACACAAGTGACGGATCTTACGGGATATACTAATCTACAAAAATTTGTTAACTGCACAAGAACTTCAACCTCAAATTTGGCTATTCAACTGTAGAATATCTTGCAATAATCTTTCGTCTGTCAGATAGACTGTTCTGCAAAAGACACTCCCACTGATTTTGCCAAATGATATTCCATGACCTTGCCGGTATTTTAAAATAACTTTCCACACCATTCCATAATGGTTTATAACATACTATTATAAAGTAAAGTACAAGACAAAGTGCTCTCCTGTGCATTGCACCACACCATGAAGGTGTATAGGGGGTGTGGAGTTAGGGCTCCAAACTTTCTTGATCATGTCCAAAGGTGGGGGAGATGTGATCAGCAACATGCCCCTGGCTGGCTTTACCCTCCAGTTTCCTTCAGGCACCCCTGGGGAATGAACCTGGGTCTCTCGCATGGTAGTCAGATGCCCTGACGATTGAGCTACCATCGGACATTTATACTATTATATATATAAATAAAGTCTTCAAATCAGCCTAACAATCAAATGAATGACTTTTATTCAACATTGTTGGAAATAAACAAAGGAAATTATCAAGGTGGTTTGATTTACATTGTGATTTAAATTAGATTTTTTAATAGAATAATGTACATAAGGAATTTGTAGATATCAGAATCACTTTTGGTGAAAGTACATTAATCTCGTAATCATTTAATGGTGTTTATTAGGCTGTAAGAAAGGAAACACAATATATGAACTGATGTGAAGCTCATGTGAAAGGATATGTAATATGTAAACTGTAAACACACTTAAATTTACCTTGATTTAAAATTCAATAATTTTTATAGGCAAGAATAGCAAACATTTTGTGTATAATAATGAACAAAATAATAATCATGTTAAACCGTAAATAGTGTCATTATCATTAAACTCTAAATAAACATGGCAGTTGATATTTTGCAAACTATTATTAAAAAATCACCAAAGTCAGCTACAAAGACTGTAAAAAATATTTTAAGTTACAATTATAGAGTACATCCAGAATGTTTTATTTTCACTGGAAGAAAAGTTAGTAGTCAACACACTTTTCCATAGTAGGTTCACATATATAGTATCAGAAACAGAGAAATGTATATTTACATATAATTTTTTTATTTGCTTTGATCAAACTGTTCAAATATTTTCGTGCCATTTACTAGCAAAAGCCTTGCTATATATATATGTAGTGTGCAACATACATGCCAATTTTAAGCATGTTTTAAAAAATATAAAATAATTGATTTGCAGTACAAAAAATGAAATTTAAATATAAAAATTTTTTAAAAAAATCATGATTTTGATTCACCCTGGAAATTAAAATTTAAAAACATTTATACAAAAAATATATTTTTGGGTTATTTTACATTGCATTTCCCCCTCTCCAGGTTCACGATGATGGTAAGTATGATTGATGAAACGCATAAGACAAACAAATGAGAATGTAAAAAGCTTGTTGTTTGCCAAAAAAGAGACAAAATATAGTAATAAATCAGGATTCCAAAAACAAAAACAAAAAGAGATCAAATTGTCTTGCAACATGCGACTCGTAACTTCAAACAGTAGCACCATTACGGTTATTGTTCGTTCTTTTGTCATGCTGAACGTTCCAGTTAACACTGCTACATCATAAAAAAATATTCACAACAGCAATATATACTCACTCAAATACTTCTAGTGGTACATGCACATCCTGAACTTGACCTTTCAGTTTGTCGACCTCCTGCAACCCTTGGACCAAGGCTTGTCTGTGAAAATTAATTGAGATGAAAGATTAATATGCAACTTTACTTCAGTGTACAAAGAAACAAAACCAAATTAACTAAAATTATTAGCAGTGTGTCGGGTTGGAATTTTTAGTTTGGAACCATTTTTTTAATCAATGTTCAATGTAGGAATGAGAAACTGACAGTTTTTGTATTTCTGTACTGAAAATAGGGATGGCCAGACATTCAGGTTACCTAGTTCTGAAAAACATCCAGGTACAGTGAGAACCAGGTACAGCTCACCGCTCACGAGAAGATCCCCAAATGAGGGGTGAGGACGTGGGAGGGACAGGGGAAGACCGGTCTATTTGCAGATTTTAGGGGTAGCAGAAGTCTTCCACTGCGATCATTGTCGTTGTGGAAGTGCTTGTGCGTGAGTGTTTAATTGTGATTTTTGGGGGATTTTGTGTGGTTTTCGTGGTGTTTTAAGAGTTATGGCAGGTGTAAGAAGGAAAGGTGCTACTGTGGATAGAGAAGCACGTGAGATTATCAGCAAAGTTATTGAATTCTGAGATCGTGAATCTGAAGAAAAGCAATATTTGCTGTCAATTACGCAGAGCACCAAGCGTGCCTCTGCCGCAACAGGTTTGTCGGAGCCGACAATCAAGAGGATTTGGAAAGAATCAAATGAATGGAATGATTGGCCACCGATGAGAAAACTTGTTTCCCTCGGAAAGATTAGGAAAATACCATTTCACCATAATGTGACTCTCAATGATTTTGACATGAATGTCATCATGAATTCAATTCGTTTTGAATTATGAATTTGTTTATTTCTCATTGGTTGCTGTTTTTTTTCTTTTCAGTGTACAGAATATTTTTGTATTGCTTATCCTGTACATTATTTAGCCGTGATGTGTCGGAAACGTTAGAATAAAAGAAATTATCAATAATGTCGATATGAATCAATCAGGCCAAAAATGTTCATGCCAAACCTGGACCGACAAAGTAATGTTTACCATTGTTGACATTTGTAGCTCTGCACATTGTAAGTGCAAATAAATGTTCCCTATTTTTCTTTGCCATTTTCTTCGAACGCCAGTGTTGTAACAGCCAATTCCGTCGATAAAAATATATTAAACATTGTAGTTAGTACAATCGTCAGGTTCTTTATAAAAAAAAATCAAAAGAGAAAATCGGTGTACTCTCTCAAGAAATCAACACCAGATTGACGATGATCATACCTTGACCACTAATGTGGATACCCCCTGACCGGGCACGGACATTGATTGAGTGTAGATGTGAATCAAGCCTTACAGCTTACAGCGAGAACAAAGTGCTTGTTTCTGACCCAGGGTGCACTCCCCCAACATTAATAGTGGAGTAGTTTGCCCCTACGTCACTTGACTACACGCAGGGATCTTCTCCTGAGTGATGAGCTGTACCTGCAGCCAGATATAAAAAATAGGTAGAGTGAGATTATTTCCGTAACAGCTCTGGCCATTCTGTGGTTGCACCTTGGGTACGAGTCATAACTCCCGATGCCTCCAATCAAGAAGTGAACCGCTGACGTCATCTCTACTCTGCACCTATAGCTAACTCTATTGCTCACGCTGTACACTGCTCGTAGGCTCGCTGGCTAGACTCGCGCAGTCAGCTGGAGATGTTCCGAAAGCACTCGGACTCTACCTAGTTCACTTATTACTAGGGCTTGAAAGTTGATGAAAAATAATGTTTTTCTTCTTTTCTCTGGACCATGAAGACAATGCTAAACCTGATAGTAGTCCATTTCACTAGAGCCAGCACCAGAAAATATTACTTTAATTTTGCACTTCTGAACTTTTTCAATATTTTTGAGGTTTCTTTTTGCTACTTCCATTGGTTTTGTGAATTTCACATGCATCTGATAACATAATTTAAGTAAAGTATTTTCCTCTGCTTAGCACCATGCCATGAAGGTGTATAGGGGTGTGGAGTTAGGGCCCCACACTTTCTTGATCACGGCTGAATGTGGGGGTGATGTGAACAGCACCATGCCTCTGACTGTCTTTACCCCCCCCCCCCTTCCGAGTTTTCTCCAGGTACCCACTTTATACGACACTGGGTGGTACCCGAGCTGCTTGAACAGGTGGAAAAAATCCTGGTTCTCCCCTGCCAGGGATCGAACCCGGGTCTCTCGCATGGTAGTCAGACACCCTAACAACGGAGCTACTGTAGCTCTTTTTGCTAACATAATTTACATATTTAAATTTCCTAACAAGTATGCCATTAATCTAAAATATGGTCACTACGAATGCATAATATTAATTTTAACTGAAATCTTTGGCAATTTCTATTTCATACACAGATCTTAAAATACTTTGGGTGATGCCTACTTTGAGGTAACTTACTGGCAACTATTATAGCTGTAATCTGTGGTTTTATAGTAAAGTTAGTCATGAAATAAGAAAAAAATACATAACTATATTTTCAAATTCTGATCGTGCAAGGTCCACTCTGAAAGGAGGAGAAAAATAAATAAACCACATCAGCACTTAATTGCTTTTCCCCCCCTTCCTTCCTAAGTTTAAACCACCAAACAACGGGTTTTATCGAATAATTCAACTTCTCTTTTGTAATTTATGAAAATAATCAAGCTTTCCTTTTAAGATCGAAAATTAGGTCATTTTTTATATTTGTAAGGTCATTCTTTGGGACATTTTTGGGGATTTTTTTTTTAGGTCATCAACTTTTGACCTTTAGTTATTACCTAGGAACTGGATATCTCAGGTCTGGCCACTCCTAATTGAAAACTGAATTTTCCAACAAATTTCTGACACTTAAGAGTTCAGAAAACTTTAAGAATTAAGCACCTTTCTTTTCTAATACATCCCCATTCAAAATGCCATGACTGTTTGAGATCCCTAAAAATTAGGGAGTGACTTCTCGGTGCCAGGATAAGGATGGTGCAGGAATTTTGAGAACCATACATATAGGAATGCAAGAAATTTGAACAATGTGGTCAAAGAACATCTACACAAAAAAAACCCATGAAAAACAGACTTACTATATTTGAAAGTAATTACAGCTCCTATTGCTTGTAACCCAGTGCATTAAGTCTCTAGCCCAACGGTAAGGAATTCTGGTTTGGTACTTGTGTTCTTCTCTTATGCCACTTTTCTCTGTCAAGTTTCCTTTTACCCCCCTGTTATATCTAAAGCCCATATGAACCAAAGAACAAAACAGACTTTTCATCTCCAGATGTCAAGAGTTTCCAATTACAAAAAGCAGTGTTGCCACATGACTGATTTTTGCTCAGTCATAATTGACACCTTCTGCTGTCAACATGCACATTTCGCTCACGGTTCAGGAAGAGTCAGAAGATCGGAAACCTAGTTGTTTGTGACCGTTAAGCTTTACCGCAGCTTGGCCTTGTTGGGAATGTCCTTGCCACCTGTTTTGCTTTCAGGCGCAAGAATTTCCCTCCCCCTGGTGACTAGACCAACCTAATTGGTTCAAGGGTCCATGTGACCCTTCCTGCCTTTCGACAGAAAAGCTGAGATACAAACAAAGACTTACTATGTATCTATGTTTAAGGAAGCACATCAACTCTGAAGAAGAAGAAAAAAAAGCAGGCTTCACCAAGACTTAAACTTGGTCTCTAAGCTCAGCCGCTGCTTTCAGCAGAGGCATACACAACTATCTTCAGCTTAATTGTAAGAACTTCCACTGTCAAGCAGACCAAAAGGCATATATGTGTGCATGCATACTACTTAAAATATCCTGTAGTTATTTGAATTTCTATTTTAGATTCTGTATTCAGTATATTGCATTCAGTGTGATAAAACTTGTATATGTGTGTGTGTGTGTGTGTGGACCTATGAAAAACGAGTAGCTTATATGTACTTTGTGTTTAATCTTATTAACTTATTTCATGCATGAGGGATATCAGAAAAAAAGAATACAAAGCCTACAAATTCCAGCAGTTACTTATTAGACAAATACAAACGGACTCATGTGAAAAGATACTTCATACACTACTTCTCAACATAGTCCATACACAGTTCAGGCATTTATCCCAGATTTACATGAGGTTCATGATGCCTGTCTCATGCGGACCCCCTTTAGAGATCACTCAGTAAATAGACACCATAAAGTTGTATAATTTTCATTCTCTCATAATTCATTTTTAGCATTAAAGAGTAAATGTGGCAACGGTTCCGATTGTTCTATGATTTCTCCTAGAACAAAGACCAATCATCGTAGAATTTTGGAAATCATTGCCACACGAAATTTGAAAGTAAAAAAAAAGTAAAGTGCTATCCTGTGCTTAGCACCACGCCATGAAGGTGTATAAGGGGTGTGGGGGTAACGCCCCACACTTTCTTGATCCGGTCATAAGTGGGGGTGATGTGGTCAGCATCACGCCCCCTGACCGCCTTTACATCCCAGGGTTTCCCCCAGGTACCCATGTCATTCGACGCTGGGTGGGCGCCGGGGCCGCTTCATACATTAGAAAAATTCCCGGATTTGAACCGGCCGGGGATCGAACCCGGGACCTTTAGCATGGTAGTCAGACGCGATACCGACTGAGCCACCGCGAACCTTCCTTAAAGTAATGAGCACTGTTTAGACTCGAAAAAAACAACTTGAAAAGTACTCACTTCTCATGGAAAAGGTATTCTCCATCGACAAGCGACAGTAAATATCGTAGAAGCGTGGGAATGAATGTAGAAGTAAATCAGAACCTAAATAGAATGCATTTAGGGACTTTATTTTAATGCTAAGGGAACCAAACCTAACCTGCCTAACCTAACCACGAAAGCATATATTGAACAAAACCTTAAGTAAAGCTAAAACTCTGCAGTATGTGTTAACAGATGTACATGAAAATCGAACCATGTAAAAATTGCATTCATAGCATGATGAAATTGCAATAAAACAAAAGGAACTTGGGCCCGATATATCACCACGACATTTTGGCGATAGCGCTCAAAGATACCCTGTACTTCGCAAGTGTGTTTTATTTGCCACTTGACACATTTCGCTCACGCAACCACGGAGTGTGGGCAGCAAGGTGTGTATATAATTTAATTTGAAAAATTAGGTTTTGATGTGCCATTGTCACATTTTGAAGGTAAATATCTCACTTATTTGTGGTTTCTGCATGTAAAAATGATTTTCTGGTCTTAAAACATAGAAATCTGCAGGTTGAAAAAAAGTTGGAATCAATCAATTAAAAAACACCAACTCAATCAATCAATCAATAAATTAATGCTGAGAGCCCGAAACCTGATTCGTCTAACCAACTAAAGCATTTTTGTATCAATACGACAGTAAACGAATGGGTGCTCACAGATAAAATCACATAGGACTATAAGTCAGGGAAAAATCGCTCTCCAGAAAACACACAGTAAGTAATGTCAAGTCTCTGAAGTATGTGGAAACAGACATAAATAGAAATCTAACCATGTAAAAAATGCATGTGTATCATCATTAGTTCGGAAATAAACAAACGGAACTTGGGCCAAAGTCAATACTAAAAAAATACCCCTCCTTTTGTGTGAGGCAGATGTCACAATTTTACATTTACAGAATCTGGCAACCCTTGTTTAATAATAATAATCTTCAATTTCCAATTGACTCATACTTTCGGGGTACTACTTTACTATACCGGAGACACCTATCAATGATTTATTTCGCAATTGTTTACATTGCTAACGTACTTTTCTGCATTGCGGAACATTTCATTAGGTGAAATAATGAATTTCTAACGAAAATAATGTCTATTTCTTATACCGTGCATCCATTTCGATCTGCAGCCGAGAGATCGGGAGAAGCGTGGCGGGCGGCGCTGACGGAGATGCCGACATTTGCGGCCTGTAATGCCCGCTTATTTTTATGGACATATCCAGACATTTATATAAACATTGCAAAACGAGCACTAACCTGTGTTATAAGAGTTGTTCAAACTCATATCCATCAAGTGCCAAGTGTGTAGACTTTCGGGGAGAATATGTTGAATAGCCTGAAACTTTCGTGCCTGTAGCTAAAGTCCTTCTGGGTCGGGCCGAGAACTTATCAGCCCCCCTCGTAACGTGAACCTTGCGGCTGGCATTCCAATCCTCTTACTGACACAACACACATACACACTGCAATAACACAAACAAGTAACGGCAAGTAACCAATAATAACACTCTTGCGCACAGTACGAAATTAACACGCTCTTAGTTTACATCTGCTCGCCACTATATTCACAGCTCTGTCGCGAAGGAACAAAAAACTCGAGCTCGGATATTTCGGATTGCAAGGAAGCTCACGAACACCATTGACTTTTAACGGTTTCGTCTACAGCGTAATCTTGATACAGTGCTGCACATTCGAAACCTCCAAACGATCCCCATCGACACAAAACTCTTTCAAGGATATAAACATAAGCAGGACGTTACTGGTCAAAACTATGATTAAAATGTTTTAATATCTGTTTTTTAAAGCGTATTTATTTGTGCATATAAGGGCAGAACTTGGATGAATTACAGATGATAAATTATAACACAGGTTAGTGCTCGTTTTGCAATATTTATATAAATGTCTGCATATGTCCATAAAAATAAGCGGGCATTACAGGCCGCAAATGTCGGCATCTCCGCCAGCGCCGCCCGCCACGCTTCTCCCGATCTCTGGGCAGAAGATCGAAATGGACGCACTGTATTAACGAGTACTTACTGTTGTTCCTTATTTCCCACAAACCATCCACGGGTAGCCCCAAAAACCATTGATTGATGTTAGCCTAAATAATTCACGATAGCCCCACGAACCATCACAGGGACGAGGTATGCCTACTAGGCTCGGTTAGGTTAGGTTCCATTAGCACTCCTTTCGTTCAATTTAGCATATACGGACAATACGAGAGCGTGTTGTGCTCTCGTGCAGAAAGCAAATGGCGGCAGCAGCAATAGCGCGTCGGAAATAGATTTTCGTAGAAAACCAGATGCATTCCCATTAAAATGGATCAAAACTACATTCCCGAACACCAACAACGCTACAGAAAATTATTTGCGTTAAGTACTTTCTCCTGTAAATTTGAAGAAATCCGTGTCCGGTATAGTAAAGTGTTACCACTTTCGATGCTCTGTCTGTGATTTAACGTACCAATGCGTAACAATGAGGCAAAAAATCGAAAAGATGTGTAAATAAAAATTTGACGCCAAGAAACGTGTGGAACGAACATAATGAATTAGAATACATTCCAACTTCTGCAGATCCGTAAAAACACGTTTCCTCAACCAAGACTCTCATCGGTCAAGCTTTCACATAAGGTATAACATCATTCGGTACCAAATACCATTGTGTATCCTTAGGGGAAAGGGCTTTGCCCCAACTGTCTACTAGTAAACATGATGTAATATATTAAAACCTGATGAACAATAGGAAGTATATATCATACTTACATTTTTTGGTTCAATACGTTTTGCCCCTGTGGCTGAAAGTCACTAACTATAATTCTTATTTGTCTTACATTTTCGATAAACATTTCTAGCTGTGTTTCTAGATTTTCTAACACGGACGCCATTTTTGCTTTCACAAACGTTCAGATCAGTGTAGCAAACTGTGAAGATATTTTTTGTGCATGGTTAAAGTAAGGAGGTTAATTTCCCCTTCTCATTAAAGTAAGGTTAATGTTCCCTTCTCATTTCCTTAAAAACGAATGTAGGAACTTGGCAGGATAGAAATACGAGCTTTCTTCGGAATTTTATAAAATAATCCTGTTTCAAAACGTCAGTTTATCGCTTCTTGAGTTTCATGTAAGGTCGAGTCTGCTGCCACGCGCGTCAGCAGTAAAAATAAGCTTCAAATTTGCTCCTGCCACGTAATTGGTATGCTAAGAGGATGTTACAAATCTTAAGAACAGATAAAGACGAGAAAAATACAAGTTTATGACTAGTGGGAATGTATGCACAGGTAATTTAGAACCTACTTTTTTTTAGAAAGCATTTAGCGATATTATTTTAATGCTAACAGAACCTAACCTAACTAAGAGAGCATTTAGGTTTATTATTAGAAGAATATTAAGGGACCTAATCTTAAAACATTTTTGTGTAAGTAGTCGCTAAAGCTTCGTCTGCTGCCTCGCGCATGTTTCTTTTGAGGTTAGGAGAAAAAGAACGTGGCAGCAGACACTACCTTCATGGGCCTAGACGGGTCTCTCTTATCGCACAACACGATTCCAACTTCGTGTTCTGACGTCAGACAAATTAGGTATGGTTTTGGATCTGCTAGTTTTAGTTATCTTAGCATAAATACACTGAAAATGTGATATTCATACTAAGTTAACAATATCTAACAAGCCTAACCTAATGACGTAAGCATTTAGCATAACATAACAATGAAATGATTTCACGTTGACGTCAGAACTCGGAACGCAAAGTTAGAAACGCATTGTGCGATAAGGGACACCCGTAAACATAACAGACACAGGCTACATTTGTAATAGACGCTTCCAATAACTTGAGTTTTGATGTATTGGAATAATGTTGGGAAGAAGTGCCATTCAACATTGCTAACCTTGCTATCAGAAGTCTAATTTCCCCTAAATGTGAGTTGCAGTGCAAAATAAATAGAAAGAAAGAAAGCTGTAAACCGGATTAAACACGATATGTCTCAGCTCCGCATTAAGCAATACGACCATACGACAGTGGCAAGGCAATACAAATATTCGTGCTCTGTAGAAAACCAACTCTTCTACTATGGTGAATGCTACTGGAGGCGCACAATACATGTTTTTATTTTGTCGCCTGTGACTCTGTGGTTATCTTGAGCAAAGATCTTGAGGATACATACCAAAGAGCTTGGCTTGGCTGGGATAAAAATATAAACAACGCCACGTCGATGAGTGTGAATAAGATGAAAATATAAAAAAATCAAAGCAAAATTCATAATTTTAGGATCAGCATGGTTTAAGATTTCGTGTATTATATTAGAGAAAATGCCAGCTGTAAAGGAAAAAGAGAACTGTGATCAAGTGACTGCTTGGTTGTGGGAACATGGGTTGAAATACTCGTACGATCGCTTAATAAAAGGTATGTCATATTTAATTTGGGTCCGGTGTCCCATTCTACACCCTCGATTTCGGAAGTTTTTAATTTTTTTATGAAGATTATGTGATGCTAATTATGCACGTAGCAATAGCACGTAGATCTAAAAAATTACCTTCCGCGCTATTTACAAACACTGTTTGTTATGAGGAACTAAATATTTTCACGAAAATATTTGAAATGTGCGGAAAATCGAGGGTGTAGAATGATATCCCGGAGCCAGGCATTTGAGAGGCCTAATGCAGGCCCGTAGCTAGAATTGATCTCGAAAGTGGGGGGGAGGGTTCATGTTCCATTGTTTAATCCGGAAATAATCGTGGTACACATGAATTTGGGATTTGAAACGGTACTATTATCGTATGAGGGAAACACCGGTACTACTTTACCGGAGACACCTATTAATGATTTATTACAGTTACATTCCTATTCCATATTAATCTTCGAACGCTTTGATATAGTCCACCACCCATTTGTCCTCTTCTGTTTACCTCATCATCTATTCTTCCACTTCTCTCAATTATGCTTCCTAGATATTTGAAGCTCTCCACTACCCTCAACTCTTCCGTGTCCATCTTTATTCTTGGTTCATTTCTGGCTCTGTTTCTTGTTGTTCTTAGCACCTCACTCTTTTCTGTGTTTGATTTCATTCCTGCTCTTCGGGTTTCCTCATACCAACTATCAATCTGTCTCTGTACTACTTCTTCCCTCTTCCCCCATGTTACTAAGTCACCAGCAAATAACACGGCTTTCATCTCTTCCTCTCCTATCTTCTTCCCTATCTCTTCATTAATTGCATCCATTGTAATTATGAAAAGCAGCGGGGAAAGAGCACTTCCCTGTTTTAGTCCATTACTTACACTGAACCACTCCATTCTTCCCACTGGTATCTTCACACAGCTCTGGTTGGCCTTGTATGTGCTCTGGAGCATGTATATGTCAATATTGACATGTTATCCACAATTTGTTACATTTCACCTCAAAATGGAAATATGTGAGTTACCAAGGTTAGAATGACACTACTGAATAGATTTTCAAGATGCTCTTTCTATATTTGTATATACATGTAAATTTACGTATATTTCTTTTTATTTTTTTGCAGAATTAAATGCACACTACCAGAAATATCTTCCAGTAGTACCAAAAAGAGATTTGCTGATATCATATTCATTATTGAAGCATTTCTTACATGATACTGTTACAAAATTTGTGGCTGTTGAGAAACTTCTTGTCCTTAAATATGTGTTGCAAAGTGTTATAGGCTATTCAGCACATGTTGTAATGGCAATTACACCAAAAACATGCTTGCAGCTATTGAGTGAGATCAAGATCCTGGTGAGTAATTGAACTTTTCTTTTTTGTCTGGTAATAAAGTCGTAAAAATGCATGGCGTAAAACATATATTGCCTGCTGAGCAATGTTTCATTGAGTGATCCATGGTTGCTTATACTATTTTGCTTACTCTTGAGGCTAGTGTTCACTACTAATCCTTTTAAGTAATTCCTCAATTGTCATTACCAGGGGCAGAAAAATACAGGGTGCCCAGTCTTTATGGCACCTGACTGGTGCCTGGATTTTCAAATTTAGTTCAAAAAATATATATTTTAAATATTTTTAGTTCACTTACGGAAATTTCCATTACTTTTTTTTTATATATATAATGAGGTACAGTGTTTATTTTGTATCACATGTATCATTAAATCAAAATTCGGTAACGGTTCTGATTGTTTTATGATTTTTTTTTTCAAATTCTTCTAGCAGAAAGACTATTTATTGTAGAATTTTTGGCAATCATTTTCACACGAAATTTGAACCTTCCTTAAAGTAAAGAAAACTATTTGGATATCGAAAAAAGTTATTTATGTTGGGGAAAAACAACTTGAATATGACCTTACGCAAACATGAAAATTCCCAATGGGCAAGGCATTCTCCGTTGATAGAAGTGACAGAAAGTCTCGTAGACTAGATAGCAATGAATGTAGAAGTAATTTAGAACCTTTTATTTTATTTTCATGCTAAGAGAACTAAACCTGGTCTGTCGAACCTAACCACAAAAGCATTCATTTGTAACCAAGGCAATAATAAACAAATGGCTGTTGGCAGTAAGGAATCGCTAAAACTCCGCAGTATGTATTAACAGACATACGAGGGCTATTTTTTTTCAACCTCCGATGGCGCCGCCAGGTGACCCGTAAAGAGCTAGGAAGCGAGGATCAGGCAGCGTGATTGGCGTCCCCCTTGCCACTACCACCACCACTGCCAAGGTCAACGCTTCAGTTGAAGCTGAGCAACGGGCACGTAGAGGTGTCTGCTACAATCGACTCTCCCGCCTAGTGCGAGGTGTGTTACTGGTTGACTTTATGGAGCTGGGGATCACAATCAATACGGCTGTATACTGTGAGACATTCCGCAGACTACGCAGAGCCATCCAGAACAAACGGAGAGGCATGCTGTGTTCATTGTCTTGCTTCATGACAATGCCTGACCACATGTTGCTGCGTCAAACTCAAGACCTTCTTCAACCATTCCACTGGGAAGTGTTTAATCACCGTCCCTGCATCCCATACCTGGCACCGAGTGACCTTCACCTTTTCCCGGCAGTGAAGAAGTGGTTGGGAGCATGGCTTCGGGACACCTTGTAGACAGGCATTTTTTTTGCAGAGGGTATTGGATTGCTGGTGCGTCAGTTCAATAAATGTCTGAATCTTCTTGGTGATTACGTTGAAAAATAGATTATACGTGTATGTAACTTTTGTCTATAAACCCATTTTGTTATTCACCGTGGTTTTGATTCTATGCCACATCGGAGGTTGAAAAAAAAAAATAGCCCTCATAAATCGAATCATGCGACATGATGAAATCGCAATAAAACAAAGGAAACTTGGGCCCAAAATAATAAACATGCCATGTCCATTTGCAATGTTACTAGTCGAATTTTTAAATGTGCAGCGATATGGTAGATTCAACCATTAGAACGTATTTGCATAGTTATTCATGCTGTTACCAGTTGAGCCTTCTTTAGCAAGGCCACTCCTGTGGAAGAATGAATTGCTATTAAGCCAATTTTGTTTTAATTATTAAATTAAGTGTTTAAGATGACATTTCAAAATGTGTTTCTTTGTCTTAGTTGGATTCATGGCTTTCTTAGCCCATAATTGAAAAAAGAAGCTGGCTCTCAAACCAGAAATCATAGGTGCAACTTGAGAGAGACCCCCCTCCCCCCCCAACTTTCAAGTTTATTATGAGAGCTTGCAGATTGATGTCACAAGCAACATGGAAGTATCACACCAAAGAGAAACCAACAAGAACACGTACAGTCTGTAGTAGAATGCTGCAATGAGCGTTTTTCGCTCGAGCGGCAAATAGTTTGCACGGGCAACGATAGATGGCACACAGAATTGATAGTTCTTCCGCTTGAGCAAAAAAAGACCGAATGAGCGAAATAAACTCAAACTCTCGAACCCTATTAGAACACATATTTTTGTCATTTGTCTATGGTAGTGGGTCCTCAAATATGGACCGTGAAGTAAAAGATAAAGTGAAATTGAAAAATAAGTGAACATAATCATCATCTCCATGTTAAAATGCAGTTTTGTGTATCTTACCGAGATATGTGGAAATGAAGTAGATGATAATGGGCTGAAACTACCTAGACTGTCATTTTATGTTTCTATATTTTCACATTGAAATGATGTTCGATTGAATGTTATAACTGCATTTATTATTTTGCAGAATATGATTATCCTTTTCGGTAAGTGAACAATGATGTACACATACTTGCACTGTGATAGATATTTGTAATTGCTTAGGCAGGTCTGTCAGCATGTGTATCCATTTTATATTTTGGTCTGTAGATATTGCATACTTTCATATGTGCTGTATTTGAGTCTTACATAATATACAAAATTATTATTTAGAATTGTAATTGCATAGAATGGTTTCCTTCCATGTATGGGATTTAGGCTGGCAGTGCTGCTTATTCGGCTCTGAAATACGGGACGATGATAATCATTCCACTGCGAGTGCGGTATGTTCGAGCGTGGGAGATTTGAACGAGTTTGAGTGAGCGAAAGTGATCCGATGCAGTACTGTAGTCTGTAGTCTACAGCCATGACTCCAACCAAGATAAAGCTACACATTTTGAAATATTATCTTAAAACATTTAATTCATTAATTAATACTAAAAGTAATTAATTCTTGTGCCTGCCCATGTGGTGGAGTGGGTAGCACATCATGCTGCGATGCTAGGGGTCCCAGGTTCAAATCCCAGCCTGGGCATGGATATTTGTGAGTGCCCATTCATCAATTTCATCATATCATCACTCATCCTCATCTTCGCAAATTAGCCAAAAGTGGCACAGAAGCGAACTTAAATTACGAAAATCAATCAATCAAAAGTAATTAATTCTTGCCGGAGTTGTCTTCCCAAAGAAGACTCTACTGGTAACGACCAACTCTACCATAATGCCACGGTGTTTAAAAATCAGATTACAACACTGCAAAAAATTATAATGGCATGTTTGTTATTCTGATTTAATGGCAGACATGATACAGAAAACACAGAAACATTAAAAAACACATATTGTACTTGTTAGTTCATAATGCAAGGTAATGGAAATTTCCATAGTGAGCTCAAAATATTAAAAAAAATAGAAAAAATACACAATAATAAAGGTTTGTGCTAAAATGAAACATGTATTTGTGAAAGAAAACATCAAAAAGTACAAAAAATCATATTTGGAAAAAAAAATAGCTGAAATGGGATTTTCAATATAACTTGTTTTGCTATGAATAACTGGCTGTGTTTAATCAATATTTTGTACACTTTCCAGATTCTGGTCAATATGATGAAGACACATCCTTATGCAATAGTTTCTTCTCTTACAAAATCATTTTTCCCTTTGCTAGATGAAGAAAGGTGGTCTGAAACGAAGAAGCAGTTTCATTACACAGTATGTATCATTAGTTTCTTGTTGCCAAATTTGCATAGATTGGACAAGAAAAATATGTGCCGCATATTTACTTGAGAACCCCGTATTCCTTTATGGACCTCCCCCGATGGTGTAGTGGTAACGTCAGGTTTGATACCTGGTAGAGTGGTTCTGAGCCCATTTTAAACTGTAGGTCCAGTCCCAATTAGTCTATCTATGCATAAAGTGGACTTAAAAAATTCAATTCAACTTCCTTAAGAGTTAGTCGCATTCTATACATACACCCTCTGTCTAAAATGTTCGGTGAATGGCAGGGTTCGAAAAATCGCGGTTGTTTAAAGATTTCAGCCTGGTGACTGTGATCTTTTGCTGTAATACGTACGAAATTTTGATGATTCTCTAAGTTCAAATTGCAGTACAGTGTAAGTTAGCAAATGTTTTTTTTTTATCAACGTTGTGAACATTCCATAGAGTCCGTAACAATTTCTTACCCTTTGTCCCCCAACACCCCATTTCCTGCTTTATCAAATAATTTAGCGATGTTTTGAATACTGTGATACTCAGCATCTTATACAGAGTGTTTCAACTTTGGAAATGTATATCATGAAAACCGTAAGACTTATTTACACCGGGTTTTCTGCATTATAAAGCCTCATGCATTGAGATATTTTTCAATGTTTAAAATTAGCAGTTCACTCTGTACAGAAAATTATATAAATTAATAACTGACAGAAAGCAGCATTCAATTTTTTCCAGAAATTAACTTCTGAGTAAGAAAAATATGTAAGAAATTATCGAAGGGTCATAATTAGACATTTGATCAGTCTGTCATTTGCGACCAATATTGGTCATGTGTAACATTTGATGAATTTTTGACTGGCGATTTTATGGATTGAGTGAAAAGTGCCATTTTTGGGACATATCTCCGTATATGGCAACATAGCAGGTCGAAATATTGCCAACAGTCGCATGCAACATGTGTCTTAAGTATTGGCTATACATTTACGTGAAAAATCGTACATTAAGATGTGCCAAAATTGGACTCTTGACAGATTCCTAGGCTGCCCCTGTTTACATTGAATTCTCTTCGCTCACTTTTGTCTGTTTTTTTTAATTGATTTAGCATTTCGTATTCATTGGAGCAGTGCGTGTGCATTGCTGAAAAGTATTTTACTACTCATTCTTACACTCATGTGCAAGAGGTTTTCCAATAAAAATGCTCTGCTTCTTCTGTACCTCACAAAGCAACTGTTTTACAGCCAGTCAAACACCAACAAATGATCCCACAAATTGTTTAAGAGTTGGTATTTATTGTTGGAAATCAGTTCTCAGATGTTTTCAGCAAATTAACAATGTTTTTTTAAAAAATAATGTATTTGCTTTTATTTAGATAAATGCTAACATAAATTTATGAACCCAGTGATAGCCGACAGGATTAGTTCAGTGCAGAAAACCTGGTGTAAATATCTCTTACGATTTTCATGATATACAATTTCAAAGTTTGGATTGCAGGACTTTTGAAACATACTGTAGTATGCACAATTACTAGTAGGTGGTTTCATGGCACCTGATTTTCAGAGCAGGCGACTAGCTTTGAAGAAAATTTATCGAGCACTGGTGAATGGTATCAGAAAAGAAACAAACCAGAAGTTACCTTTATTGGCCTTCAAAATAAACACCATCCACTACAACATGCTTTTGGCAATGTTCATGAAGCTTCTGGAAAGCAAAGACCTCTTTAGGAATTGATTGCAAAATTGCTGTCACGCGTTCTTGGATTGGACGATGGTGCTCACTGTCTCCTCAGTTGTTTCCTTTCCATCGCGAAAGCATTTGGACCAGTCGTAAACACATTTTCTGCTCAAAATTCACTTACACCAACATTTCTGTCGCCATTTTTCCCAATTTGTAGCAGATCTTATGTTCACGGCTGTGGTGGCTCAGTCGGTAACGTGTCTGACTACCATGCTAAAGGTCCCGGGTTCGATCCCCGACCGGTTCAAATCCGGGAACTTTTCTAACGGAAGCGGCCCCGGTGCCCACCCAGCGTCGAAAAACATGGGTACCTGGGGGAAACCCTGGGGGATAAAGGCAGTCAGGGGCGTGATGCTGATCACATCACCCCCACTCATGACCGGATCAAGAAAGTGTGGGGCGTTACCCCCACACCCCCTATACGCCTTCATGGCATGATGCTAAGCACAGGGGAGCACTTTACTTTACCTTTTTTCTTATGTTCACTTGTTGCTCCATTGCACTACGACACTACTTCTCACACTGACTACGTTTGGCTCACCGCAGCATTTTTACTCTCGAGGCCACGTGTACTCCATGCTGGGTGCCATGTCTCTGGATAGCCAAGTGCATGGGCGTGCTCCTGGATCATGTTGCCGTTGATATATCGGACCATTCACCAGACATTTAGACACATGGTGTAGTTCATGATGGTTGCGGTAAACGCGGTTTAAAATTACTTACGTGAAATTTAGAAGCGGGAACAAACAATCCAGTGATGCGGTACCATCTCCACTTCAAATGCCGTACCCTTTTGTGAATGAAGACAGTGGATCTTCGAAATTAATAGGATTGAACCATTAAATTGTGCAATGCGGAAGTGCGAAATCTTCTAAATTTCACGTAAGTAACATGGTGTAGTGTTAGTCACTTACTTTACCGATGTCCATGCTAGCCAGTGTGGTACAAAAAACATGCTCCGACTAATGTTGCTTGAAAAATATATGATAATGTGTGGCAATAGTAACTCCAGTAACTGCAATGTTGCATGCCAACAAATATCTGGCATCTGGTTATACAGTCAGTATAATTGTCTGTAGGGTTGTGTGTTGTCCTCTGTTTTGTCCTTATGCACAGTGTTCCAAAATGATTTGAACGGTTTCAACTTGTTATATTTTATTCATAAATGGCCAAATAAGATGCAATTTCACACATATGTAATGCACCTGTCCAAGTTTAAGTCACATCAATACGGTAATTGTTAGCTGCATGCCCAATCCATAAATGTGATGTGACAATCTCTCGTTAAGGAACTCTCTTACATTAGGGTGGAAGTGGCATTGTGCTCCATCGAGCTGACAGAGTCATGTGTCAGCTGTGGCATAAGCCATGTAGTCAACATGTTCAAGAATGTTTTGCCAGTTACAGCAGCCATTTTACAATTGGTCAGCCTGACACCTGGTGGCAGAATTTAGAACTACTGGGACTGTTCCAAAATAAAAGAAACTTAATGAATTTGTTCAAATGTATTTCATGGCATATTTCATCGGTGATTATGTTGTATTGCTCATGGAATGTGTTTTTATCATTCAAATCATTTTGAAACACCCTGTATAAGCTGAGTGCTCCTTTACAGCACCAGCTTTTAATATCAGTAAGGAGAGACATGCTGATTTGAATTGTGGTAAGGGACTTACTTGGCCCTGTATAATGTGATGGCTTCAAATAGCCTAAGTGCTAACACAGCCAAAACTTTGATTTCAATGAATGAAAGCATAAAATATGATGTTTTGTCCTCTTTTCATGGAATTGCCTTGAAACAAAAGAAATAAGTACACATTATTTTATGATAACTGTTTTGTACATTAATAAAATAATAGCTTTTCTGCTGTTTATAATAAATGCTACAGCATAAGTATATGTATTATATGCAAATTTTGAAATTTACACAAAAAGGATAGCTGTTCTGTTAAGTAAGACACTCGCATTCAATCCACTTACTTACAGTGAGCATCTCATTTTCAAATGCATAAAAAATATGGTAGAATTAATTTTTTAAATGTGTTTATTTCATTTGTAGGATGATAGCCAAAAGGACTTTCATAAAGAATGCCACACAAATGCAAGGATTTATGTTGATGGCATATTGTTCAAATACAATCAGCCTGGCAATACAATAAACCTTTGTGGTATTGTGCAGGAACGATCAGTGCATATTAGAAAAAAATGCTGCATTCTAGTAAAATGCCTAAGATCTGAGATTCCATCAACCGCTTTAGAAAAGGTATGTTTGAATTCTGTTTACAGAAAACAAAGTTATTATCAATTCTCTTGTAGTTTATGGTCTGTGCAAGCACATAAACAAATCTTTTGATGTAACAGTTTGGGAGAAGATATTTGATGAAAAGACCGTGCGTTTTGAAGCAAACATTACATTAGAAGTTATGTTTAAGTGCTTGTAAAAACAATAAACTACATGAGATATAAGTATCACATGCAAGCAATACGTACATACAAGAAACACAAAGTTATTCTTCTCTGGGTTAATAAGTCGGTGTATTTAATAATGTGCAGTTTGTAGAGGCACATATTTTTGGTTAGGTTTGTTTACAAGAACATTTATAACATATAAATGTTATTTATATGAAGAAAATATTTCTTTATTATCTCCTTGTGAGTTAGAGTAAATCTTTTTCTTAATATTTTGGCATGCATCAGTTCTACATCTGAGTATACTCAATACGTCAATTTCTTCAACCAGGTTTACAAGATGGCTTCCATTCTTCAATTGTTAAAACTCCAGATATGGTTAATTCACATCCAAAATTGCAGAAGATATTTCTCTCACTTTGTCTTATTTCTCAAAACATTCATTTGAGGTAATGCATTATTCATCTACTAGCTTGATAATGCAGATGCAAGCAGATAATAATTTCCTGCTTCCAATTTTTAAACTTGGCACTTTTCACAAGTTCCAAATCTTTTTTAAAGATTATGCCATTATAAAAGTATTTTCAAGATTCTGTTATGAACAAAATGTCTCTTTATAGTTTAAACAAACTATTAAAGATTAACTTGCAAAGTATAATCTTTCAAAATATCAAGATTTATACAAATATCAATCCTTCACCAATAGCCACATTTTTACTTATCTTCCATCCCTCATGAGATTTCTCAAAAGTCACAGACAACTAGTATTAGAGCAACTAGTTCAAACCAGATTTTTTAGTATGTGTTATCTTCAATTGTTTTTGTTTTATATTTTTGTCCATAAATGCTTAACAGCTTGAATGAATGTTTGTGTAGTAAATGTACATATTTGCTCTGTTACAGCTATTTTACTATGTATATCACAATATACTTATCTAATAATTACAATTACCATGTTTTGAATGTTGATACAAAATACCAAGTATGACATCATATTATACATTGAACAATTTTAAAGAGTTGACCTTTGTATATAAACCTTGATGCCAATGCAAATGTACACAATTTCAATAAATTTAATTATAAATTTGAATGTATCATATCTTTCTTGTCTGAAAGAACACATATGATTGAAGATATTTGTTTTTCATATTGCCAGTCAAAAATAACTGTTATGAATATGAATTCAAAATATTGCACAATTTGATAATTTTGTCATGATATACAAATTGGCTTTTTTAAACATCATATTTAATAAAATTAGTTTAAGTAGTAATTTCAGACACTTAATTGCATTATATGAATATAATTTTGAGCAATCATATGACTAAATTATTATAAATATTGCACAAATGTGGAACTTTGAACTTAGCCTAACCATTTTCAAATGTTGTTATGACAATGTATTATTTCTATTGTCATACAGAATTAATCTATTTTCCCTGAATTGAATAACTCGCAGGATAATTTTGACTTCAGAAAGTGTCGCGTCAGTAAGTAAACTCCAAATTTCGTGTTTAAGAGTCTTATTTCGCATTTTGCAGTTCATTTCGCATTATTTCGTGACAAAACAGGGTGCACCCCACACCTTTCAGAAACATGAAAATTTAACATTACAATGTTTTATTTAACATTTTGTGTTTTCGTCAAAAACGAAATATACATGCCTCTAGCAATTTGTAATCACAATAAAAAATAAGAAAATAAAATGAAGACAGTTCTTTCGACATTTTGGCTCCAATACCAAGAACTTCTTTAGGTTTTCCACGAGCTTAAAACTTTTAACACCCATTTTTAACCGGTCCATTTTAACTTTTCAGACATTGTGTCCTTTCCCGTTCTTTGACTCATTTGCTGTGTTATATTTATGTGTTTTAAATTCTGGAAAAAATGGGAACAGGTTCCTAGTAATGAGGCTGAAGCACCAAGAGAACTTTTGGAACTGAAACCATTAATTTTTATTTTTGTGTTATGGGGGCCAAAAAACATTCAATGAAAAAATACACGTTTATTTGTACTATTTGTAATTTATTAAACTCTTCATACATTGCAAAAGTAGTAGCAGAGATGGAAATATATTTTTGTTACCTGTTTTTCATTATTGTATTTTAAAAATATAATTCCAGTTTTTATTTTGCAGTAAATTGTTGCTAATTTTCTTTTGGGGTTGATATATTATAATTCTGGCATGGATTTTGTTGCTGTTGTAGATAACCAAGGACAATGCCTATGAAGATTTAGCTAAGGATGCTGCAATAGAGGTTCTTTTGCGGGAAATATCTGGTGGCCTCTCCGAAGACTCTCTTCTCAGAGTGTGGTACCATTTTAAGGACAATTTAGGTGTCAAATTTTGTTCGGACTGGGTAAGTAATATCGAAAAATTTTGTACAGGACAATTTATTTCGTAACTACTAGAGTGTATGTTATTCCATAAAGGCTGGACATTCTCCA
The DNA here is from genome assembly GCF_977018435.1 of Lepisma saccharinum. Taxonomy (NCBI): domain Eukaryota; kingdom Metazoa; phylum Arthropoda; class Insecta; order Zygentoma; family Lepismatidae; genus Lepisma; species Lepisma saccharinum. The sequence goes on from NC_139229.1 coordinate 24,465,261, forward strand.
TTAGTAGCTTATAAAAAAGGAGCTGGTCATTACAATATTGTTTATATTGCTGTAATACTTATTTAGTACTTTTGCTTCTGCTTCCAGACGAGCGACTATAAAATTCCATTGTGAATGAACGACAGGCTATAATCGCACAGCATTTCTTGTGCATGTGTGTTGTAACCACTTCTTTTAAATTTCAACCACTGAATGTCAATGTTTCCTTCGTTGCTGAGTTTCAGTTATACTCTTTGTCGAATTAAGTTGTGCTTTTGTTTATACTGCTGAGAATAGCTTCTGATTTCGTTATTTAATGAATTAATTTTATGTTACCTATTGAAAATATGTTTTCAGTAACTTTTATGCAATGTTGTTTTCTTTTTACTTTCAAAAAATTGTTACAGAAAGAAATTCATAAATGTGAGAAAATTTGTGTGAAATGTAACATGTGTATATGTAGAAAGAAGAAGTGTTGTAGATTTTATAAAAAAATGTTAAATAAATACACACTAACAACATATTTTCTATGATTTTTTTGAAAAATAGCAACAAAAAAAATCCTGTCCAGAAAGAGTTATTCGAAAACATTGTACACAATCTAGCTCAACTTATGTCCCATGGAAACATATGATACATTTAATTTTTCTTGTGCTGAAGCTGGCTTGGTAAGTGAGCATGTTGAGAGGTCACTGAATCATCATTCATCATTATTATTGCATTAAAGGGGAAAAAATGACGTAAACTTTGAAAATCAAACAAAATCCTGTGCTCATTAGGACATGTTCTAACCAAGGGTAGACAAAGCTAAATGTTATTCAGGAGCCAGCAGTCTTTTTCTTTCTTTTTTCTCCAAAATATGGGCTAAGAAACCATGAATCCAACTAAGGTAAGCTACACATTTTGAAATGTCATCTTAAAACATTTAATTTATTAATTAATACAAGATTGCATTAATTCTTGCACCAGAATGGCTATTCATATACACTAGCCCTCTAGTGGCAGCATCATGAATTACACATCACATACATAAGATGATTCTTCATATTTTTGACAAAAAAATTCATTTTGTGTACCACCCTGTATATGAATTATGCATCTATATTCACAAAATTAACAACAAAAATTCAGAATTTTGCACTAAATGCTATTTATAAAAATACTGGATGAGTAAAATTATCAGCCAATACTGATAGAGTGCAAATTAATCTGTCTACTTTGTAACTGTATACACAGTGTGTCCCATAATTTTCCGGACTGATGTAGTGCATTTACATATTGCATGATGTGGAAAAACACTCCAATTCCAAATTCCTGAAAACTATCGTGACCAGTGACTAAACGTGGTGTTTCCAATATGAGCTGTTAAAAGAGCACCAAAGTTCGGTGTTGAAGAGCCAAGGGTACCCAGAATCCAAGAAAGTTCTCCAGCAGAAGTCCTGTAGGTATCAAAACGATGCTCATCACTAGAGCCCGGAAGTTCAGGCATTTATTATCGTTAAAATAGGCAGGCAAAAAAGCCTTTTATAATGTGATAAATAGGCACTAAAAATGAAAAAAAAAAAGGCAAAATAAACCGAAAAAAAGGCACCGATCACCTCACTGATTTTTTGAAGGTTGTTAGCATAATATATAGCTGCTGAAATCCAGGTTCCCTATCTCGTCAAGACTGGTTGCTGAGGTAAACTAAGCTCAATCGCAACTTCCTGAAATTTTCGGGTTCGAGAGGGAGATTTCAGAAATATTTTCTTTGTGTTCAAAATCAACCTGTCCACTTCAGCAGTCAATCATGCACAAGAAATGTTAACCGAAAGGCAATATCCTGACTCAGCATGAAATACTTTTTTCTCACACTTTTCTCCTTCAGCAATGTTGAAACATGCGTGAGTTCAATATTACTTAAATAAGGCGAAAATTATTCACATAATAAACGGAAGAAAAATAAATGCCAACAACGTTTTTTGGGAGAAAAATAATTTATATACACATTTTTTTTAAAAAAAATGTCAAATTTCATTGAAAAAGGCAAAAAAAGGCATTATAATTAAAAATAGACAGTGGGGTCCCAAATAGGCAAAATGAAAAGGCTTCCAAAACATTCAAAACAACATAAGAAACGTATATCCGGAATAATTTTATCAATATGTGCAGTAGATAAAAAGAGGCATTTTGCCAAACTTCCGGGCTCTACTCATCACGTTCTTCAACTCCGTGGGTATCATTCATAGAGAATTTGTTCCCAATGGTCACAGAGGAGTTCTAACTTAAGGTTTTGAAACGTCTGTGGACACGAATATGACTGGTACGCCCACATTACCGACAACAGGGCACATGGTCCCTTTTTATTGACAATGCACCAAGTCACCAGTCTGTGATTATCCATCAGTTTTGGTCTCCAAGGGGATTGTTCTGCTTGATCATCCCCCCCCCCCCTATTCTACTGATCTGTCTCCCCCTGACTTCTTCCTTTTCCCGAAACTGAAAGGGACCCAGTTCGATGCTGTTGCAGACATTCAAAGAGCTTCGACCGAGTATCTCAACACTATTCCCGTCAAAGACTTCCAGAAGTGTTTTGACAAGCTGTATGAGCGTTGAATTCAGTGTATTGAAGCACAAGGAATGAATTTTGAATAATATACACCCAATAGTGTCGTTTCATTTGCAGTTTTGGTTTTCTTGTTGCAGTCTGGAAAATTATGGGACACGCTGTGTATAGTGGAACCTCGATTTTATGTTCCCGAATTTTACATTTTCCCACGTTATACATTCAGTCTTTATGGTCTCAACATTGTAAAATGCTAATAAATTTTCCCTCATTTTAAGTATCTTCAGCTTGGTCCCCTGAAAAACGTAAGATCGAGGTTCCACTATATTTGTTGTATTTTTATCAGCATGTTTACATTATTTTAAACGTAGTAATGTAATGTGTAAGAGAATTTCATGTTTGTATTGGAACTTTCTTTGTTTAATTTTAGCCGAAGCAAGATGGTCAGGAACTTTCAGTAAGAAATATACAGAGCGGAAGCTTAAAGGAGCCATCAAAATGTTTGAAAGTCGAACAAAAGCAACAGTTTTCTCGGAAGAATGATTTACAGAATTCTTTGTTGAATCCCTCTTTGTCCCAGACATGCAACAAGAATGGTCCAGATTCCATCTCAACATCTTCCAGGAAGAAGGAAGTCGCTGAGTTACTGTATAATCCAAAAGATTTGGAAGCAGAGAGTTTAGGTGATTGGATGTTCAATAATATGGCTATTAGAAGGGAGAGCTTGATTAAACTAGGTTACAAAGCTGAGTCACTCATGTACCAGTATGATTTAGTGAAAGCAAGGCTTTTGCTTAATCGTCCCACTTTGAATATTCTGAAAGGTGTTGAAGAATCTAGACTGAATTCTTGCAAGACTATTATTGTGGAGCCTGTAGCCTCGGCGAGCTCACAAAATGGTTTTTCGAATAGCTCCAAATGTGTAGATTCTAAGGAGAGTGAATTAGTGAGGCCACAAGAAAACGTTAATGCTCAGCAGGTTGAAGAAACAGGTAGTAAGGCTCAAAAAAGTTCTAACAAAGTCAAGGAAGATGAATGTGTGAGTGCAAAACCAGTTCAGACTGATAGTGCAAATACACACGCAGTTGCAGTACTGAAACGTGAAGAAAAGCAAGACAAGAGTGACTCAGTAATGATCGGACGCAAGTACATAAAGTCACCAAAGCATAAACTTAGGAGACGGAAAGATCATGCAGATGCCGAACCAGTCTTTCTCTGCGAAAATAGCCCGAAAGTTCATAGCCTAAGACTACGGAATTTGCATCGTGAAGCGAGAACGGACATAAATACAGTTCAGCGTAGCTCGGGAGATATCAGGGGGAAGTGTGTTAACGGAATACAGTTACGTAGTAGAAAAGAACCAAGATTAGCATTGAATAGTCGGAATTATCGTGATGGCAGTGTTGAAAGTGAGAATGCAGTAGTGCCAGTGGTCAGTGAAATTTCTCGGAATCGTGTGAACGTCTCCCTTCCAAAATGTCATAATAGTGGCAGTGATGTTTTCACGATACATTGGCAAAACAGACACTTGGGTAAAAGATATAATTTAAGGACTCCAGCAAAAAAATGTCATGAGATATCACATCCTAAGAGACTTCGCCGAAGTAAACAATCATACTCAAGTGATATAGAAGTGAGCTCCTCTAGTGCCCAGGACGATGATCTAAGTGAATTCAAGGCGGTGAGAAGAAAACGTCCGTACAGAAAAATTTTGATAAGTTCATCTGGTTCAGAAGATGAGGACGATATATTGTACTCACCCTCAACAAGTGAGTCTTCAGTCATCGAAAGTTCAGAAGAGGATAGACGAGAGAAATCTGAGTCTTTGTTCCAGGTATGTATTTGAAAATTATTATTTTATAATTGCATGAATGTCTATGATGTAAAATGGGAAAGATGTTATATGACATATTTGATCAAAGACTGGCTCAACTGGCCTCGAGAAGTATTGTATGTAATTGCCTAGTAGTTTAGCAGCAGCTCAATAGATGTCTCTTATGTTGGGTGTTGTTTCTTCGTCGTTCAAATACATTTCTACAGTGGGAACGCAAGAAAAAGATCCTGTGCTGAGCCATGTTTTCGTACATAGTTGGAGAGGTAGTGAGTGGTCCGAACTGAATGGATGAAGGGGAAGATGCACAAAGGCTTCTTGCCAGAGGTTCTTATGTTTGTGGTCTGTTTTTAACAGTGTTTGTGAAGAATGGATGCATGAACTGGTCCAGCCTGGAAGTTCTGTTATTGTACAATATTTGAAACAAACATAAAACATTAATTGTCAATCGGGCATGTATGTTAATATGCGACAAAAGTGCAGCTGTCTTTTCGCAGTAGCAGCAATCATGACTCGACTCTTCTGTAAGTGCAATTTTGAAGACAAAGATATCAACCAATAACATTTTAAAGGTTAGAACCAATCGGAAGCAGTTTCACACTTGAACAGATGTGGAAGCACTGCACATAGATATGCTTCGATATACATAGATATGTCTCAATCACTCTCGGCCCCAGATTTTCGCATATATAAATTAAAGTAATTGTAATTTAATAACATTTGCTAAGGACCTTGGCGTGTGAGAAGCATGGTGAAATCATGAGAATGAGCGCCACAGTCGTTCTAGGCGTGCAAATGAGCGAGTTGGCCATTTGATGCAGTCTTACGGACGTGTGCTTGTTGCGGTGTTCAGTCAGTTTGTAAACCAGTTGAATGACTAGGAACTTCGTACTGGCTATTTTCAACAGGATGGCGTCACTTGTCACACTTCCAACATCAGCATGAACAAAATTGAGTCTTTCTTTGAAAATCGCATAATTTCAAAGGGACTTTGGCCACCAAAATTGCCCGATCTTACCCCACCGGACTACTTCTTATAGGGCATGCTGAAAGGGAAAGTGTATCCCAACAAGCCACGGATTCTTATGCGACTGAAAGACAACATTCGAAAGGAACTTGATGTTATGTCTCCCGATATGTTGACGGCAGTTTTCCGTAACATGGAGAGACAACCATTACTTTGATTTCTATATGTGAAAATCTGGGGCCAAGAGCAAGTGAGACACCCTGTAGTAGGTATTCTATGACCAAGGTGTCTTATTCCCTGTATTGTCTTTGTATTTGATTCTGCTTTTATGAAATTTAACTCATGAATTTTACGAGGGGGCTGCTGATAAGTCTTTAGCTTTACCTAGTGGGATTTAGATCGCAAATGGTGTTGAGGTTTTTATTCAACATACTATTTGTGGAGACTTATTCAACCTTTCTTGCAACTTTTGAAGACTTTTTAAAAAAATGTCTTTGACTCCTCCTGAAATCATGTATTTACAGCGTGGATGGCCTCAGCAGTGCTGCCACAGGTGGTGTTGGTGTTGTTTTTTTTAACAGGTTATCTGGAGGGGATTAATCTGGGGACTTCGAACCCCAGGTCAACCAATTTCTGCATTGTGATAGTGGCTTGGTTTGGCAATGCATTGTCCTGGGGGAAGATGATTCAGGATCCACTTCATGGAAAGCTTCCTCATGTCAACATAGTCATGAATAATTACCCCGACTGAAGGTCTCAGCTATCAACTTAACAGAAATTCTAATATTTTCCAAGATCATTTTATACATCATCTACCAGTTTTTTCCCCTATTACGAATGGAGGCCTCCCCAGACATGACTCATCATCCGTGCTGAAATGCCCAGTCTGAAATGTGGCAACCTAGTTTTTCATTGTGGCATAGCATGAGCTATGGTCCCTTGATCCTTGTGTTATATCCTCTTGAATTTGCTTTGTGGACTTCCCTTGCAAGGAAAGATCACTGCCCTGCTGTCGTTCCCACTGAAACTTTCCTAAATTCAGGGTGGCTACTCACCGGGAATTCCTTGATTTCTGGGAATTATGCGTGTGAATTTTTCTCCGTAGATATGAAACATTTCAACTTTTATTAATCCAAATCCCATTCAATTTATACATATTTATTAATGCACAGTTTAGCTTTTATTTTTATTGAGAAAGGAAAAGAAAAGAAAGCTGCGTAAAAAATAAAACAAACTTCTCTCAATCCGTTTGCTTCGTTAGTGTTCTTTGCAGAACAATATATCTGACATACGGAAGATTATTGCAAGATAAGATATCTTGAAGTTGATTAGGTAAATTTGAAATGGTTACACAGTTAAAGTTTTTCTTAAATTACTATATCCCATATCGTTTGTGACTTGTGTTTGTAGATGTTTTTCTAGTCTGAGTATGCAAAATGGCAAATGTAAACTCCCCATCTTAAACTAAATTCATATGCAGTTCAATTAAATTGAATTAGAATTTTTGAATGAACAATGGAATCATACGGACCCTTTATACAGTAGACTCACGATGATCCGAGCTAATTGGGACCGAGATTACCTCGGATATGGAAAGACTCGGATAATAAGGAGATAATGTGGTAATAGGTCGTAAATGACGAAACAACACTTTAAAATGTATAGTAATTATTTATTACTAGTACAACATAAATGAGAAGATGACTTTTTCCGCTTAGAATAGGCCTGCCTACACAGACTTAAACACCACCGTAACAATTGGATACACCGACAATGCAACGAACACGTGCAGCGTGGATGGTGACTTGACTCATAAACAAACAGGGGTGTGCGTTATGAAGCACGCTGTTTTCCAACCACTCCCTCGGTTAACCCAGAGCCTCGGTTAATCGCAAGTCTACTGTATTAATATACGAGGCGTATTTTTAAAGTAAGTACCATTTTGAAATTCCGCCTGCAGCACTGTGGTCGGTGTCCCGTGCATGCGCACTGTGTACCTACATCTGTTGGCAAGCCACAGACGCCATTGCGGCAACAATCGATCGTGTATACATTTGCTTTTGCGTATTTAAAATGCCTCCGCCGATTGAGAATCCCGCCGACTGTGAAATACGCGGTTATTCGTTTTCTTAGTGCTAAAGGCATGAAAGCAGTTGAAATTCACCGTCAGATTTGTGAAGTGTACGGACAAAACATTATGAGTGATGGAATGGTACGCAAATGGGTAAGAGCTTTCAAAGATGGCCGAAAGGATGTTCATGACGAGGAACGGAGTGGGCGATCCTCAGTGATCACTGTCGATTTGGTGCAGAAAGTCGACAAAAAAGTGAAAGAGAACAGATGCTTCACGATTTCTTCATTATCAGAGGAGTTCCCTGAAGTTTCAAAAAGTGTTATCTACGAAATTGTTACCAAACGCTTAAACTATCGAAAATTGTGCTCACGATGGGTACCAAAAATGTTAACTGAGGCGCACAAAATCAAACGTTTAGGTAGCGCCTTGACTTTTCTTGTCAAGATCTCATCGCATCATTTGGCTGGGAACAATTTGATCATCCTCCATACAGCCCCGATCTAGCACCCAGTGACTACCACGTGTTTCTGCAACTGAAGAAGCATCTCGGAGGTCAGTGCCACGATGAAGACGATAGCCTCAAAACGGCTGTGTTGCAGTGGCTGTCAACTCAGGAGCGAACTTCTATGACGACGGAATACAAAAGCTTGTTGTTCGATATGATAAGTGCCTTAATATTGGTGGCAATTATGTGGAAAAGTAGATAAAAGTGTGGTCTTTCATGTAACAATAAAATTGTTACAAAAAGTTTACTTGTTTTTTGTACATATCAAAACGGTACTTACTTACAAAATACGCCTCGTATTTGTGTGGGGGGGGGGGTAATATGTGAGGTTGAAATAGAGAAAACATCTGGTACCCTTGAATTTTTGGATAGTTCGCCTTGAAAACTGGGAATTATACTTGAATTTTATCATGGTCCTAGAGTAGCCACCCTGTGAATTGGTGCCATTGTCAATTCACATCGGCAAACCATGAAGATGTAATTACATTAGAAGGCTAATGTTTGTCACAAGAAACTACAAGGATGAAGGTTCATTACAACCTACAATTTGTTCATATCAAAACCTAACAAAGCACAAATGCTGGACTTTCAGCATCCCCTCCTAAAGGAAAACAGTTGACCTTGCCTTTTGTGGATAGTGGTACAGCCAAGGATAATACAATATTTTTGCAAGTACAATCTGTTATGCAAATACTTTATTTCAAAATGAATTCTTATCATGTTTGGTTTAGAAATGGTGGCCATGTTTCCAACATAGCATATGGTAAATTTTTGTAAGACTGTACAGTCAGTAGTTCAGAAAGTGGGGTTGCACACCAAAACATCAAGCATGCTTTTTTTCTGACTTTCTGCTTATCCTAAGTAATGGTACTATTTTTTTTCTTTCTTAGTACCAAGTATCTCAATACATGTTTATACTTTTTATTCTTTGCAGAACCTGAAATCGCCTCGGACACCAGTGGTTCCATGTATTGTAAAATTAAAACATGCAGGATATGTTCATAAAGAAAAGGTAAGAAATAATACTTGATAATGAGTGAGTACAGATTTATAGGCACCAGAGACTATTAAAAAATGCATTTTAAAACATGAACATGAATTCATAATTGGGAGAAGAGAGACGCAGTGGTAGAAACTGTTTTTTGCTTCTTTGTTCTATTAATTTCAGTAGCCACTGCCACCATCCTAGTTGGAACTTGTGCTGTTGCTTGGCGGGTTTTTATTGTTCGTAGTTCTCCGGCTACCGCGAGGTATGCTGTTGTTAACTGTACGTCTGCATCCTTGTATTCTGCTATTTCCCGGCGCTAACTGTTATGGTAGGGGAATCTAAATGTGGTGTACCTGTCCTCTATCGATGTTTAGCTCATGTGGGAAGTGCATTATGGCATGTGTTTCCTTGATTTTGGTGTCTACAAGTGTGTGGGCGGTGTATATGACTTGTACCTTTTGCATTTTATGGCTAAGTGAAACACACCGCCCACACACTCGTAGGCACCAAAATCAAGGGAACACATGCCATAATGCACTTCCCACATGAGGTAAACATCGATAGCGGGCAGGCACACCACACTTACTACAACAGTTAGCACCGGGAAATAGCAGAAGACAAGGATGCAGACGTACAGTTAACAACAGTGCACCTAGCGGCAGCCAGAGAATTACAAACAATAGAAGCATGCCAAGCAACATTACACCAAATTCCAATTAGGATGATGGCAGTGGCCACTGAAATTAATAGAACAAAGAAGAAAAATACAGTTTCATGGATAAAGTGAGTACTAGTTTCTACGTATTTATGAACATAAACTTACTAATTTTCATAGTTGCACAACTTTTTGTTAGTTTTAGCCTAATCATGACAATTACAATGAATGCTAGTTAGATCAAATTGATGAAGAAATGCCCACAGTGTACAGTAAAAGTGTGTTATCAGGTTCGAATCAAGAGGACACACATTCAAAACATTAAAGGGTATGTTTTATTACTAAGGAATAAAAGAAAACTATCCAGAAAACCCTAGTATCTTTCAAGAATGAAAATGAAGAACTACAAGTTAAACAATACTGTATCTTCTAGAATGGCTTATTCTCGACAAACCAGACCTGTCGCAAATATGAACGTGGCCCTTACAAGGACTGATTTGTCAGCGCAGAGTTCCCCGTTGCAAGCAACCCAGAAAAGGAACACCCCTTTACAACCATTGTACCATTCATCGAATACACACCTGGGACATTTATTAAAATTCTCAATAGGCCGAAGTTAAAGAACATCCATAGACTTCTACTCAAAGCAGTCGAAGATGAAGTGGAACTCAGATATCATAAGTATACCACATTCCCTATGATAGCATGCAGCAGACAAACAGGATGCACCAACGAACAGCAATAAAGGAAGATCAAAGTTACACTGTTGCAACTTGAAAGGTTGGGACTAGCAGAACGCAACATTACTGAAGGTCATAGAATTTTACTTGCGGGCACAAGAAAACATAAGTAAATGTGCAGGTTACTGGGACGGAAGAGTACAAGCAGCCGTAGCCATGGCTTGAACAGATGTGACTCTCGCAGGGATATGGGACTCCAGCTCATAGAATTGACTGCTCCATAAAAGCATGCCATCCACCAATCACAGGATTCAGTCTAACCTTCGCTCACCCCTTTTTCGCATATTTGTACACTCGGCATTCCCTGATGAGAAGAGCAATGTATGTGCTAGAAACTGTTGCATCTGGTTGGTAAACCTAGAACAGTTGTATTCATGTAGTAGATGTTAAACATGTTTTCTCAAGTTTATCTGAATTGAATTGCTTGGATTGTTTGTTTGAATTGTTGTTTTGAGTACACTTTTAGCACAGATAGGCTAATCAGGACTGGACCTACAATTTATAGTGCAACCACTGTGCAATGTGCCTCTACCGGAAATCGAACCTGGGACCCCTTGCTTACAAGGCAACGATGTTACCACTATGCCATGGGGAGGCCTTAAGAGTGTGAGAAAATACTTTCGCAAATATGGTTAGTGATTTAGCCAGCTTATCACAAAAATGATAGTTCATGTATTTCTTTTTGCTTAAGTAGCAGTCTAAAATTTTGGGATGTACGTTTTTAGATCTTCATACAGACAGGAATAGTCAATTTATTCTAATACAGTATTTCAAGATTTCAGAGTTCACAATTTGAGCAGAGGAAACGTGTTAGGGGGCATTGTTTCTGTGTAAAATGTACTGTATTGAGCAGTTTTATTCCTGTATGTAGTGTAAATTCTTTATTGAGAAAATTGCAATAGAAAGCAGCATATATTTGCAACAAGCAAACACAACTTGTATTTTGAATTGCTTTAGAATATGTAATGTGTACAATGAATCGAGATTTGACATTTTTCATTTATTGGCACAGAACCTGGGAACTATGTAATTGAGTTCATGATGGATGCGGTGAATGTGGTTTTAGTATTTCAGTATTTTAGTTTGGTGTTTCCGCATTGCAAATTTCTCCAGATGCTCCATCCTCAGTTAATGAAGGCAGTGGGCCTTTCAAAATTAATTGGAAAAGAACCAAATTTGCAATGCAGAAACACCAAACTTCACATATGAAATTAAGTTAGGATATCCGAAAAAGAACTCTGGGGTTTTGAATTCAAGTTATTTTATTACATTCTGAATCACATGTGTATGTAATGTATTTCATGGAAGTACAGTAGTGTTCAAAGTTTCATTACCTTTAGTGTAATTCAATGTGTGCACACCATTTAGAGCCCTACAGACATCAAGCCACTTTAGTCCACAATAGGGTAACCATGTGGATAGGAATTTCATGAAATTGAAGGTTCATGGTTGTGGTTCTTCTTTGGCAGAGGTGGTCATGTGATTGGATTTTTTCTTGACACACACAATGTCTTTTACATAGCCCCAAAAGAAAAAAAACTGCATCAAATTGGGTGGCCAAGGAATGGAACCAGCTCTGGCTATTCATTTCCCGGGTGTCTATGAACAGCTTAGCCTGTATGTGACATTGCTGCTATCTGGTGGGAAATGTGTGAAGTAAAACTTGCTTGTTGTTCTACCACGATTACACTTAAATGACCACTGTAAGGTATGTTGTAACCAAAATAATACACTGGTGTTTGAAACCCCGGACTTTTTTTCGGGCACGCTGTATATATTATACCTTTAACATTCTCATCAATAAAAGAGTTAATGTGTGTTTCCTGAGTATAGTGTACTGCTTCATCTCATTTTTGTTCCTTGGCATTGTTCCAACATCAGTGGGAAGCAACAGGAATAAAATTATAGAAAGACCAGTTAAAATTTGCCAAAACTTAGTACTGCTGGTTCATTCCATGTCAAATCATCCAGAATTTTGTGAAAATGTTACCCACCATCTCCGATTTTGATGAAATTTGGTATACTTATAGAACATTTGATGCTGATTACAAAAATGACAACTTTTTAAAGTTTGGTCAAGGGGTTCAGAAGTTACACGTTTTTAAAAATCTCAGTGTACACCACTTGCCGCTCCACTTTGAATGACACGCATTAAGTTATAAATGATAGTATCTTCTCTCAGGCTGGCCGTAGAAACTTCAAGTTTGTTTTGTTTGCTCAGGATAGTGTAAGCTTTCATTTAAATAAAGTTTCAGATCAGTGTATCAATAATCATGTGTTTTATGTATAGTTTCATGCATTTTTTTAGAAAAATAAATGACTAACTTCAAGTGCAAATTTTGTGCAATGCCCCCCCTTCAATTTCCCCCAAATTTTATATACAGGTAGCTCAGAGTGTGTACTAATGCTTGATGGAAAATTTGGAATGGGCGGTTCAGAGACAGGGTGATAAAAAATTAATTTGCATTAAACTATGTTTTGAGGTATAATATTCAAAATTTCTGTTCACTATGTGTGAAGGTAAGCATAGGCATAACCTTACGGGGACAACGGGAAGCATTTGCCCCATCCAAAATTTATAGATCAATTAAAATTTACAAATAATAATTGCAGTGGAACCCCAATTTCAAGTTCCTCGATTTTACATTTTCCTGCATTTTACATTCAATCTTGGTGGTCCCAACATAGTAAATTGCTAAGAAATTTTCCTCGGTTTTAAATTTTCTTAAATTTAAGTTTTTCAGCTTGGTCACCTGAGCAACGTAAAATCGAGGTTTCACTGTATCTAAGTTAGTTTAAACTGTCTTCATTTTTTTTAAAAAAATATAATTCTCATCATTAGCATTCCCAAGTTTAGCAAATTTTATAATCATCATCATTAGCATTCCCAAGTTTAGCAAATTCTCTTCGAGAACATTCTTTTTGTGCATTTTATCTCAATATAGATTATTTTTTGTTACTCTTCACGGGAATACGTAATATGAAGTAAGAATAAATAATACACATTTGTGCTGATTGAAGTTTTTCGAAGTGGAACTTTTTTGCCACATACCACAGAAAACCTCCTTGTGATGGGGTGGTTGGAACACTTAGAATACTTTTATAGACATCTACAGTATCAAGTAACAAATGCAGCAATGAAGTACCAATTCCGTAGAAATAGTGTTGGAGGCATACATTTCTTATTAATCACGTAAGGTAATATGACAACAACCCACAGTACAATGTGTCAGCGATTGCAAAGTACTATACAACAGGACCAGGAATATTAAGTATGCACTGTTTTTTGAACTTAGGCTACAGGCTATTTACAGTGTTCGGTAAGTTACTTTTTACAAGTAACCAAGTTACAGTCATTTAAAAAGTAACATGTTACAGTTGCTGGTACTTTGAAAGTAACTGTGAGTTACTTTACAGTTACTGTGAAAGAAACTTACAGTTAATGATAATTGATTTGTGTAAAAATTACAAATTGCTTTCCTAGTACATAATATGTCTTCATACACTTACATTACTACTGCAAATAAATGATGAAACACAAAGTCAACTTTGTACAAAGAAATCATTTGTATGCTGACCACGGTATTTTGAATATGGTGTCATTGATTCCACTTGCACCTATTTCTTTCTCCTCCATTCCAAGTTCAACAAGATCCAAAGATCCACTCCTTCGACAGTTCACCTAAAACACTGACGTTTTCACATACAATTAGATATGAATTAAAGTAAATCGTGGATGAAGTTAGCATGCAACAAAGCATAGCTTCCTTGCCACGCCAGCAATTCCAAGAAATCCTTTTACGTAGCATCCAGAGAAGGTACAGATATATTTTTTTAGAGTTGGGAACAGAAAATGTGAACGGCACAATTTTTAGTGCATTAAATTTTGGAAATGCATAGAGTACAATAGAGTAAGTATAATTAGGTACTATGTTCATGGGCGTAACCTGAAAACTATCTTTGGGTTGAGAGAATCACAAAGTTTTCCATCTCATAAAAATAGTGTCAAAGATTATTTGCTAAATACTTTGAAAAATCACAATAATTACTCTTTTTTGTTTGTTCCTCAAGTGCCAGGAGGTTCACAAAATATATTTAACTTGTAATTTTTAATTAATCTATAAATTTTGGAAGGGGCAAATGCTTCCCAATGTCCCCGTAAGGTTATGCCTATGCTTACCTTCACACATAGCGAACAGAAATTTTGAATATTATACCTCAAAACATATTTTAATGCAAATTAATTTTTTCATCACCCTGTCTCTGAACCGCCCATTCCAATTTTTCCATCAAGCATTAGTACACACTCTGAGCTACCTGTATATAAAATTTGGGGGAAATTGAAAGGGGGGCATTGCACAAAATTTGCACTTGAAGTTAGTCATTTATTTTTCTAAAAAAATGCATGAAACTGCATAAAATACATGATTATTGATACACAGATCTGAAACTTTATTTAAATGAAAGCTTACACTATCCTGAGCAAGAGAAAACAAACTTCAAGTTTCTACGGCAAACCTGAGAGAAGATACTATCATTTATAACTTAATGCGTGTCATTCAAAGTGGCGTACACGGAGATATTTAAAAACGCGTACTTTCTGAACCCCTTGACCAACTTTAAAAAGTTGCCATTTTTGTAATCAGCATCAAAAGTTCTATAAGTATACTGAATTTAATCAAAATCGGAGATGGTGGGTGACATTGCCTGGATGATTTGACGTGGAATGACCCTGCTGCAAAATCCTTAAATCAAATAAATTCTAGTTACTCATTGGGAAATATCATGCCTTTCTTATGTAAAAGACAATCTGTTGTACTTGTTTATGAAATACAAGAAAGACATTGGGAGGTAGTTTCTAATGATCTTCAAATAATTTGTCCAATTTACACATAATATAAAATTATCATGTTCTGAAAAATTCGAGTAATTTTTGTTCTGTATTTTGCAGGTAAAAGGAGCCAATAGTGTCGTGAAACATAAAATTTTCTCTTGAAAAGTAACACAGAAGAAATTACTTGATAAACTATAAACCAGCAATGAATATCATCTTGAGGAAGTATACTATACTAATTATTATATAAATTCCAAGTTGAGTCCAAAAAGAAGATGCCATCAATTTGTAGATGGTTTTGCTTCAAATTTCTGCTCAAGTTTAGAACATTCCGACTTGAGAAAGGAATATATATGTTCCTTTCGTGTTTTTTTTTCAGTGCAGCGTGTAAGAATTATTATTATTATTATTTTTTTGCAAAAGGATTACAAGTATTGTAGTATTATTTGGCAGAGTTCTGAGTGTATATTGGTGAACATGTTATGTATACAAAATTTTATCTTTCGTTTTTGGGCTTTAAAAGCTTTTTGTGAGGCAGATTATTTTATTTTTGTGTAGAGGTTTTTTAGTGATTGCCCAAAAAGAAAAGTAAAGTGGCAGTTATTACATATTTGACATATAATGAACTTGAAAGAGTACTGATTTCCAATTTCAGAACATTTCATCATATTGATTTAATTTGTTGAACCATTTTGATCGATTTAATTTATTTAGCCAGTTCATCATATTATTGCATATATGCCTGTGGAACCACCAAATTTTGCCTGTAACATTTTAATTAACTGTCTCTTCTTAAATTCTTCTGTAATGTTGGTGTCCCTTTTACAGTGCCTTTTTCATAATCTGCTAGTGAGACTTGGCTGTTTGTTTTCATGTGTAATATTATAGAAAGTCAATGAAAATAAACTCAAGTATGTTTTTTGAAGAAAGAAAGAAAAAGGTTCCATTTTTTACATATTGAAGGTGAAATGATATCCACAAGAGCAGTCTTATGTTTGAAAAAAAAATATCTGCCTGGTAAATTAAAAAAGGAGGGTGTCAGTTTTTGAGTTTTGGTTTAAGTCCACTTTATGCACAGATAGGGTTATTACTGACTGGACCTACAGTTTAAAGTGGGATCTGAAGCAGTGTGCAATGTGCATCCACCTTGTATCTAACCCAGGACCCCTTGATTATAAGGTGATGGGAATTGTGAACTCTTGTAGGTACTACCCTATTCGCTCACAGAATTTTTCTCTTTTTGCTAAAATGTTCTTTCTGTATTTTTTGTAAGTACAGTAAAACCTCATTAATCCGAACCCCGATAAGCTGGACTTCGCTTAATCCGGACAGGCAAAAAAACAACAACAACTTAGAATGCAAGGTTTTAAATGTGGCTAGAAGTCAACAAGAGAACTTCCCAAAGAAAAGGCAGGCAACCACTGATGAAATTCTGTTTCTCGCAGTCTTTGTAGTACTGTACTGTACAGTGTATTTAGGCGTATGCCCAGTGCCGGATCTACAACCTGCAAAACCCCGCAGTGCCAGGGGGCACAGAGACAAGTAAGCATTTAGGGGGCCCCTCAGTCATTGACATAGTAGACGGTTTGTATATGCGCATATTAGGGATGTGACGAAGCTGAAAATTTACCGATGCCGATGTACTCACCAATAATTTTTGGAACCGATTCCGATACATAAGATTATTAAACAGAAATGGGATGTTATTTTCAGCATGACAAAAATGAATTTGCTATGTACATTTCTATTGCATATCATATGTATATACATATATATTTTCAAGAGATGCGAATGTACATTTGCATCTACAAAATGTTATGCGAACCTTTAAGAAGAACATGGATTCTCAACAGATTAAACATTAGTACACAAGCAGTTTTTTGAAATGCAAAATGAATTCCTGTTCTGCCAGATTCAACTTCAGAACCACGAGATTTGGAAGCACTTCAGGAAGTAACCTACTTCTTCTCTTATCTCAAATCTGTTCAGCAACACTGAACACTCAATCACTGAATACTGATGCAGCAGGTATGCCCAAGTATTTTCTCAGGACCTGCTTCAGGTTTGAATATTCATTTTTGAATTTCCAATACAACAGCAGATTCTGGTTCAGCAATGTTCTGTTATATTTCCGATTTTGAGTTAGGTTGATCCTCTCAATGAGTTTGCAATAATTTTATTACAAAAACTCTACAATAATGACGAATCATAACCAAATTTTCAATAAATCTTACAAAACTAGAATATAAAACTTCTTAGAAGGTAAAAACTCTAGTATAATCTGTACCGGTTTAAATATCGGATTTTTGCCGATTCCGATATGTCAATTTCGGCCGATTTTCATACATCTGTAATCAGCTTCGGCACATCGCTAGCGCATATAAAAAATAAACATAGTTACTCAGAGGTACAGAAACGAATACAATATCAAAGTTAAAGTTCCCTGTGCGTGTAGCACCGTGCCATGACATGTGGGGGCAGGGCCCCACATATTTTTGATGCCAGACATCTTGGAGGTGATGTGATCAGTACCATGCTCCGGCTGCATTTACACCCCCCCCCCCTTCCAAATGGGTACCCTTTGATTTGATGCTGGTTGGACCCTGGATCAGCTTTGTGCGGGGACAAAGCCGGAAAAATTCTGACCTTAGATCAAATCAGGCTACAATTTCATGAAAAAATAGTGTCATATATGTATATCACATCACCACCGGTGTCGAAACCGGGAGGGAGGGGCAGAGGGGCCCATCCAGTTCTCGTTTGACCCCCAGGTAAAAATCATCACAGATGTTGCAACAGTTAATCCGGACTTTCGTTAAACTGGTCAACTTATCCCTTCCATTAGTCCAGATTAACAAAGTTTTACTGTATATTATTCAGTTAAATGATATTAGACATTTTTTTTATACATAATTTGTGTAAAGTGGAAAAAACAGATGTTGGCAAGTGACTTTGAGCTAACCATTGCAGAATTCTTCTATTTATGAAAATCATTAATACACACTTATGTTGCAATATTGCTACATTGTAATGTTTACTTATTGCCTGTGGTACAGTCATAGACACTTCTGGTTTGTAACCACCACACCAATTTTCAATGGGATCATTGCAACCCGTATGGGTCTGAGACTGTACATACGAATATATAATTCATGTGATGATCCTGTATGTTACAATATTAGACAATTGTGTAAAATATATTTTTTGTATATATTAGCAATGTATATTTAAAAAAATTGTTTAAAGGACTGCTGCTCTATTAGTTTAGATTAATTGAACATTTAATCCAGCCTACTCCGGAACAACCCATCCACTTTACTCTGGCCATGTTCTGGTCAGTGTTGGAAATTGTCGTGGTGAACGTCGTTGTTTGGTCTCATTTCAAACATATTCTTCTTGTGCCTTGTACTTTTACGTTGCCTTCTTCAACTTAATCTTCACCTTTCATGACCTGGGCCGTCCTCTTTTCCAAAGTATGGCCAGTTTCCTACCTGTACAATCTTCCATCTTAATTAGAACTTCTTCAATGTCTCGCCTGAACTTTATTTATTTGTAAAATTTCCCCGTAATCCACATGTATCTTTCATATTCCAGCCTGGGTTGTAAGGTGTAATGTTTGACACTCAAATGTCAACCTCACTTCCATGTTTCAACTGCAGTCTTGCAAGACAAAGAGGCTCTGACACCTCAACCTGTAGCCAGTGTAAGTATGTGTGTGTTGTCCTTATGTGTTGAGTGCTCCTTTACAGCTTCAGATTTCAACTAGGAGAGGTTTTAGTTGAGAGAGACATATATTGATTTTAGCTATGGTAAGGGACTGGACCCCATATAATGTGAGAGGTGCAAATAGCCTAAGTGTTGAAGCACCCATAATTATAATTTCATTCAATCAATTCAATAAATCAAATTCCAACCAGGACTAAGTCAACGAAATTGATTATTACTTTCAGGGTCTGCTTTTGTGACTTAAGGATATTCTGTCCAGAGACTTAAGGAAGCCCATTTTGTGAGCACCTCCCATGAATGCTCTCCACTCCTCTGTTGCCCCCAGAGACAGATAGTTCAATACACATAAAAATTAGCTGCACTGAAATGAAGACCATGCTTTTTCAGTCTTATGAGAGGGTCATTTCTTAATTTCAAAAATGGTAAAAAATAAGAGCTAATAAAAATTCGAAACATATATGAATAACACACACATGCTATCCCCTCTCCTCCAGGGGCTTACCAAAAAGATTCATCGTTCTTACTTTTTAACACTTTTTATTCAATCTATTTTTCTAAAAATCTCTACCCCTAGCACTGGCCCCTGAGTACACAAGTGAACTAAAAATGCAGATTGAAAACCATAGATTGTGTACATATATACCTACCAAAGATGTTGTAACAATATTGACGTACAAACTCATTGATTTATTATTTGCCAAATAACTCGCAATTTTAGCAAATGACAACAGATTGTTTAAAAAATCTAGCTGCCCTGATGGGCATAAATTGCACAACATTATATGGACATTTACAAGTATTAATTACATCCTCTAGCTGAAAAAAAAATACAAGTATTAATTACATCCTCTAGCTGAAAAAAAAAAGTTCCCTACTTATAATTACAAATAAAAGTTTACTCACGTGCATGAAGCAATATCGAAAAACAAGATGATGTCAACTGACCAAATATAAGGAGTCAATTCAAGTGAAGAGCTCTCATTCTCATTACTTTGGCAAACAACATAGTGGGCAAAAGGGAACCAAAAAAGGGGTGATCCTTTCCAAAGATACCCAAATATCAACCACCACTTCGACGTACTACACACTGGACTACATTTTGCAGGCTAGCGAGGATCTGGCGACTGGATTCACGGCCAGTATAATCCTCCGCGAGGCTCATGTTGTGCACTGTCCTTGTCATCATTTCATCTGATCATCATATATCCTCACCTTTGCAATTAGCCCAAAGTGGCAGAAAGGTGAAGTAAAATAAATCATTCATTCATACCGAAAAGAGGAAAACGCTCTGGAGCTGGTTGAATTTTACACACAAAGGGAGCATGGACAATGCAATCAGCTGCTTGACGTAATCCTGACCCAGTTTTGCTAAAATGTGCAGCATTCTTCAACACTTGTCATCACCTTTATTCAGTGCCAAGTGTGTATATCATCATGATGGGGAACCCAATACACAGCGAAAGCAGACATAATATGTACAGGCATGAATATTTAGTTTTTTGCAACAATGTTAATTTTTTCATGGCTTTCAAAGGTGTGGCATGCATTTTCTTACCATGTTTTGTCATGAAATGATGCGAAATAAACGCTTAACACGAAACTTAAAGAGTTGTGAAACCAGAAAATTTGTTAATTCTGCTGTAAAAAGCAAAAATGGATGCCTTTACGCAGAAATAAACTTATTACTTTGACAACTAATAAATGTACTATTAGGAGGGTAAAGTTAATTTTGTGTAATATATAGATTTTAGGGATGGGCTGTTATGAAATTTTGGCTGATAAAGTAATGATACAAAATTTACAGATATCGATATTCTACCGATCCAATATAAAATTAGAAATGGTCCTTGAAGAACCTGAAAGGTTCATTGACCTCCTTAATAAATATGTTTCAAGGTGACTGCAGTGAAAAAGAAATTGCATATTTAGACAATTACTTTTTTAGAAATTAGAGCATGGAGATTATCCATAAAAATGGCACAATTTTGCACTAAATTATTAGATATTTATCAATATATCGGATCGCTAAAATAATAGGTAATTTTACAGATATGCCTCAATCGGTCCCATCCCTAATAGTTTTTAAATCATATTTAGGGTTATATTCACCATTTTAACAGTAAAATGCCATTTTATATACCCGAAATGTGCCCAGTTTTTGTACCAAAATCTTGATATTTCACCATAAATATGTGCCTCTAATAATATGTAATGTTGTTGATTAGTTTCAGAAGGGAGTAAAGTTATAAATATAGGAGAAGAGAGTGATAAAACCCTGCTCACTTTAGTTTGAGAGTTTGCCGAGGTTTTTCTCAGTATGACTGCACATGCTTCTTGAATATACCTATTTTTCATCTGACCAAATTTTATTTAAACTTAAGTTCTAATCAACTGTTAGCAAATCAGAGTAACAAATAACAAAACTGAATGTTCATAAACTCATTTATTCAAAAAACACAGCATTATGGACAATCCACAAATAATACCCTCCCTACCCTCTCTGAGCTGTGACCCCACCACAGCATCTATTCATCTTGATATGAAAGAGTACTGCAAATTATAAAACCAAGTATATACTTCCAGTATTATCTTTGAAGTTACAGTGTTTGTATTAACTAAATTTCATGCTGGCATGCACCCATTCTGACAATTTTAGTAGACAAATTCATTATTATAAACATTTCATTTGCATAGAATTGCAGCCAACCACAAGCACACAGGTTTCATTGTTCACAAAAACTGTATAATGTCTAGAGAAATAAAATGTCTTGAAATTTTTTGAGCCGACTTCATTACAAAAATGTATTAAAAAACCCAAAACTTGGTACCTGCTTCCTTCCTCAGTCATTTGTTCCTTCTGTTAAAATAATTATTTGTACAGCATTTTTCTAATGTGAAAGCTTGTATGGCATATAATAAGCTTTTGTTTGTTCCAGTAATGACATTTAACTAACCTCTAGTACAAAATGGTAAACCATAGTTCTATACAGAGCTGCCCAATTAGTGAACAGAGGAAAAAAAGCCTACTGGTGTTATCTTCATTGGACTTTTAAAAGCCTAGGGCTTCAAAATATTTCTTTAAATGAAAATTATGAGTTTCCAATTGCCAGGTCAATATTGGAAATACTGTGATGCTACATGTTTTCACACTGAATGTTGTTTAGCTTTAGCAAACTCATTAACAAAATATCATACAACTTCTACATAATTTATTTCTACTGCTACAGTCTGTTTTAGTAAAAAGGACACAACGTATAAGTTTTGTTCATTATATTATGTACAGCTGCTTTTTTTTTTTTTGCTTTTTTTAAAAATTATATGTCAAGCCCTGTTTTGAGGCAAATTAATATAGCAATTATATTATGGCATTACATGGAAAAATAATATTAAATTGCGAATTAAGTTTCAAGAAAATATTACACAACAGCCACTTGCGAAGAAAAAAAACATACTGCAAGATGGAACCGATTAGCACTAGGCAGTAATCATAGTGCCCTCACTCGTGATGCACACTAGCCACGGCTACTATCACTACTGCCCTGCTATATCTGCCGTGGCTCGTCACCAAACATGGCCAATGATATCTTCAAGTCACTTTATCATTCTTGCATTTTATCAGTGCCTCTAGGTACGTGAACTGGACTGGCTTGTGAAGCGACAGCTGTTGTAATGCTTCCTCGATAGTGAACCACCTTCGTTTTCGACCTACGGAAATGCAAAGAAATAAGGAACTGAGTTATAAATACAGAAAATAAACTATCAAAGCCAAGAAAAATACCAGCTTTAGACTAGATTCCTCCATTTGACATACATGTGTCTTTCTCACTCAGCATTTTTTTGAGTGAGGAGCCAGATCAGTGAGAGTGGGTGTGTATGTATACAGTGGCGGCTATTTGGGGGACCTGGAGACAGTTGATCCAAACTTTTTTGTCCCCGTACTATGGCCTCTTAATGCTTGTCTACCAAGAGAAAATAACTGCCCTTGCCCCCCTTCCAAGTTTTGGCACCCAAACATTGATACTGGTCAGAAGTATTTGGATAGTTCTGAGTTTCGCAAATTAAAAATGTTTTCAGATTTACTTTATTTTCTCATACCACAACCATTGAACAGCCACGATAATTCCATGTTTAGAAAATAATACAGGGTGTCCGAATTGAAATGCCCTAATTTCAAATACTTATATTAAACATAATATACAGGCAAGAACAGTGTGGTAGGTGGTATATGGTAGCTTAGCTGTGGAAATTTTAAATGGGTAATGAATAGTATGGATTCGTTTATTTTGTATCGTTCCAGGGGGTGAAAAGTGAAAATGACAACCAATGCTGAAAAGGCACACTTTTCACCCACTGGAACGATACAAAATAAACGAATCCTTACTATTCATTACCCATTTAAAATTTCCACCACAGCTAAGCTACCATATACCACCTACCAGACTGTTCTTGCCTGTATATTGTGTTTCATATAAGTATTTGAAATTTGGGTGTTTCAATTTGGACACCCTGTATATTTATAAATTAAATTATACGCATTAGCAATTATTATTACAATAAAGAATTCTAAATGTGAGTTAACCCATAGCCTGCTACGAAGGATTGTAGCAAACTATGATTAACCAAAAACAAGAGAGAGAGACATTTTCACCTGGTAGCCAGTAGCAGCTATTGGGTGCCAGGGCAATTTACTTTCTCTTATAGTAGACAAGTGTTTTTAGTTTTAGGTCCACTTTTTATGCACAGATAACACTAATTGGGATTGGACCTAGTGCCTCATCATGCTCCCCACTCTCCAATCACCGCCACTGCTGCTAGCCTCACATCAATGATTATAAAACTAAAAGTACCCAATATCGCAGACTACAGACTTCTGGAGACTCTCTATGCAACAAACACATTCATTTATGCAAGGACAAAACTGAAATTTTTACAAGTTTGAAAAATCGTCGATGTTATTTTTATAGCATTTTATAGGTTCACATTTAAAAATTTCATGGCTCGAAGGTGGGGGCATGGCCTCTCCCCTGGGTATGGGCCTGTTCCCACTGCATCCTAACACAGAGTACTGAGAATTTAATTCATCAATATCATGTTGCAACTGGGAGTGATACAATACCAATACTCTTGCTGAATCCCACCGATACTGATAGTTGAAATTTGTACCAAGTAATTTAGAATACTTATAAAATGTTAATGTATTGGTATCACAAAGTATATTTTGGAATTTATTTAGATACCGGCTGATGCTTTTCCAGCATTTTGGCGTTTCACGGAGTCCGAAAAAACACACTGCACATGAGACTTTCACAGTGTCTAATTAATCTGGAAAATGTGAAAAATTCGAAGTTTATTTTTACTTTGTACCAGTTTTATGTGAAAAACTGGATTTCATGATTACATCACATGTATCTTGATATCTGATGTCATTCTTGTATGCTTGATGCATATAACTGTAGTGGAATACTTACAAACTAATATTTATTAATATTAATTATTCCAATTTTCAAGTATCAGTATCGGCACCAGTATATAGGTATCAGTTCGAAGTGGTATCGGTTAAGCTCTAGATAATACATAAATTTTCCATTGGAACCATACAACAATCTACCAAAGTTTTGCTTTAAAATATGCACGACTTCAAATTCCATTTCTGCCCACAATTTGTTGCAAAAATAATTAAAATCATGCATTCTGCAGACTCCTTGAGACTCGAAAAAATTATCTGTGATTAAAATTCAACCAACACTTTCTGATATCCTCTATACATGTTATTTTTCAACATAATCTCCCTTCACTGCTACGGTCTTACGCCACCTTGGAACAAGGGCTTGTATGCCATCCCTGTACCAGCTTGCATGCTGTTTCTTCAACCATGTTTTCCCAGCACGAACCACACTCTCATTATCCTCAAATTTCACACAGTGCAGTGCATCCTTCATTGGCCCGAAGAGATAGAAGTCGGAAAGAGCAAGATCAGGGTTGTAAGGAGGATGGGGTGGTTTTCAGGCTCGTGTGCGGTTTTGCATGCAAAAGCAACACATCCTTCACATTTCTCTCTGCTCTCACTCTCCTGTAGCATTTCTTCAGTTTCTGCAATGTGTTGATGTACCTGTCAGAATTTACTGTTTCACCTTGGGCCAAAACATCAACAAGAACGACTCCAAACATGTCCCAGAACACTGTGATTATCACTTTACCGGCAGAAGCTGTTGTTTTGAACTTCTTCTTTCTTGGTGATTGTGTGTGGTGCCACTACATCGATTGTTTCTTTGTCTCTGGTTCGTAATGGTGTGCCCACAACCAGTTTGTGAATATTCACCACACTTCCGTTCTCGGCCACCAAGAATTCAATTACCGCTCTGTTTGTAACGAGTGTCACACAGACCCGCCATCTTTACTCACTGCTACACTGCTACCGCCTATCGGTCGAATGTGAAACTCTGCACACAAACTAAGGAAGCATCACAGTCGGAGTGAGGAACAGGACACTTCGATATCTTGAACCAGTAATGAGAAAAAAAAAATGTGGGGCATTACTTTTTGAGTGCTCCTCGTACTATAGGAAATGTTAGGAGATAATATGAAACCCGCGCATTGTCAGTTCAAATATGACAAATTTTTAAAGTGGACTCTTGAACACAAAACTCCCACACTTGTCTAATGTTTTGAGGTCCACTTTATGGCCAGACAAGCTTATCGAGACCTACACTGGATATCCACCCCAGGATACGTTGTTGACAAGGCAACAGAATTACCACTTCAGGTACAGCAGTCGGCCCACGTGAAGATACCGAAATGAGGAGATCAGGGGGACAGGGGAAGACCAGTTCATTGGCAGATTTTAGGGGTAAAAGAAGTCTTCTGCTGCAGTCAATGTCCTTGTGCAAGTGCGTGGGAGGTGATTTGTGTGTTAGTTATTCCGTGGTTTTCTAAGAGTTATGGCAGGGTGTAAGGAGGAAAGGTGCTACTGTGCATAGTGAAGCAAAGTAAATATTTCTGTGATTGTGAATCTGCAGAGAAACAATATTTGGTGCCAATTACACAGAGCACCAAGCGTGCTTCAAAATCAAAGCTGATTCCTCAAAATTCGTAAATTTTTACTATTAGTTTTCAATCTAATATATTTTTCCAAAATATTACAATCTTCGGCCCACTGAGTTAACTCTACATTCTCACCATATCTTATTTCAGTATTTCTTGACTTAAATCATAAAACTATGTTTAATGAGGTAGTTTGCAGTGTCAAAAAAAATATGTAAAAGAACTACATTGGACTACTAGCGACTGAGATGAAAACACTTAACATGCAGCAAAATGTAAAATGTAGGAACATTTTATTACATTTTGCACTATTGGAATCCTGAAGACTGAATCAATTTTGGTATTTTAATTTGCCAGAATGTGCTTTTTCACTTTACTCTGTAACCAAAATATATAGATTTCAATTTCTCAAGTAATTTGATTGTACTCAATCCTCATTGATCGTTTCATAAGCAATGGACAATCTGGAAATCATAAATTATCTGACATCCACGTTCTGCTGCATTATCACTTAATGAATGAGGAAAACAACTCACCCATATTCTTGGAATCCTCCCACTCTGGCATTTCTTCAGTGACAACAAGGACAAATACTTCCGTTCGATGCTTCCGTTCTCGGTTCTGAAAGTGAAATTTCCACAATTAATACAAGTCAGTCATCATAATTATTATTACAGGTTTGTACAAAGGCTGTCACAGAGAAGGTGAGACTAATTCCTGTATAGAAAAACAACCTCCATTGGCTAGCAAATGTACTAGGGTGAAAATTTGGTTCATTAGCTGCCAATTGAGACCAAAATGAGCGCAATACGTCAAAAAGTCGTGACTGCGTAGACTCCAAGAATCATGAAAATGAAACAAAAAAAATTACAAACCGCTAAATTTTTATTCAGAATCAGCCATATCGAGTAGACGTACATCTTTTTTCAAAATAGGCACCATTGGCAGCTAAGCAAGCGTCCATACGCTCCTGCCACTTTGTGAATGTCTTTGAAAATTCGTCATCAGGTAGCGAACTGAAGAAAACTTGCGCTGCTGTGATCACTTCTTTGTTCGTCATGAAATGACGACCACGTAAAGTGCCCTTTAAAAGTGGAAATAGCCAAAAGTTGCAGAGTGCAAGGTCCAGGCTGTAGGCTGTAGGCTGTATGCTGTATGTCGGAAAATGTATATTTTCCTCTTCGTCACGTAATCCTGAAAAGCCCGCACGGTATGCGGGCGTGCGTTATCGTGATGCAATATGATTCGCACCCATCTTCGAACAACTTGTGCCATCGGTACACTGTGGCTCTACTCAGTCTGTCTTGATCGGCATATACCTGTTGAAACATTGCATATGTTTCCACAGCACTTTTCCCTAAACGCCAACAAAATTTTATGGCATGTCACTGTTCATCTTGAATACTCATCGCGAAAAGCAATGTTATACACAAAAACCTGGAGGGGTAAACAAAACACGTTCCACGTAAATCAACACAGTTGGTCACTAACGTGGTTTCCCAACATGTGACAACTTGCTATGGAAACAGAATGAGTCATCCTACACGACGCGACTAGTGCAAACTAGTCATCCTACACGACGCGAAACCATAGGCAGTGTTGCCAAGCCAGGAAAAAATCTGTCTCACCTTCTCTGCGACAGCCTTTGTAATAGTAATGGTTAAATATGTATGTATATGTAAGTATCTAAGTATTCATACACCACAAAATACAGTATAATATTTATTAAAGGCCCAGGCACCTGACGTCTGTGGTTTACAAACGATTCCGGAATACACAGATTAGTCAGCTTCCGGTGTGAATTTGTTGAGATAGACCAAACTTAGTTCTTAGAGGTTATTTCACAGAGTACTTACGTCTTCGATGTAACTACTTAGATATTTACTTCACTTGGCGATAAACACGCTGAAAAACACTAACGTTGAACACTTAGGGGGAGTTGGGGGGAAAGCACCAATCTTGCTGATACCAAGTTCGACGTCTTCAATCTTCTAATCCTCCTGTTGTGGGTTCATAATAAACATGTAGCCTCTCTTCTTTAGTAACCTTTCCTCAGGTTCTGGTAGAGATACTGCACAGGCCGATAGTTCACTCACAGTTTATTTAGACACTATATCTCTTTCCGGCTGAGATCATGCCAGCTAGTTCACTTACAGTTCGTTCTTTAGACACTATATCTCTTTCTGGCCGAGATTATGCCCGTTAGTTCACTTACAGTTTTTCACAGCCCGCGAAACCAATAACCAACGTAACACGGATCCTAACCGTATCAATGCTTGACTCGGACTGTCTTCTCTACAACGTACATCAATCGTCCCCAAGAAAAGACGTTAACTTCTCTTGCCGTCCTTTTTCCCCCAGCGAGGGCGGGTCAACTTTTATAAGGGGTGCGTCAAGATCGGTTACAATCTGACTATCACACACAAGACCCAGGTTCAATTCCTGGGGTGAGTATTCTCTGGTGAAAACTTTTCCAAAAATCCTGCTTAACCGCTTCCTGGATAAACCCAAATTATTACATTTACACACAATATGCTCTTTGCACTTGATTGAAACGTATTACCCTGTAGTTTGTTGATTTAACACCAGGTGGTAACAAATCCCGTGCCATTCTTCAGTGTTATCGCAGCCAGGGAGCTTAGCATTACTCTTTCGCGCGGTTTTCTTTCTGATGGTAATTGTTGGTTTGCATGCTAACAATGAGCAGTGAAGAAGACAGTAGTAGTGTTGTGAGTGTGGAAACAAGTGGTAGTGACAATGAATCTGATATTACAGGCAGCGATAATGACACGTCTGACGATGAAACATCAGACCTTTCGTCAGCATAGCAGTGGCAAGAAATTAATCGAGACAATATTTCACCTTCTCCACCACATTTTCCTTTTACTGGATCGCCTGGACTACATTCCAATTTTGATGATGAGTCTGATATTTTGCAGTATTTGGAGAACTATTTTGATTGTGAACTCATTGATTAAATTTGTGAGCAAACAAATATATATGCTGAACAATGTAATGTAACAGACCGAAATACCAAGCCATTTCCCGAATTGACGTGCAATGAACTAATGGTTTTCCTTGGTTTAGTAACTTTACGCATAATGAAAAAAACAGAAATGGAACAGTATTGTTCAAAAATTCATCTTCTTGTGACACCATTTTTTTTTGCAAGCTATGCCTTTTCGGTGTTTCAAATAAAACAGTATCTTCATTTTTCAAATAACGCAGAATACGATCCAAGCACACACCCGAATCCCAAACTTAATAAAATTTGGCCTGTTTTAGAAGTATTAGTTAGAAAATTTCAGGAACCCTTGGCCTGGGTAGAGATATTACAATTGATGAAAGTCTCCTTTTGTTCAAGGGGTGTTTACCATGGATACAGTATTTACCCTTGAAAAGAGCATGTTTCGGCATCAAGAGCTATATGCTTTGAGAGTCAAAATCTGGTTACGTGTGGAATTTCATAATATACAGTGGACCTGTTGACGTGACACTAAGCTGAATGAAATTTACCACCACCTTCCTGTTTCTTCACAAGTAGTTGTGACATTGATTCATCCTTTGTTAGAAAAGGGACATTGCCTTACCATTGATAATTTCTACACGTCACCTCAGCTTGCTGATCTTCTTGTGTCACACAGAACAGATGTATATGGAACAGTAAGATTATCAAGGAAAGATATGCCAGCACAACTGAAGATAGAAGATATCCTTGGTTTTCAGAGGGAAAGTTACAGCAATGGTTTGGAAAGACAAAAGAAATCTCACTTTTGTCTTCAGTCCATAGCATAAAAATGGTTGAAGTCAAAAAAAGAGGTGAGTAAAAAAAGGTCAGAATGTGTAGGCAATGACACAATGGAAGGCGTAGACTGAGTAGACCAACACCTTGCCGATTATTCTACTCAACGGAAAAGGTGGGAAAAAGTATTACAAAAAAATATTTTTTCACCTACTGGATCTTGCTTTGTGGAATTCCTTTATTATATACACAATGTCAGGAGGCACAAAGAGATGTACACTTATGTACAGATTAGCAGTAGTTGAAAACATAATGGAACAATACCATTCTGCTAATATGAAGCCAAAACCGGGACGGCCTAGTGCAATGCCTTCTCCATTGAGACTGAGTGGCCGCCACTTCCCAGAATACATCCCACCAACAGAGAAGAAGGCAAATGCTACAAGGCAGTGTGCAGCAGGGTTCGAGATGCAAATGGCAAAAAGATTAGCCGGGAATGACACTTCTATTGTCCAGTGTGTGTTGTGGCACTTTGTGTAGTTCCATGTTTTCGTGTATATCACACAGTAGCTGTTACAGTGGCAGACATTCAAATAAAATGACTTAAAATTATTGTATCTCTCTTATTGTTTTGCTAATACTAAACACTTTTATATAAGAAGGCATATTTTTTTCCAAATTTTCAGCACACATTAGAATTATTGTATCCTTCTTATTGTATTACAAAGTGCTAAAAACCTTTAGAAAAGAAGGCATCATTTTATTCTTGCAATTATGTTTGTAACTGTTCACAAGAAAACTCATGATAAAAGGAGTAGCTTTTTATTGTATTATTGTATAAAATTGTATTATTATTAAATTGTATTTTAGCTTTGTTTTTGTTCAGTAACAAATGGCTACAGATTTTTACCAAAAATAGCATATTTTTTAGCGCATATTTCATTTTATTCTTGCCGTTATTGTATTTTTAACTGTGCCCAAAATAACTCAGGATAATCCAGAAGAAGTTTTTCAGCTGCTATAACTCTCTAAATTTAGTTCTAAATGCAAATTAGAATTGGTAATGAAAGGACACATTTATCATAGATTAAAAATATATAATTAAAAAGTATGACTTTTTCAGAAAGTTTTTCTGCATAAAAGTTGACAGCTAAGTGGTTAAATCAACTCAGGATCACACTACCACAATGGGAGAGTTTGTGAATTATGATAGCTGTCCTAAAGATCCCATAAAACAACTCCATTATTAATGCACATAGTGGAAAATGGAAAGAGGGGAAAGTTTTTCGAAATAAGTCAGTTTCAATCTGAAGTGCTTGAATTTTCAACATAGCATGCACTGTTGAGGTGTATATTGGTACGAGCCTCAATGGTATACTGCTTAGACCTAAAACACAGTACATGTAGGTTGACAACTGAAAGGTCAAGGAGCTTTATTGTGCATCTCAGATGTACATTAATACAACATTCACTCGAAATGGCCATCCTTGCTTTGACACAAGCCCAAAGTCTGTCTGGCCATGCATCTATTGCGACACGGATCACCTCCATCGGAATTTCAGCGGCTGCATTCGTCAAGGTCCGTTTCAGACTCCAAATTAGGGTGACGCTTTTGACACATCTTGACTTCCAACACAGACCAGAGTTTGTAGTCAGTCCAGTGGGTTCAAATCAGGACTGCTCAAGGGCCAATCACCAGCTGCTATGAAGTGGGGCACATTGTTCCTGAGCCACCGCTGGGTGGTCTTCACTCTGTGTGCCAGGGCCGAGTCATGTTGAAACATCCAATCCTCTCCATGGAACAAGGTTTCATTGAGCCCCCTTTCTCGCAAAAGTGCAGCTGAGTGATGCCTTCAAAGCTAACGCCCCACAACACCATGATGGGAATGTTGCACACATTTCTACTTCTGCCTAACTTCTTGAACACTCCAAGCATACACACGATCATTCTGGCGGTTATAGGATTCCTCTACATCAAAAATTTTCTCGTCCATAAAAAGAATTATTCTGTGGCCGTTTCGACCATGCCATTGCTGCCTGCTGTCGCCTACGCTTTAGGTCCGCTGTGAGGAAATACCCAGTTGTTCGTCGATAACCTTTGAGTCTAAGGTCTTTGTTAATGATGTGGTAAATTGTTCTTGTCGACACATTCATCTGCTTTGCAAGGACATACTTCTTGCGACAGGGATTCCGTCGAATTCGCTCCCTGAAGGCTTTGACGAGAGCTGGTGTTCAGACTGACCGCAGACTACTACTTTTAACACGGTCAGCAATTCCATTGGTCTCAGCAAACATTTTGATCGTGCGATAAACAAATATTCTGTTAATGCTGTTAATAATCTGTCTGAAAGGTCTTATGGTGTTTACTATATAATACCTGAAATGCTAAAATATACACAAAACAGTCTGTAACTTTTTCAAATATCTTTGTACTGAGGTAGTTATTCACTGAATTCTGCTGGTCATTCACTGGTGTTTTAATTCACCAATCTTTACCTATTTCTTTCATAAAGATATATATTTACTTCAAAATAGAATTCAATGAAACCCAACATTACGAGTAATTCATTCATACAATTTGCTTGGATTCACTTTGTTGTTTTTGAAATAAAGTTGTGGTAAAATGTTCTTAACTGGTCATTTACTGGTGCACTCACCCTATTTATGCTCACCTCAAAAGTACCCAAGGTGCGGCCCAACTTCCCACGAACTCCTGCTTCCTCCATAACTTCACGAATAGCTGTAACACTAGGCTCCTCCTCTGGCTCCACCCCTCCCCCTGGAACTATCCAATAATCTGGTCGCCTAGATGAGGAGACAAGTAGGACCTGGAGTAGAAGATGACAAGTACTATGTGAAAAATGTTTCCATCACATACCGGTATATGTCAAGTTTCATTACAATTTCACTGCAGGAAATGAATTACTCTATTTGCTGGCATGTAAGCTGGTCTGAAAAACAGGGTGCATCTTATATGCAGATACTCAGTTAATAGATTCTAATTATGAGCTACTACACCAATTTATTTAATAAATAATACAGGGCGATTCAAAAATCTCTTCAAATTTTCCTTAAATCGCTAATGAATGGTGCTCAGGATGGGATAAAAGGCACTGTTGTTTTCCAGCAAGATGGTGCACCATTCCATTTCAGCAAAATCGTTCAGGATTACCTCACTGACACCTTTCCCGATAGGTGGATCGGTCGTGGCTCACCAAGACTTGGGCTACTCACTCTCCGGAGCTGTCTCCTAGACTTTTTTGTCTGGGGTTTAATTAGGTAACCCTTAAACACACAAATTATTTTCTGTCAATTTTTTCTTGTTTTTAGTCTAATATTTGTTGTTATGTACTAATAAGTGATTCTGAATCATTTTTTGAAAATTTTCATTCTCCCTTTTCAAATTATGTCCCGTTACCATATGATAACACTATGCATTCACCCCTACAGATTGATTTATAATTGAAAACTTGGAAATTTTTGAATTAACCTTAAAATTACTTTCAAAATTTGATTATTTTTTTAGAATAATACAAATATTATAGATCGATTGTATATTAATCTCACATTTTCTAGGCTAAATGTGCACAGGTATCTATTTAGTACATAATGATTACTCTATATTCACATATTGTTTATCATTTTTGAATATTCACTTGTCATAGAAACTTTGTATTGAGTTGAATTGAAGTTTTAAGTCCACTTTATGCACAGAATAGCTAATCGGGACTGAACCTAAAATTTAATGTGAAATCGAAACCAATGTGTCATGTACCTCCACCATGTGTTGAACCTGGAATCCCTCGATTACAAGGCGATGACGTTACCACTATGCAGGGAGGCCCTTGTCATAGAAACGTATGAAACATGGAATGTGAAGTCCAACCACATACAGTACTGTGCAAATTAACGTGGACAAAGAGAAAATATATATATTTTATCCATTTTTTACTCTTTCTTGGAGATGTACATAACGTACACTTACACTAATATGAAATATGTCCTCCTTTGGCTGCTATTAGCTGCTTGATGCGGTTTGGCATTGATTGAACCAAATTTGAACACACAACTTTGATATCACTGTCATGAAACCACACATGAATCACATTGGTAATGACCTTTTGCTTCGTTGAACAGTCCATTTATGCAACACGTTTCTTCACAATACCCCATAAGTTTTCTATGGGGTTCATACCCGGTGAATTCCCTGGCCAATCTAGAATCATTAAATTGTTGTCAGAAGCAAATTTACGTACAGACTTTGATGTGTGACAAGGAGCAAGGTCATGCTGAAAAATTTCTTGTCCGTCGTTAGTGGGATTTTGAATGAGTGGGACAATTCTGCGCCTCAATATGTCAATGTATTTTGCGGAATTCATCATTCCATCCACTGGTACGAGCCCTCCAGGTCCACTGCAAGTAAAGAATCCCCAAAACATTTGCTTGGGTAGGTGTTTGACTGTCTGAATGCAATGTTCAGGTCGTAAAGGTTCACCTGGACTTCGTCGCACAACAGATGCTTTGTAGCCATGCACTTCAAAGTGAGACTCATCTGAGAATATTACCTTCCTCCAATCAGCGACTGTCCATTTCTGGTATTTCTTAGCCCATTTTAGGCATTTCGTCTTCATTTTAGCTGTCAACAATTGCTTTTTAACCGGTTTCCTGGATTTTCTTCCAACTTCAAGTAAGCGACGTCGAACAGTTGATGCATCAATACTGATCCCAGCAGAAAGCAAATCACGTTGCAGGTCCACACTTGTTTTGTATGGGTGAATTTTACTGTTTCTTAGCAGTAACGTGTCACTTCTAGGTGTTGTTTTGCATTTTCTACCACACTTTCTTTTTCGCTTTGGAGAAAAACTACCAGTTGCCCTGTAGTTTCTGATAATTTTTGACACCGCTGATTTCCCAACACCAGCCTCTTCAGCGATTTGCCGCACAGTCATGGATGTGTTCTCACTCAGTGTAATAGTTCTAGAACTTTTCTGGGTGTTATATCCATAATGAAAACTCGTAGGAACATGGAGCCCAATAAAAGCATGTTTACTACAGCCAAGCTCTCACAGAAGTCTGTTGGTTAATAATATTGGCATTGCACAACGACAACAATGAAACACCAACAACAATGCTTCAAACCTTGCAATTGTTGTAAACATTCTCAAGTACGCATCAAAAAGTTAGCTGATACTACTAGTATAAATCTGTTACGTATTTATTCGATTATCTCACATAAAGAGTGTAAAAACTAAAAAAAATGTATATTTTTCTCTTTGTCCGCATTAATTTGCACAGTACTGTATTTGATATGTCCAATGCGAACACTACTGGTGGACCAACAGCATACCACACATCTTTCAAAACCTTCCTTTGTGTTGTAATGGGATGCCAAGCTCCCTTAGGCGCAACACGAAATGTCATAGTTTTGAGCGATATCCATCCAAATTCAAGCAGGGAGAATTTTTGTATCTGGGAAATTCATGCAGCATATGGATGTGAGGAGCTGTAGTCTTTCTAAATTTGTTTTCAATTTCAGTGGAATCTTCTTATACTCTTGTGTTGATAGATATCAAAACGAAAGAGGTATCCACGGAAGGTTTCAAGCACCAGGCAGGCTTTGTAACCAAATCGTATAGGTTTACCTGTAATAAATAGCCTGCACAATTTTCCATAATATGGGATCACAGACTCAACAAGGCTGAGGTACTGAACAGGCACAAAATGTTTCATGAAATGGTCATCTATTATTACTATTATTTTTTATTATATTATATTTATGATTATTATTATTAAGACGAGAAAAGCCTTTACAACTTAAATTTCTTGCTTTACATGCAATAATAAAAGAATAAATAAAGTAATTGTTGAAAAGGCCTGTAGCTACTGTATCTGCATAGCGTTACCATATGGTAACGCCACCGTTATGAGCAAAAATCGAGCAGTGATGCAAATTCTTGAACAGAAAACTTCACAAGTTTTTAAGTTTTTAATTATGTGTGTTTACTAAATGCTGAAAACATTCAGAACTACATAATGAAAGACAATAAGATAAAAACACTATATTTACTTTCCAGTGTATGACATACTGAATAAAAAAAATCGAAGGTCAAAACAAACACATCCTCTCGCAACAATGCCGTTACCTGGACCGAAACAAATGGTCTCAAATGCAAGCTTTATGCTTCCTAGAGTGACTTCTGGCACTAGGTTTGCCTACACACACAAAACAGACAAGTCTCTAGCACGAAAGTGTGTGAATGTTGAGTGTTACCATATGGTCAATAATAAGTTTTTTGCTTAAAATGTCAACAGAATTTTGAATCATCCTGTATATGAGACCACTACTATTCTGTACATATCAGAAGAAGGGAGAAGCCTAACATATCACACGTTTGTGAATGGGTCAAAGCTTCATGGAATGCTGTGAAACTATGACAGTGGTTAAATCATTTAAGAAGTGTATCATTAGTAATGCACTGGATGGTACAGAGGACAATTTGTTGTATGAGGACTCAGATTCTGATTTAGAAGATGTTTCAAGTGACTCTTCACTTAGCTCTTGAGATGAATGTCTAGGTTTTGACAAAGAAGATAAAACGTATTCTTTCCTAGTTAGATTAAGCAACTTATTTGTTGAAAGTAAACCTACATATTACTTCATATTTGAAATTAATTATAATATTCAGTGATAAAGCTTTTTACTAAAAAATGTATACATTAGTACATCTTATATGCTGTCAAATATGGTAATTCTTGTGCTGATAGTTATTGACAGACACTATATTAGATCAATAACTATCATTTAAACAATTGTTTCTTTTTCCACTTTCACACCAGAAGGAAGAGGTGTGTGTGGATGTATCTTGGGTATATTTAGTATTGGGGAAATTATGTGAAATATTTTATAAAAATAATAAGTCAGTGAATTTCAAGACTTCAATTTTGATTTAGGAAGCACTGCCATTTGTGCATCAGATGACTAAAAATATGCCCAGTGAACCCTACTAATATGTATTATATTAACAATTACAAGATAAAGGTTCCAAATGATCAATGATTTTTCAGTTTCATAGAAGAAAGACGAAGGTAAAGGTAAAGTTCCCCATGCATATACCACCTTGCCATGAAGGCACATTTAGAGGATGAGGAGGTACGGTCCCACACATTCTCGATCTCCGTAATTTTGGAGGTAATGTGATCAACACCATGCTCCGGTACTAATTTTTTTGAGGCTTGGTAAGCCCTAGAGCAGGGCGCGAAATTTCCGGTCGCCAGGTCGCCATTGGCGACCAAAAGTTTGGGGCTGGCGACTAAAATTTTGTTGTTTCAAATGTGTGTCAAACATGCCCGAACATCTCAATCCAACATTCATACATGGCTTTGGAAAGCGAGCCGATTGAAAACCCCGTGTCAACTCAATGCCGACCCCATCTTACTAATTATTTAATGTAGCATACTATGTAGCTAAACATGAGAAGCCATTTACAGACTTTGCAGATCTGCTGTGTTTGGCAGGTAAATTAAGTATGAGTGTTCTACCGAAGTATGGCAATAAAAAGCAATGCAGAGAATTTATTAATTTCATAGCTGAAACTTTGAAGTTAGATCTAGTGGAGAAAATAAAGAAAAGTACATACATCAGCCTTCTGATTGATGGATCCACAGATAGATAGTCAGTCGAGCATGCAAATGTGTATTTTCGATACGTGGATGCAATTGATGGTTACATCAAAGAGGACATTTTAGGAGTAATAGAGCTCCCAAACGCTACTTCTGCTGGTCACTTCACAGCCATAACTGATTATTTAGTATTTAGATTGGGCAATAGGTTCAAATAAATACAGAAACAAGTATTACATTGTAGGCTTAGGTACTGATGGTGCAGCAAATATGGTCGGGCACAAATCAGGATTGGGTGTGCAAATGAAAAATATTTGTAATAAAATTATAAGTATTCACTGCCTTGCACACCGTTTGCAGTTAGCTGTGTTGGAGTTAATATCTTAGAGCATTTGATTCCGTGATTAGGAATATTTTTCAGTTTTATCATGGCTCTGCTAAAGACTTCACCTCTTGAGAGAAATGGCAGAAGTTATAGGAGAAGAAATTCTAAAACTGAATGATATCCACGCTATTAGGTGGTTAGCCAGCAAAGAAAGTGCTGTAAGAGATCTCTTGCAATCATGGAAAGCTGTTGTGACCCATGGAAAAGACAATGAAAGTACTAAACCTAAGGGTTTGCTGAAAAGTTTGAAGCAATTTAAATTTGTTAAGCTTCTGTACTTCCTTTTGGATTTTTAGATGAAACTGAACCATTTAAGCGTGGCACTACAAAATAAGTTTCTTTTGATTTCATCTCTGAAAATAAGAATTGAACACTGTATTTCAGTTTTTGCTGACCTGGAATCTAATGTTGGACCAAGCGAACAAGATTTCTTGGACCATGCATTCATTTCAGGAAAGATCAGGGATGTGCAGCTCACAAACATTCAAAATAGAGAGCAAGAGTTTCAGACTGTTAGAGGAAACTTAATTAACAATGAGAAGGTGTACGTACATCACAGAAAGATTGCAATCTATATCAACAGATGTGATTGCATCTCTGCATGTTTTCGACACCTTGGGTTGGCCTCCCAAAGAAAATATTCTTCAGTTTGGGATAGAAGAAATGAAGAAGCTCTACATGTACTTAAACCCGAGCCTTTATAATGAGAAAATGGATGTTCTGTTAGCAGAGTGGACAGAATACAAACTTTTGTTTCCTTCTCTGACTTTGAATCAGATGCTGGAGAAGATTCACAGTGAGGAGTGTTCAGCAAGATTCCCCAATTTGCTCCAGATTTTGACATTTTAAGCTGTTTACCAGTGAGCACAGCTTCATGTGTGAGAGGTTTCAGCTGTTGCAACAGACTCAAGACTATTTACAGGAACTCTCTAAAGACTGAGACACTGGATGATTTGATCAGAGTTTCCGTAAATGAACCCCCCCGTCAGTGTTTGACCCAGCAGTTGCGAGTTTAAGTGGTACTTCAGTGCTGAACGACAGCGCTACATAAACATTAATTCCTAAGGTATGTTCTTTTTAAAAATTGCTCATATTTTTATTATTTATAAATATAAAATAGTGGCGACCAAAGATTTTAGTCCGGCGACTGACTTCAAACTTGAAATTTCATTCCCTGCCCTAGAGTCACTTCAAGTGGGGACAAGGCTGGAAAAATCCTGACCTTGGATCCCCCACCCCAGGAATCTAACCTGGCTCTCCCACATGGCAGTCTGAAACCCTACCGACTAGACAACCGCGGCTCCTAGAAGAAAGGTGAAGCATCGGAGAGTTACGAAAATGATTGTTACAGCAAATTTCAACTTTGTCTGGAGTTTGGAAAAGTGCAAATTATCAGTTAAAACATGTAAAAACTACCTTATGCAAGATTCCATGATATCCATTGACAAGACAATGCTTCGTAGAAGAAAAGAAAAGTTTCACAGAATAGTGATAATGACTGTGAAAGTAATTTGAAGTTTCCTGAAAGTAATTAAAGCCTATTCGGCTAAAGAATGGACTTCCGTCAAAAGCCAGGGAGGGTCTCCTGAACCAATCGGCTTGGTCCAGTTTCCGTGGTGAGGGAAAATTCTCATTGTATCCTCTTGCCAAATTTTTCATTTAGAGTTGTTTTCGAAACAGGTGGCACACTCAACAAGGTCAAGCACGGGGAAGCCTAATGGTTGCCATCGCATAGCAAGCGAATGGGTCTCCGATTCCCTGCCTCTTCCTGAAATGTGAGTTAAGGCTTGTTGTTGACAAGAAAAGTGTCGTGTACGACTGGACAAAAATCAGGCATGTAGCAACACCGTTTTCCCCCTTGAACTGGAGGCAGAAAGCCTGCGTTTCCTCAACTTCATCCTTTGGACAGTTGGGCTTTAGCACGGCTTGTAAATTCAAATTTATCGGCAAGATGATGATGTAAAAGGTACCTTGCATAAGCATTCCTGTTTCCCATCAACAAGGCACTCCACATGAGGTTTGAAGGCATGCCACGCTTGAGACCCTCCTAACATAACTATGAAAGCACTTAGGGGCATTATTTTAATGCTAAGAGCCTTTAAACTGACTTGCCTAACCTAACTACAAAAGATATTTAGGGACAATTTTGGCAATTTGAAACCACACAATAGCTCACTGTATCGTAAATGGACAGATTCAGAAAACCCACTCACTTGCCCACATGTGGCCTAGATGGCAGCAGCAGTCTGTAACTAAGACAAAAGTAAACGAATGGCTGGTGTCAAGGAAAGTATGATATAGGAGCATACAGAAGTAAAAACCATTCTCAAGGAAGCAAGCAGTAAGTAATCATTGAAACTCTGAAATATAATGTTAACAAACATAAACAGAAATCAAACCATCTAAAAAAATGCATGTGTATCATGATGAAATCTATAATAAACAAAAGGAACTTGGGTCCAATTACAAGGTTAAGTTAGAAGGGTCAGGTGTAGGGCTCTTAGCAACCACTTTTTGTAATATATGCCTATGCATTGTGTGACCTAGACAGTGCTTGGAATTATTGACATAAAAACCTGATGTAGCAGTAGGGTACATATATTGTTATATTTTAAAAATATGGTGGGAAATGTCTAAAAAGTGGGAATGTAAAAGATAGGTAATGGTCGTGAACGTTTAATGACTTTGACAATTTTTGGTATGATTGCACAATATAGAGAATGTCTCCAATTCCTTTCATACTTCTTATACCTACTCACCAAATATGCAGTCCTGGTAACGTATCTGGAGTTAAGATTTGGGGGTCATGTGTAAAAATTGTACACTTACGTCTGTCTATATATGTTGGACGGGTAGCCCCAAAACCATTTCAGGTAAGGTTAGGTTAAGTTAGGCAAGTTTAGTTAAAATTTTGTTCGTAAAACAATGCAAAACAGCTTTAAAAAATATATATATTCT
Source organism: Lepisma saccharinum (assembly GCF_977018435.1). Classification (NCBI taxonomy): domain Eukaryota; kingdom Metazoa; phylum Arthropoda; class Insecta; order Zygentoma; family Lepismatidae; genus Lepisma; species Lepisma saccharinum. Next base: position 24,505,851 of record NC_139229.1, read on the forward strand.
CAACTTACATCAGCTTTTTTCACGTTTTCAAGACCTGAACCCCACATTTTAACAACTGATTCGTGATTAGAAGGCCAAATTTAGTCAGTATACCAAAAATTAACGAAATTAGACACATTTTCTATATTCTGCATTCACTACCAATTTTTATACAAGAATTATCGACTCCTGCAGAATACTGGAAACGATTGAAGCTTAAAGAAAATAATTAGTGCAGTTTAGTTTTGAAAGTACTGTTAGAAGAAAAAAAAGTTGTAATAACTAACTTACTTAAGGATCTGCATCTCCCATGGAGCACACATTCTTTCATTATCTTGGATACAGACTACTGTCATATTTTCAAGTGAGGCTTGAGACCAAATGCAATGTGATCAACTGTTTAAAGCATTTGGGGACATCATTTTAATGCTAAGAGCTTCAAACGTAACCTGCCTAACCTATTAATGAAAGAATTTAGAGAACTTTAAACACAATTGAACTCCACGCATCTGATATAGATGCCAGCAGGAGTCCATATCCATGATGACGGTAAAGAAATGGCAGCTCACACACAATCATATAAGTGCAAAAGGAAGGGAAAAGAAAGCATTCTCCAGAAACATACAGTAAAAAATCACTAAACTGATGAAGTATGTGTATACACATATGAATAGGAGTCAAACCATGTTAAAAGTGTTGTTTTTTTCATTGTTAGCGTAAATTAAACAATCGGAACTTGAGTTAAAAGATCTATCATGCACAATAAATAGTGATAGGGCTTAATGGTAACCGCAAATAAGGGTATTAAATAAAAGGCCCAAGTTCTGATTGTTTCATTTTGAATTAATCATTGCACACACGCACTTTACACATGGTTCGATAAAAATACATGCATACACCATATGAATGTAAACATAACGATTCACAACATATATATGCAAGATGTTGCACAAGACTGCCAAATGAAATATAACAAAATATTTCTAAGGCAGGCAAACGCTACTAATTTCCTGAATAATATTGTGCTGTTGTTAAACAAAAATTACACCCATTCTACTTTATTTTGTGGAGTACTTCATCTTACTTGATTTGCATTTATTTCCTTTCGTTCTTATCAAAAATCTAACTATAACACAAGAAATAACATTTGTAGCAATGATCATTGGTGTCAAATTCCATAATTTCTATACTGAAAGCGAACTGTGCAAGTAGATGATCATTTTATTACCTTAAAAACTTAAAACATAATGAAACAACGTAAAAAGTAAACTTATTTTCGATTTACTAACCTCAGTTTCAGATTCATTTTTCACACAAATGCAAGCTGCTCTCCGCCGAAAACCGTCATCGTCATATATTCTCGTTGAATTCGGCTTTTCCTTCACCATCCTCGTTGTTCTTCAGACGTACTGGAAGAAACACCTTTTGCACTGCAACAATTTGCAATGCAACACTGATATCGTCGGCCTTTTACCTTGTTATAATGCTTAGAAAATACGAATGTCGGCCATGAGTGAGCATTGTCGCTCGAGCTCAATCTCGTGCTCTTGGCAGTGCTTATGAACTTTACAGTTCATTTCACAAGCCATTGTTTTCTGTAAAACTAAAGAAAGATACATTGAAGACAATAATATTAATTGCTAAATAAGGAATACGTAATCACTGACAATATGCACGTAACTATTAAAATGCACGAACTTCCAACCCCTTCAAGCTTTCTTTGCTAACAGCTGGTATAAATACAGTCTGCAACAAAAATGTACCACAAGGCAAATTGTCCATCGCCATTTTCATTCTCTTTTCTTTTACATGAACTGTTTATACCAGAAGGAATTGCGCTGATGCTGGAGCAAGCGTAACCCTATGTTTTGTTAGAACGAGTTTTCAACATTAACCTCGCATTGCAAACAAAGAGGATAAACATGTCTTTCTCAACTTGCCTACTCTTTGTCAGTCAGTTATTACATTTGTCACCGGCTGTACCGAACAGACTGCTGCGTGCGTTATTTTTCGCACAGCGTTTTGATCAGTCGCATATGAAATCAAAATCATGTTATCACTTGAGATTGAAATCACGATTCTATTCGTCATTCGTTTTCCAAATTCAGAAATTGTTCGTTTCCTTTCATTCAAGAGTTGTTGCTTGTTTCTACAATGATAGCATAGGGACATACATGTATACTTTTTGCATACATACAGCCAGGGGCGCCGACTTGTCAAAATTATTGGGGGGGCTCTGATCACTGAAATAAATGAATGAATGACACACTCCCTCCCTTTTTTAAAAATATTCGTATATTGGACTGCAGACCAAATGTCTGCAATTTCCTGATAGTTTCGGAATTTCTGCGATAAGAAACTACATTGAGACTGTCAAATCAGTTATTTTTCCCCCTAGAGTCATCTTAGAGATATTGGGTTTTAAAAATGCAGTGACACAAGATGAACAGAAAAGTGTCAATACTAGCGTGACTTTGTGACTACATACACACAACTTTGTCGGGTCCAGCACCCCCTGCTCCCCAACAAGTTTCAGGCCAGCAGTGTCCTGGATTTTCACTTACGAAATAAAGCAACCCTAATCATACCAAAAGTTGATCCATCCCCCCCCCCCCCACGTGAACTATATATACGCCCATGTGCATAACAATATCCAATACCGAAATGGTATATATTTTGAATTTTATACTGCGAAAAAAGCCGCCTCATCTTGGTACCCTGAAAGCATTAATTGGTTGGTTCACAACTTCACCACTAAACATCCTATCGAGACGAGACATGGCAGCCTTTGTCTCGCTCTCGTTGAGAGTTGTAAATGTCTGTCTCGTGTTTATTTGTAAACGTCTCATTGACAGTCTCGTCTCGATTTATAAACATCCGTCTCGGTTTGGGAGGGCAATTCTCGTTCTCGTCTCAAGTCTTCGAAAAATATAGAATTAACTACGTATGCAAAGGCTTATCATTAGGGCTCGGAAGTTGAAGACCTATAAATTGCCAAAAAAGGACCTATAAAAAGACCTAAAAATACCAAAAATTACCTAAAAACGAAAAAAAGGACGTATAAATGTGATCCAAATTAATTAATAACTTCAGTTTTAATTACATATTTAATTAATAAAAATTTCGAAATTCTGGTGGTATGGAACACACAGTGCGAAAAAACTATATGAATGAATTGCATCTTCTTCCAGATATTACATATTTTTTAGATTAACATAATTTGAAAAATCATATTTGAAGAATCATATTTGGCCTAACCACACTAGGGTTACAGAAATAGGACTTCGGATCCTATTTCAGTCGTCCAAAAATGTTTTTCTCTCGTTTCAGGTATGGTTCAAATATATTTCTTTCTTCCTTTTTTTTAATTTCTTTACTACAGAAAGGATGTTTAAGATGTGATGATGAACTGATGATGATTCGAATTGAGAATGGGCAGTAAAAACGTAGTCGAAAGAAGGTGAAGTTGCAAAAGAAAGCCGTTAAGACCTAAAAAAAAGACTAAAAAAGGACCAGTGAGCCAAAAATCGCCGAAAAAGGCAAGAAAGAACAAATAAAACCCACCTTTTTCTGGCCTACAATGACCCAAAATGAACATATATTATGTTGGGCCTCGTCTTCGGACACTAGGAAAGAAAAGGATTCTTCCTCAACTTCCGAGCCCTACTTATAATTATAAATACAAAAAAAAAACCTTTCTTAATATTTTTTTTGACTCCTCGTTTTAACGGTACGAGCCTTCGAAAACTGAATATTATCCTGCTTATATATGCAAACCAAACAGCAGATTCAGAATTACCTGAAATGAACTGGCGTTGTAATTATTATACACAAAATTCACGATTTATCTGAGGAAGTTGCATGTTCCATGTTTGACTCTCGACCTGCGCATGACTGTTCCCTTGTGAGTGACATTTCATTGAACTGGAAATTGTTACATGGGAGGATGTCTGCTCGAGACTTTGGGGACACCTAGGGGGATGCTTCTATTGTTAATGTTAGTGTTGCTCACGAGACGAAACATTTTCAGTCTCGTCTGATAAAAGAAGATGGGACAAGAACTAGTGAATGTTTTCGAAATGAGATGGAACAGAAGAAAAATTTCGTCTCGTATCGTAGCAGGTTGGGTGTTGGGTGATACTTAGATTGTGCTTGTTGGTGGTGGTGGTAGTGTGTGTGTGTGTGGGGGGGAGGGTTCCTCCTGCACCCCGACTTCGAATACTGCTTGTAGTCATTCATCTTCATTGTAGCGATTAGCCAAAAGTGGGAAGAAATGTGATGTTAGAGAAGATACATACTAAATTAACCATGCCGTCTCATCGTTGCGGTTAAACAAAGTGACGGAAAAGCGACGTAAAAGTAGGCTAAATACAAAATTTTGCAATATAGCTATATATTATCTGAAGAAAACTGTCATTTACTGAAGGAAATTTAAAAACTCCCCGTACCTTATTATACCGTATCACCTCTTATATTGCAGAAATCGGCGTGTAAACCAGAGTGTTCTAAACGTATTATCTTAAAATTTGCGAAGAAAATATTATGACGAAAATAATTGTAATTCCAGAAAAGGCATTCCTATAACATTAAGTTCTTGCCAGTCAGAACCAACCTATGTATTCGCAATGAACATGGCTGTTCACGTGTTGAGCCATTCACTGCTACAAGTTTTACTTTGTCACCCTAATGGGAAAACCCTCTGCCGAGTGGCTGAATTATAGTAATTTTTTTTTGTGATTTGATTTGCTTTATTTTACTTCGCTTTTTGTGCCACTTTTGGCTAATTTGCGAAGATGGGGATGAGTGATGATATGATGAAAGGACACTCACAAATATCCATGCCCAGGCCAGGATTCGAACCTGGGACCCCTGGCGGCGTAGCGCAATGTGCTAACCACTCCGCCACAGGGGCCGGATTATAGTAAATACTGCTAGGGCATAATTCATCTCCAAGAAATGGAGCACAGATTTTTGCACTGGAAGTTACAACATACTTGTATTACACAGTAACAAGTGACGTTGCTGTCGCTTCCGCGGCTCATGCTACAGCACAGAGAATTAACTTGGCAGTGACGTCATCTCCCACCTTCGCCTCTCCTTCCAAAAGCGAAGGTTCATTCGCTAGAGCGGACGACAAAGTGACGTGCAAACCAATCGAAATCATTCCGAGAGGGATGATGCAGGCATGCAAACCCTCACACTGCTACATTAGTCTTTCGAAACAAACCGCAGCTACGAGTGAGTGATTGCAGGCTATTTTGTTTCTTTGTTAGTGAGGTTTTTTTTGCTGGTTTTGTCATTGTTGTATAAATGAGCAGTGGCGTGAAGAAAGGTAAGCCCTTGCACAGCGATGCAAGAGAAATAGTTTTCAATGTGTATAAGTACTTTGATTGCGATGAAAACACAACCACAGCTGTTCACAGAACGTCTGTGACGACACGTGTTAGCGAAAGATCTGTGTAGAGAATTTTGAATGACAAAGACAAAAGTATTGCGAGTGCGAGCGGGAAACCTTTTTCAACGCCGGGCAAAAACCAACCGAACGCCCAGCAACGTGTTACAAATCTGGATTCTTTTGATGAAGCAGTCGTGCGCCGAACAATCCATGATTTATACACCAAAGGCGTTGTTGTCACCGTACATAAACTGATGAAGGAACTGCAATAAAATATTAATTTTAAGGGTTCGCGTTGGTCGTTGCGTATGATCATAAGAAAATTAGGGTTCAGATTTAAAAAGCACAGCGTAAGCAGCAGGAAGCTACTCCTTGAACCAGGGGCGGCACCAGAAATTTTTCACCGGGTGGGCAGAAGCTGTATATTGATAGATTAGGGTGGGCAGGTATAAATGTAAGGCCATATATATGTATGACATATATGTATGTATATATATGTATCCCCTCCTCTCTTACACTCCCGATTTCCCTACACTTCTTTTCCTTTTACCTTTTCATCTTTTCCTTTTTACTCTTTAATGCCTTCTTATATCTTTATTTCTTAACTTGTTATCTCTTTCTCCCTTTCACTTTCTCTCGTTACATTCTTCAAATATTTCTCTTAACTGGCACACACACACACACACACACACACGTGTGTGTGTTTGGTGTCTTTCCTCTTTCTTTTCTAATCTATTCTCGCATCTTATTCCACTTCTTTGTCTCCGATGGACACAATTATTTCAAGGAAGTATTTGTGTCTGCGCAGCCATACGTTCCAATCACATTCTTTCCTTCATGTCAATGTAGTGAAATAAATGTGAATCGGTTGCATCACATTTTGTCCTCAAGTGTAAAAAATACAAGGCACATAATCAATTTTATATATCCGGCGACAGTGATAGAACGTGTGATGGTAGACCAGGGGCGATTCCTCCATGTAGGAAGTGAGGAACTTCCTACAGGTCATTTATTCTTGCTTCCAGTTCTCTACTTTTAAGAGTTTAATAATAATGCGCGTTATAAAATTATGAGCGCAATGTATGTACAATTGACTGGGTTAGCTACTGTTAAGAGTCGAATGGTGCCGCTCCTTCCAGCCGAAAGACGATGGACGCACAGGCTTGGCTGCCGCTCGCTGAGGAACATCGGTGGTCATCCTACAGACAGATGGGAGACGAGTGGAAAAGGGGCAGGGGGAAAGGTTGCTGTTTTTAAAGATACAGGGAGGAAGCACCGAGGGGTTCCTCAATCAGTGGTGCCAAACCCATCAAAATGGTACTAAACGTAGCAACAGTTTGATTTTCGTTGGCCCCTAGCATCCTGCTTTTGGCATAATGGCCAAGTCTAGCATAATTTGCAAACGCGAGTCCCTGGGAGAGGGAAATCGAATTCAAAGGAATAAGTTTTCAGGATGTAGAAATAAAATTACGTCCAAGTCTCATTTATACTACAGCAGCGGACTTCTTTCAAATAAAAGGGAGTATGCATACACAGCGACACGCTTGTTTTTACAACCATGCGACGATCCATCTTCTATCTTTTTTTTATCCTGTCGATTAGGAGATTTTACTGCAGTAAATCGATAGAAGGTTGGGGGTAAACAAACACTTTTCTCAAACAGTTTCAACTTCTATGCTGAACCCATTTCGTTTGTTGAGACATTCTACACAATTTTATGTAGTGAATCATAAGTAACGCAAGTTCAAAACTCGAAAAGTATATGCATAATGAAACTTAAAACTGTAGTTATCCGAAAAAAGTAATTAATAATAAATCCTAGCACAATTTAGAAGCATTTAGCATAATTTCAGAGTTTAAGCAGCACTTTTTATTATCCTCAATCCACACGACAGGGAGAGGGGACAAAATAGAAATTCTTGCAAAACCTGAAATATCGTCAATACTATTTTTGTTGGTTTTTATAGGTTCACATTAAAAAAATTCATAGTTCAAGGAGGCAAGGGTCCTTTGCCCTACCTTGTGCGTGGGCCTGCAGGTAACATTCTAAATGCAATGGATAGTACGAGCGATTTGTGCAACTGTAATTGAACTCACTTTTCAAACCTTCCTCAGTTTACCATAACTTCTTCTTACTCTTCAAAAAAGCCACGGGTCGCCACTGTGGTAGACAATGGTGAAGAAATAAATTACTTTCAATAATTCTGTAGCTTCTTCCAAACCCACATAACTGTTACAACAAAATTTATACACCTCCTATTGTAGTGATTATTGTGATTACTTGTTATTAGTATTTATTAGTAGGACGAATACAAAATTGTTGTTTGTATACCACGTAGATATTTGAAGATGACATGTATGCAAAAATTGTAATGAAATAAACAAAGACACTTCTGGAATTTCAATGTAGACCTAATTAAAAAGTCGAATTAATTTATTGTGTTGCTGGAGGAAGCAACACTTAGATGAGGTTTTTATTTGTTTATTTAGAGATTATTTTAACCATGCGCAGGCCGGGCATATATGTGGAGGCCCGGAGCTTCCAAGAGCAAGACCCCACCCCAATCCCCTCCACAGTTTCCGTTATAACTTTTCGCTAATCTACATAAAGTGGTTAGTTATACGTATTTCTACATTTTTCATCACATCCGAAGTACCTCATTTCTTTCCTTATGCAATACTTTTCCAAGCAGTTTTCCGCAGTGAAGGCCCAGAGCTGCAGCCCTCAAGGTCACCCTAAATCCTGATCTCATCCTGACCATACCCTGCATAATTTTGCACCTCCTAAGTCTACTAGCTGCTTCTAATCATAGAAGTATTCAATTGATGACAGTTTATTTTGTTTCAAGTTCTCCAGTAATTCTTTTTTGGTTTCTAATGACAAAGTTAAGATAGCTTTTTATGGGATGATGATACGTGAACATTTCTAGTATAGATAATATTCATGAGTAAAATATACATGTAATGAATACCAGAATACAATTATTTATTGAAACATTCACATATCCCCAAGTATATTTACTTAGACAATTTGATTGGGTGGGCAATCGGGTGGGCACAGGATTTTTTGGGTGGGCGCTTGCCCACCCGTGCCCACCCCTGTCGCCGTCCCTGCCTTGAACGAAACAGGATCATAGCGTTGCGGCGACCATTTTTGCGTGAAGTTAAAGAACTGGGAAGAGAGCAACCCCACTGGTCTTTCATTTACATGGATGAAAGTTTCGTGAACACACACCACACTGTCCCCAATGCTTGGCTGGATTCCAAAGATTCGGAGAGGGGGGGGGTGGTTTAAAAGTGCCAACATGAAAGTGTCCCACGTTTATTATTGTGCATGCCGGTGGTGAAAGTGGATTTGTGGAGGGGTCTAAGTTAGTGTTCCTTTCAAATACAAATTCTGAGGACTATAATGGGGAGATGAACACTAACAATTTTATGTTATGGTTCAAAGAACAACTTTCCCAATCGGTCCCAAACTCTGTTATTGTGTGTGACAATGCTCCGTACCACAACAAGTTAATGGAAAAAATCCCAACATCAAACAGCAGGAAGGATGAAATGAAGTCGTGGCTGTCATCTCACAATATTCCGCATGCAGAAGGTTTGGTGAAAGCAGAATTATATGAAATAATTAAAAAAAAAAAAACATAAAATAAACATCTAGCAGTGCTAACATTAAAGTGAAAATTGGTAGTTTGCACCGCGATCTTTACTCCTCGTACTCTTACTCGTGCCAAAATTTCTTTCATAGTAGTTGGCAACACTGATTTAGCAGGGAGTGACGTCACTGCCAGGTTATTCCTTCCCGTTGATGAGACGAGCAGAAGCCCTGCCTGCACGCATTTCAAACAAAGTGATGACGTCAGAGGACCTCGTGTCTGTGGAGAGGACGTTTTGAAATCCGTGACGTAGGAGGTGAATTTCAGCGGTGTTTGAAGACGTGTTTCTCGAGAACCAACACAAGTATCGCCCAAATATTTTGCTCATCTCATGTTTGTGTCATTATCTGTAAAATGAATGGATTTAAAACGTTTTTCATGTCAAAGTGGAAATGTCCATTGTCATATCACCTCGTTATTTTCAGTGATCAGAACGCTACATTTTAAAAGTAGCTTCGCTACAGCTACAGCTACTCTTCCAAAATGTAGCTTCGCTACAGCTACAGCTACATTTACCAAAAAGTAGCTCGCTACGCTACTCCTTTTCGCTACTCGCTACTTCGCTACTTTTTGCGCTACTTCTGCATAAAAAAATGAAAACAACCATATGGGTATTTAAAAAATCCCCTACTACTGTTAAATAGATTCTGTTCTTAATTATCATGATTCCAGTCATTCCATAATTTTGATAGCAGAGTTACTTCAGTTACTTATTTTTACTATAGTTTTTGAGAATACCATACCTATGCAAGTGCCATATCAATTCAAATTTGATATGTGAATATTCAAATTAGGATGTTACGCAAATTAATTATTACAACTATACACAAATAAAATTTGGTAGGATTAAATATTTATGTTCACATCAACATATTTTTCTTGAGAATAAATATTTCATTTTTTATAGACTCATATGAAGTCAGCATTTTGAATGAAAAGTACCTGGAGCCCTTTGACTACAAAAGGGCCCCAGGTTCGATACCCAACGGAGGCACATAGTGGTTAGGATCCAGTCTCGATCAGCTTATCTATGCATAAAATGGACTAAAAACAAAAACTAGGAAAGACGCCAAGTTAGGAGGATGAGATTCTCCTGCTCCTCCATGTAGGTGGTAGAGCAGCCCAAGGCTGAATCTCGCTCTGTAGTAAATAAAAAGACTTTTCAATTCAATTCAATTCAATTCCCCACTCTGCTCATCATTCATCATTCTTCCTCGTTCTCACAATTAGCCGAAAGTGGCAGAAAGCGACTACAGATAATATAATATTTAAATAAACCATTCATTCTCATTGTCATGATTGAGAGAAGTGGAAGAATAGATGAGAAGGTAAACAGAAGAGGACAAATGGGTGGTGGACTATATCAAAGCGTTCGAAGATTAATATGGAACAGGGATGTACCTATGAAACACATACTATGTGCCAATAATTACGTAAGGAGCAGACTTTGACAATGACAGAGAGAGATAAAAGAAAGATGCAGGCAATGGAGATTAAATTTTTGAGGAAGACTAGAAGGGATAGAATAAGAAATGAGGAGATCCGACAGACAGTGGGTGTAGTGAAGCTTCAGGACAGAGTAGATCAGGCACAGATGAGATGGTTCGGACACATGAAGATGATTGATGCAGAAAGACTACCAGTATGAGCTTACAATGCACAAGGAGTGGGAATAAGGCGAAAGAGGAGAACAAGATGTCGGTGGAAAGAGCAGATAGCAGAGAGTGTTAGGAGAAGAGGGCAAGATTGGAACACCGTGGAAAGAGAGGAATGGTGGAAGACCAGGAAAAAATGGAGAGGCTTGACTTCTATGGCGACCCAGCCAGAGGCAGGAAACAGCAAAGGATGATAATGATGATGTCATGATTAGCAAAAGTTACAGAAAAGGGACACAAAAGAAGGAGAAATACATAAATTTGAAAACTATGTATATTAACTAAAGAAAATTGTCGTTTCTGCAGGAAAGTCAATAAATCGTACATACTTTCTGCAATATGATAAAATTATTGAGGAAACTGTTGTGTAAACCTGAGTGTTCCAAACGTATTGTAATTTTAAAATTTGTGAACAAATACTATCGCGAAAATAATTGTAATTCCAGAAACTCTATCGTTCTTGTAACAATAATTTCTTGCTGGCGAGATCCTATATACTGACGATGATCAATGCTGTTAACGTACTGAGCCATTTATTGCTTGTCAGTGCAGTGGAAAATCCATCGCTCGTTTTTGCACTACAAGTTGCGTCTTACACAGCAATTAATGACATTTTGGTGTCTCTTACACCATGAATATCCACAGGATTTGTTCAGGGGGTGACGCAAACGAGGCACTTTTTTCCAGTGGTGCAGCTAGCGAGGCATGTTTCTCCCCAAAATAGCGATGGATCTAAAAAAACGTAGCTGTTAGCAGGAATATATTCATATATGTCAGTTAGTTATCTGGATATCTGAATTATTCAGATACTAATTAAATAAATTAAGCAGATATCTTTAATCTACAATGTAGATAATCTGTATCTCCATGTAATAGACTGTCTTTATGAACCTCCTGCAAAATTAAGGGTTATTGTCGATTTTTTTCCTGACGCTGTTGCCACATTCAAAATTCACCTCAAAATGCTGAGGAAAAATGTAGCTGTAGCGAAACAGCAAAATTTTCGCTACAACTACAGGAATTTTGTAGCTTCGCTACCGCTACAACTACAATTTTCAAAATGTAGCGTCACTACAGCTACAGCTACAAATTTTGTAGCTAGCTACAGTAGCGACGCTACAAGTAGCTCGCTACTTCTGACCACTGGTTATTTTGAAACTCTTTTTAGTAAAAATGTTAACAATACTCATAATTATATACTTAGTAGCCTATATAGTAATAAGTCATATGCTTTGCTGTCTCCGTTCATACCCCCCCCCCAAAGTTGATCGTTTAGCGGTCTCAGCCCCCCAAATTTGATGATCTAGAACATTTCAAATGTGTATTTAAAGTTAAGTTCATGTTGCACAATTCAGAGTAAACTTTACAAGAGAAGCAAAATAATTAAATTAGATCCTCTTAAGCAAAATTATTTGAGGGCTCTGCCTCCACATCATTAACATTGGGAGTGCTCGAGCCCCCCCAAGCCTCATGGAGTCGGCGCCTATGCATACAGCCAATACAACCAAACAGGCCGTGATACAACTCATTTATGACGTCTTTGAAGTGAAGGGATGAAAAGGGAAATTTTATCAAAAGATAAGAATTTAATGAGTCTATAAGCCATCCAGTGGCCATAGGTCATCAAGGTCGTATTAAAAAAAAATCAAAGGATGTTTATGATTCTTATGGTCCATGGACGTCCGCAGAAATTTTTCCAGGGAAGGGCAAAGAAGGTATCAAGGCACATTTTCCCCCAAAATAGTGTTGTTCCCTAAAAAAAACATTGCTTAAATTTGAATTTATGGTGTTCATGCAATTAACACATATTATTGTCCATAAAATTAAATTGTAGGTATGAAATACATAATTTTTGGTTAACTTTCATTTGCCCCTCTTCCGGACGCCCATGCTTATGACCAAGGGCGCCGACTTTCCAAAATTTTTGTGGGTGCATGCATATCAATGGCGGTTAGATATGTAATTATTAAGTATTGTATACTTTAAACAACTTACATGCACAATGATTGCAAGAGGAAATTATATTATCAACACGTTACTAAAAGAAAATACCACATTCATACAAATTAAAATGAAAAAAAAAATCGTCATAAATGCAAATAATTTTAATTGTATTGCAGAAAGAACTATGCAAAGATTTTGTTGTGAACAGAAACTACAAAATGACTAACTTTATGTACCAAATAATAATAATAATAATCATGACATGTTAACTTTCAATATAAAACACACTCCTTCTTACGTCTTTTGCACTTATGAATTTGTTTGCAATTTTGGTAATGTCAATATTTTTAGTCATTTCTTTATGAACATGCAAAATTGCCAAATCATTCAATCTTTCTTGGATCATTGTTGACCTCAAAAACGTTTTCAATCGTCTAAGTTCTGAAAATGACCGCTCAGAGGTACAAGAAGTAACAGGTATAGTTAAAATCACCCGTACAAACTTGACAAATTCTGTGAGCATTTCACGCATCGGACCACTGTTTTCTCTACTTAAAATATTTGTAATGTCTGACAAGTTGGCCACTTTTTCTTTGTTTCGTTCTGCACACATCTAGAAACATGTCCCTGTGCAATGTTAGTTTGTCTTTATCAAAGTCTGTCCCATAGAACTGCAGAATTCAATCAGCACCAATTTGACCGATAGCAAAAGCTTCAAATTGTGAAATAAATTCCAAAACCTTTGTTTGAAATCTACGATTTAGCGAATCCACAGCCACATCAATTATTTCAAAACATATTTGTCTGTTGCCTTTGCACAAACACATTTGAAACAATTATGTTTTAGAGGTTAGAAATTTTGACTTCCATCTCAATGTTTTAATTGCTTATTATTTTTTGATAATTGCAAGTGAGAAATATTTTTTTTTGTTTTTATGAAACTAAAAATCTTGTGGGTGCGGCGCAACCACAAGATTATTTATGTGGGTGCTCGAGCCCCGGAGCACCCACGTAGTCGGCGCGCATGCTTATGACCCCTCCTCTCAACTTCCGACTGGAGCGAGTGTTCTTGGACCGAGGGAATTCTGCGCATGAAGGGGGAATTTTAGTCATGTGGAAGGGAAATTCATCACCCAGGGTAAGAGAAGCAGAAAGCTCAAGAAAAAGCGCACGAAGTTGCCGAAGCAAGTGACAATGACAGGTGCATGAAATTCACTGCAATTCGTGTAGGAAGAATATGCTACTTATAGAAATCTTTGGAAGGTAATTGCGTACTTGTGATAGGTAAGATCTTGTATCAAGGATTAACGATTATCTGAATATATAACTCGTTTATCAATATGTTTATTCATCATCAAGCATTACATTAATGCAATAGATGTCATCAGTACAAATATAAAACATAATACAGAAATATCATAAACATACAAATATAAAACATAATGCAACGATAGCATAAGCATACATACATAAATATACAGGGTGTGAATGGAGAAGATTACAACTCATGATTTTCGACGCATTTTTCCCAATTTTTGTAACATTCAAATTTATATGTATTACATGTATGAAGAATTGTATACATTTAATTCATATTTTGGTGCAGAATGAATTCATCTATTGAGTAGAAAACCTTATCTGTTAGCCAGTATTGTAGTACCCTTCTAATTTTTTCCAAGGGGTGCATAGTGAGCTCTCTCTGGCAGCAGGTTGAACAGTTATTTTATGTTGTTTAAAAATAGGTTTGCATGAAACAGATTGGCCGAATATTTCGGAGCGAATTTACAATATAGAGAAAGTCTCCAATTTTGTTAATTTTCAGTATACTAACTAATTTTTATCTCCTAATCACGAATCTGTTGAAAAAAACCGGGGGTCACGTCTGAAAATTTGAAAAAAAGCCGATTGAATTTTTTTTATATATAGGTGTATATGCGTAGTTTTACGAACAAAAATATAATCTCCCGTCATTGTGTCCAACCACACCGTTGTTTTACAAGAAAGTGGTTTATGATGTTCAATTCTAGTACGATTCCTATTTTTTCGATGAATTTAGGGGTGAAATGAGTGCTAATGGAACCTAACCTCGTGTGAATGGTTCGTGGGGCTACCCGTGGATGGTTTTTGGGGGTAACGTCAATGGTTTGTGGGGCTACCTGTGGATGGTTTTTGGCGCTAACGAACAATTTTTCGGTAACAGTAGTATAAGTCGGAGACGGATTTCTTAAAATTTACAGGAAAGAAGACAAGAAAGTGCTTACGGAATTGCGTTCTTGAGGACTTTCTGAAGCCGGAGATATTGTTTTTTAGAATCGTGCTACGTATTTTGCCTGTAAATAAGGTATTTTTCGTCAATCATGCATCTCTGTTGTGCGATAGCTCGTGCCGCCATTACCGTCAACTACGTGAATCAAATGTTCCGTGCGTTCGGTTATGTAACCCCCTCACAGTGTAGCAACCACGCGGAAGTTTGACAAGATGACATGTGAGCGGTTTTTTTTTCCAATAAAAGGTAAGACTCTAGTTTACGTCCTTTTCCTAAGAAATACGTGTCATATATCGTTGGAAAGCTTATTTTATAAGGAATTCAACAACGTAAATCCCAAAGCGAGCAAAAATTTCCTGAAGGAGTAAATCGAGAAAAACCGATGTTGTCTGGATATGCGCAATTGAACGTACTGAGGTATTTTTTAGATGATGAAGCACATATTTAGGGGTGAAATGAGTGCTAATGGAACCTAACCTAACAGGCCTAACCTAACCTCGTAGGCATACCTCGACCCCGTGAATGGATAGTGTGGTTATCGTGAACAGAAAGTGTAAAAAGAAAAAGGTACTTACCCGAAGAGATGCCGGGTGCCGCACCACATCGCGCACCGCGAACGCAAAGAAGCAATCACCATACAGATAAGGACGTAAAGTAGAGTCTAGCCTCAATTTTCGCTTAAAAACCTTTTGTGAATAGTTTGTGCGGCATTTATCGGTTCATAAGTTTGGAAACACTGCACATCAGCTGACGATACTGCATATCAGCTGACGATAGACAACGTGAGTCAAAATTTGCCCGCCGAATTAGCAACGACCAATAAATGATTATAATGTTAAAAGTAACGTGTTTTCATGGAAAAAAAGTTATGGCCAGCTTGAAAAACCTTCCGCTATGCATATGAGGTAAGTAGCAATGATTTTTATTTGAAAACAACCGAGTTTAATGTGTCTCCGGCTTATACTACTGTTACCCAATTTTTCATCAAAATGTACAATTTCGAGATGTGACCCCCAGTTTTTTACAACAGATTCGTGATTAGGAGGCCAAAATTAGTTAGTATACCGAAAATTAACGAAATTGGAGACTTTCTCTATATTGTAAATTCTTACCAATATTTCTTACTGCGGTAACAGTTCGTTGTATCGGAGACTCATTTCTTCATTTTTACAGAAGAAACTACTTACGGAAATGAGTATGTCGAAGGTTTACAACGTTCATCAAGGTATTTTCTTTCATCGTGGAATAATTTGACTGGGAAATCATGTATTTTTCAAGAGAAATATTTCACCGACGCACAATTGCCATTGCTTTCGCTACGTGAACTGCATGATTCGTACATTTGATGACGTAAGTCCCTGTCAGTGTTTCCAACCCCTTTTTTTTCACTATGCTTGCCTAACGTAACCAAACCTAACTTTATTGTAAATGGTTTTGTGTGGCTATCAGTCAGCTACCGTGCACAATGATTCGTGGGGCTATCCGTGAATGGTTTGTGAGGCTATCCGTGAGCTACCCATGCATAATGTAAAATTTTCACGTGACGAGCATGATAGTAGGTATTTTTCGGGAAAGAAGGTTGTAAACACTGCATACCCACAACATGAGTCAAAATGTGCCCACCATATTGTGTGTTGCAGAAGCGAAGAAAGGAATCAAAAAAATCACTCACATTAAAATCGGATATTTTGTGTTTCGCATGGTTCGTGCTTACCAATTGTGTATTGTGGAACATAGTTCAAGGTGCCATTATGCTTTTTACATGAAAACAAACACAATTTTTCACATACAGAGTATTTTCTTTGATTCCTTTATTTGCTTCTGCAACACACAATATGGCGGCCACATCTTGATTCACGTTGTAGGTATGCAGTGTTTCCAATCTTCTTCACTGAAAAATACGTGCTATCATGTTCGTCACAAAAGGTACATTAAGCATGGGTAGCTGTTGGATAGCCCCACAAACCATTCACAGATAGCCCCATGAACCATTTCCGATAAGGTTAGGCAAGCGTAGTGAAAAAAAAGGGGTTGGAGATTGGAAACACTGACAGGGGCTTACGTCATCAAACGTACGCTGCTTGCAGTGCAGTTCATGTAGCGAAAGCAATGGCAATTGTGCGTGGGTGAGATATTTCTCTTGAAAAATACATGATTTCCCGGTCAAATATATTCCATGATGAAAGAAAATACCTCGACGAATGTTGTAAATCTTCAACAGACTTCCGTACGTAGTTTCTTCTGTAAAAGTGAAGAAATGTGTTTCCGATATACTACCCTAAACTGTTACCAAAAATAGTACTAAACTCATTGGAAGATTAGGACGATTGCACCTTCGTGAGGAATAAATAGTAAAAGAAGCATAAAAATTTGATATTTAATGCAAATTTTATATTTTTTCATGCATATTTCAACCACTTTTTTTTTTTTATCATTCCTCATACCTTTTACTGCTGGTGTGAGCTTGCAGCGTCCTGTAGCTTTTTCTAGCTCATTGCACTTGATGACATCCTAGGTGTTAACAGAAGAAACTCTACTGTATATTTGCAGACTGGTATGTGATTCATGCGATATTTTTGAATTCTCATTCAAATACACAATGTTTCAGGATTTGTTTGAACAGAAGGAAATGTGTTTCTGGAAACAAATTCTAAACTGCAAATGATTCATGAAATAGGATTTATGCAGACCTAGCATTCTATTAGGTGTATTAACGGAAAAAAATATTAATGGTCATCATCTTAATAAATGTTTTATCATTCTGTTTTTCAGAAAATATTAATCACACATGTTTGTATGATATTCCAAGTGCTGACCTCTATGTATTACAACTTTGTACTCTAGCTGATGGAAAAGTCTTCATTATGCAGTTACATTCAAGTGAGTTTTGTTGTATTTTTTTTACAATATAAATGTTTCATTTGTATCATTATACATAATTTTACAGATTACCATGTTTTTAAATTGCAAGTTTTGGCTTTTTTTGACTTCCTCCAAATCGTATTCTGCCAAATACGTGGGTCATTCAATATATAAGTTTCTGGATGCTGTAAAAAATTTTATTTTTAAGATACATTAGAAAACTATACATACATGTCTAGGAGGATCCTTCCTCACTTCTCCACATAATCCCCATAGAGATTCAGGCATTTGTCCCACCGTTGCACCAATTTGTCCATTCCCTTTGCAAGAAAATCAGGGCTCTGGCTATTGAGCACTATTCTCACATTACGCTTCACTTCTTCATCTGTTTCGAAACGGTAACCTTGCAATTCAGACTTTAACACCGGGAAAAGATGGAAATCACTCGTCGCTAAATCGGGGCTGTGTGGAGGATGGGGCAGCCGTTCCCACCCCAATTCTTCAAATTTGTGTTGTGTTTGCACTGCTGAGTGGGGGCGAGCGTTATCGTCAAGAAGAATGACACCAGCTGACAGGAGACCTGGTCGCTTATGTCGAATTGCGTTTTTCAGTTTATCCAATGTTTGACAATAACGGTCAGCATTAATTGTTCTTCCTCGCTCCAAAAAGTCCATCAGCAGAAAGCTCTTAGCATCCATGCTTCTGAACTCCTTATGACGCGAGCCCGTGTTTTCCGAACAAGCATTTACTTTTCGCCCTTGAGCGCATGTGCCTTCAAGTCTGATAACGAATCGATTGTTGTTCCTTGTAGAAGTAGGATGGCGTTTGTCAACCATGTGCTTCTTTTTAATGGCATTGCTTTATACAATATTTTATAACACAGGGAAACTTATATATTGAACGTCCCTAGTACGATTCTCACTTATGGAATCTAACCTAACCGAATGACTCATGTTTGCGAGAGAATCTAATTTAACATACACAAATGAGGTAGTCTGTATAATACTAAAGTACCATTTCGCCTTTTCATGGCCATATTCACAGTTGAGTGAGTTACTTGCAAAAAAAAGTAACGAATGCACTTTACTATCAGTCTTGTGAAAGTAACATTACTTTGAAGGTATGAAGTTAATAATGCATTACTTTGGTTTCTGATATCTAACTGGTAAGACCAGTATCACACTGATTCTCTGCAGTGTATATTTTCCAGTATAACTTTATGTGTATTGAAATAAATAACAGAAAATTGTGGAGGTGGTCGGACAAGTTTTGAAATTTCTCAACTGACACACATGTAAAATGAGTTTATACGAATGGATCAACTTGTTTCCTTGGAAACCTTATGTTTGTAATTATGTGTATAGTCAAAACACTATTCATTGGCTTACATAGACATGCTTAACCCCTTAAGTGTGGAATTTTCTGGACAAGTCTCTACTGAGAATGTAGTTTTTTTTAGCATAATTTCTATGAACAAATATAATTGAAATAAAACACCAGCATTTGCCTGCCTTCTTCTTTTATGCAGCATTTTTTTTTTATATAGAATTGCTTTTATATTGCATGGCCAATGTTAGAAATATGATAATATATATCATGCTGACTGGGCCCTCCCCGATGGCACAGTGGTAATGTCGTCACCTTGTAATCAAGGAATCCTGGGATTTGGTACCCGGTGGAGGATCCCACTTTCAACTGTAGGTCCAGTCCCAATCAGCCTAAACCTATCTGTGCACAAAGTGGACTTAAAACAAGAACTCAAACAAACAAACATAGCATGCTGGCATGTATGTATTTCAGGTTCATCCAGAATAAATCTGTTTGGTGTGGAAGTCTTTGAAACAAGTGTAGCTCAATACCCACATCATCCAAAACTTTGACACATACCTTGGTTTTCTCTTGTGCACGGACTACACAACGTGAGAGCAGACAACCTTTCTTAAGAGTAACTTATATTCTCTTTCTGCCTCCTTTTTTTCATCTTCTTCCCCTTCTGCTACTGTTTTTTGTTTTTACTACAGCTAGCATAATCTCATCTAACGATCGTTACATATGCTCTCAATGTCTGAGCGAATATATATGTCACAGTCAAATCTAGTGTGCCTTCCTCAGTACAACAGCACACTGTGGATGGTGTATATCAAATTAGCCAAGAGGCACAAAACGCGAAGTAAAATAAACTAAATCAATCAATGGATGGTGTATATGCCATCCACACTTAGAGAGTTAAACATCTTGATGCATAGCGACTTACTGCTGTCAGTTAAAAGGTTTTGTGAAGTCATTTTAGGATCAGCATTGCATTTATAAAATATATTGCAAGTCAAGAAATTAAATGATGAGAATATCATTAACGTACATGACAAAAGGTGTGGACAATTTCTCATCATTATCTTTGCTGCTGACTGTACAGCTTTCCTTGGGTTAGCCCACATTGCAGAGTGGTTGGCACATTGCTCTACAATGTCAGGGGTCCCAGGTTCGAATCCTAGCAAGTAACATAAAGCCAATCAATCAAGCTCTCCTTGGGTGTAACTGCTCCCCTGAGAGCTGTTACTTGCAGTTGAGAGGTGTGATGTGTACATACCTTGTGAGCTGATTGTCACTTCTTAATAATGTACACTTTATTTTCCTTTCTGTTCAGTTGGAACCTTTCATACATCAGGTGGGAGGCCACTCCTCCATGCTGTGTCTTGACAGACGCACCGTGTGCAAACCTCTTGTCTCGCGAGAGCTGCAGTTTTACGAATCGCTACCTGATTCTGTACGGAAATTTACTCCTGCCTTCCACGGTGTCATTCAGGTGCAGATGATGAAGGATGAAGATGGATACATCAAGCTCTTCGCCAAACCACCGGAATTCTTTAAAGTGAGGAATACATCCCTGAAGAGAAGGTATGTAAGAAATATTATAAGCCAGGTTCTATCAGACCAGAGTTTAACTGCAACTTGTCAGGGCCTCTCATCATCCCCACACTCCCTATCACATTGCATTGTGGCCTCCCTGATGGTAATGCTCTTGCCTTGTTATCCAGGGATCTTAGGTTCGATACCTGTCGGAGTCATGTAGTAGTTTGGATTACACTTTAAAATTGTATGTCCAGTAACAGGTAGCTTGTCTGTTCATAAAGTGAATTTAAACAAAAACTTGGACTTCCAACAGGCTAAGGTCGTCACCTTGAAATCCTCGGCGGGGGAGAAGTGAGATATTTCCACCTGTTCAAGTGACTCCATCACCCACCCAGTGTCGTATAAAGTGGGTATCTGGATGAAACTAGGGGGTAAATGCAGCCAGGGGTGTGGTCACACCACCCCTGCCTTCGGCCATGATCAAGAAAGTGTGGGGCCCTAACTCCACACTCCCTATATGCCTTCATGCCGTGGTGCAAAGCACAGGGGAGCACTTTACTTTATTTTTTAGCACAGCATGATATAATGTTAGGGGTCCCTTGTTCAAGTTCTGGCCTGAACATGGTGTTCTTTGTGAGTGTCTTTCATCAACTTCATCTTATCATCACTCATCCTTCTTGTTACGATAACCAATATGGCAGAAAAACAATGCAAAATAACAAGAATATTAGAAATAAAATAAAAATATGTAATAATTTTGTGTAACTCGTGGAAAGGACATAATTTATTTATCTAGGGATTTTGCGAAGTTCCTGCCAACAATGCACGGTGTTTTTTCATGAATTACATGGAACTATGATATATTTGTGTACTTTATCATCTTTACAAAGTATAGAATTTTTTCATAATGTATGGGGGGGGGGGGAGTGATAATCAAAAAGATTGTGAAACATTTTATATTCTGTACAAACACAATTGTAAACTAGTAAGAAGGTTATTAGTTATTTAACAAGTGTTCTGTAAACTGAATATTTTTTTCTTTATCTGCACATATATAGATTTATTTTCATTCTTTCATTGATAGATATGTAATGTGTAAAGACAACTTTTGAAACTTATTTTTGGGTCATTGCAATGTGAATTTTGTCTTTCAACATACATAAAATGACCTCTATAGGTTAAATATTGACATAAGATTACATTCAAACAATGAGTTGGTTTATGCATATGAATTAGTGCAGTGTCTGCCTCAGCACTAATTATTATCACTTCCTTTATTTTACAGAATCCGGTTACTTCAGTCTGGCAGTATTGATATAGAAAGTGACACACTACAAGTATTTGAAAATAGTTCTCCTACAAGAGAAGAAAAGAACATGGAATCTGCTTTTTTCAACCCTTGGGTCTTGAAATGCCATCAGTCGCACATTAATTTAGAGACAAAAGAAGTTGCCCAAAGTATCCTTTCTAGTACTCTTTGTTACTGACATTTTATAAATATATTTTTATGCTGTTAGGTTAACTGAAGTGAGGAACAGGGTTGGCAAATTTGTGTATTTGAAAGAAAAAAGCAAACAGTTCTCTTTGTTTTAAACAAGTTTTTAATGTTTTAAACAGTTTCAATGAAGAACAAAAAATGCCAAAAGGCTTATTTTCTAAGATTAATGATTAATAAAGAATCTGTTAATCATCCAAGGAAGGACTGTATTTCTAGTTATGATACGATAGTCTGCCCTGCATCTCCACCACGTCCAAATCTTAAAGTAGATGTAAAAAAAAAAGAGTGAAGTGCTCCCCTGTGCTTAGCACCATGCCATGAAGGCATATAGGGGGTGTGGGGGTAACACCCCACACTTTCTTGTTCCGGTCATGAGTGGGGGTGATGTGACCGCCTTTACCCCCCAGGGTTTCCCCCCGGTACCCATGTCATTCGACGCTGGGTGGACGCCGGGGCCGCTTCCAACGTTAGAAATGTTCCCGGATTTAAACCTGCCAGGGATTGAACCTGGGACCTTTAGCATGGTAAGCATACGCGTTACCGACTTAGCCACCTCGGCAGGGGGATCAAACCTCAGGCTATGTGAGAGCCTGGTATTAGAAGTATATTGGCTGCGAGAGGTGCACTTGTAAGTGGAGGGGGTCCTACTATGGAGAACAACAGTAACACTCAAACAAGCAAAAGGGATCTTGCCCCTGTGAAATAAGAACAACACTTAACCATTAGATTTAAACACTCTGATTGACTGGTCTGGCAGGGTTGCGAGAATGAGAGAAAATGATATAGGAACGTTCGTTACCTGTAGAACTCGATGTGAAGATCGTCTCGATGATTCATAGATAAAATACTCCTAAAATAAAATTCGATAACACACTACTCCTTGCTGTAAATCCTTTTGTATCTACCGATAATCCGACTATAAGTCGGAGGCAACAACTATTCATGCCATAACTTTCTTAGTACAACTACTGGTATAATTCTGAAGCAAGGACTGTGTACGTGACATATTTCTGTTATCAACTGGTCTGAGAAATGTTCTCCCGAACTATTCATGTGGAATTTGAACTTTTGATCGTTATAGCTGTTGATGAGAGCGCATCTCTCGATAACTGTGTTTTTAGCATAAAGCTGTGTTTGCTTATTTCACCTGAGATTTCCGGTAGAATTTGCATCAGCGGATTTTTCAAGATCCGCGGAAGAATGCCAGTGTTATGTGCTTGAAGGAAGCTCTTTCCAGCTTCTTCCGTAACTGGACCTTTTTTATGAAGTGATTAGACTATCGGGTTCTAATGCCTGGGGTCCTGGGTTCGAGTCACGCCTTCTGCGTGATACGAAGGTAAACACTTGACAAACTTCTTAAAATACCTATTTATGCTACTGTTAAATGTCACCTGTAAGCTGTTCGAGAAGGTTCAACTAATCCACAGTTTCCAGGACCCACTCTATCCACATGGTAGCTACTCCGTTTTCCGAAATATGCCATTTTATCATGAATGCAACAAAATATTGGCATCAGTAGCATACGCAGGATTTCATGAAGGGGGGTGTTATTTCGAAAACTTTCTACAAATTCACATTACCATTGTTTTATTTTACTTTAATTAATTAATAATAATAAATTAATTAATAATTCTTATAATTAATTAATTAGTTTAATTACTACTAATAATTACTACTAATGCAGCTGCTATTTATGAAAGATATAAAACAATATTACATTTCTTTTGTTTCTTTGTTACAAAATAATTGTCTAGTCAACGGTTATTTGTATATGATAAGTGAGACATTTTAAGTGTGAAGAAAATCCATAAAACAAGCAAATATATTAAATTTATTGAAATAATCGAAATATGAAACTCATTCAAGGAGTCGCGCTGGTCTAGTCTGACAACTTCGTGGGATATCCAGTTTCGATTCCCGGAATTGGTTGGAATTTATCCAGCCTTGTCTCCGCACCCAGCCTCATAGCAATGGGTACCTGACAGCAACCCTGGGGGATGAAGGCTGCCGGAGCATGGTGGTGATCACATCACCTGCAAAATAGTTCCAGATCGAGAATCTTTGGGGCCCACCACACCACTACATGTGCCTTCATGGCACGGTGCTATATGCAGGGGGAAATTTACATTACCTTTACCTATGGAACTTGCCCAGGATGATGATGAAGCGCGAGAATACATGTTGCTAAATTCCACTGAGTCTATGTTTTCGTTGAAAAGTAAGTTTATAGTCATTCCAACACATTTATTACTTCTAGGTGATTCACAAAGCATTTCTTCAACATTATTTAATGATGTGGATGTAGATTTAGCATCACTTGAGAGTTCACAAGGGGATGTGAAATCACTACCGGGAAGAACGTTTGCAATAAGGTCGGCACACTGCGACGAAGCTAGGAATTTTCACAATTCTCGCCAGAGTCACTGCGCGACTTTTTGCAAAAAGAATTGCAAAATTGAACTTTGCGGCCACTTAGATTGTGTTTGGAATGTTGTGTTTTTCTTCATGCTGCATGGGAATAATAATTCACATTATTATTATTATTATTATTATTATTATTATTATTACTGTCGCAAATCTTTGACTGTGATAAATTAGCCATTTAAAATTTTTTTCTACAGCATTTTCCATAATATTTCAAAAGCTCAAGGGGGGGGTTTAAACCCGGTAACCCCCCCCCCTTGCGTACGCCACTGATTGGCATTAACAACTATGTTGTTGTTGAACAAAACTTTTTCATCCAAATGCTATCCAAATGCTATTCAATTTTTAAATTGTTTAAACACTTGTCAAAAAAACATAGCCAAGTGTTTTAAACATGGCTCACTGGTACACATTAAAATTTTTTTCTTTGTTAACTGACTATACATTTTCAGCCACTGAACAGATTTCTGTGAAACAAAATAACATGGATTGAATGAAAAGACAAAGTTTTGAAACACTCAAGTAACCACACACTATCAAGTATCAAAATGTGTTTTAAACATTTGTAAAGAAAACAAAGTCATGTTTTTTTAACATTTACGTTGTTTCAAACATGCCAACCCTGGTTTGGAATAGTAGGCAATAGTGGAAATATAGGAGCAAGGAAATAGGGGCAAAGGGATTATCCATGCCCTGGAATGTGAGGAAAATTGTGAATCAAATCTGTCAGGATCACTAACTTTCTAACTGCCCCTATCCTGATCTTGACTATCCATGGGGACTCCCTAATGACAGTAGTAAAGTCGTTGCTTTGTAATGAAGGAGTCCAGGTCTGATATCAGGTGGAGGCATAGTCATTGAGAGAGGTATGTCAGACCGGTCTGTCACCCCCCTCCTCCCCCCTGCTTTTTGCAAATTTGCATCATTTGTTTAAAGTTCCAAAAAAAGCAAAAAGCTCGTTAGTTTTATTGTTAGTTAGCATTCAAACACAACAACAAAGTAAAAAATGGAACTAAAATTAGTGTAAAATATGTATTTACATATTCTACCACTTAAAAACCAAAGAATAAATAATTGCACAGTAACTTTTCTAACGGTGGAAGCGGCCCCGGCGCCCACCCAGCGTCGAATAACATGGGTACCTGGGGGAAACCCTGGGGGGTAAAGGCGGTCAGGGGCGTGATGCTGATCACATCACCCCCACTCTTGACCGGATCAAGAAAGTGTGGTGCGTTACCCCCACACCCCCTATACGCCTTCATGGCTTTGTGCTATGCACAGGGGAACACTTTTTTATTATACAACATAAACTTTAAGACTATAAAATTTCCTCCTAATTTCCTTCTTTGTAAGCGAAGTGTGTAAAACTTAATAAGTCCAGCCCTGATTAGCCTATCTGTGCATAAGATGGACTTAAAACTTGATCATTCCTGCAAGTCCATATGTCTGCATCTAATTTCCTGCAAGTCCATCTCATCTACATGTTGATTTCCCCATATGGCTACTTACTCAGTGGCACATGTGTTGATTGTTTGTTGACTAGCTGCTGTTTTACATGCACTTATGCTAGATTCTATAGTAGGACATACTGCATCATGCCTGGCAGTGACCCCACCAGGTGGCATGTATATGGACTACTTGTTGAGTTGCTCTTGTTGCTCTGGGACATTACTCGTCATCCTCAGGTAAAGATATCTTGTCAAAGAATGAAGATAAGCTTCTTTTGACAAGATACAGTACATCAGATTATTAAAATACCTGTCATGTAATCATAAAATACAGTTTTTCACATATTCTTTTTGCAAACTAAATGGAAGATAATTAGACTTTGGGAAAGTGCTGTGTGGCATTTTTCCGGAGCGTGCGAAATACACACACACACATAAAAAGATATCAGTCAGTATTGATAAATAAAATACAACTGACACAGTTGGCATTCGTCTCGGCTCATCCCTAATGGCCAGTCCACATGCTGTGTCTTAAAGTACTTTTAGTTTCCTCAGTTCAGAACTGTGCATGCAAGACATAGCATGTGGACCAGAGGACTGTGAAAATTTTAGAACTGTGCACATGCGGAAAATGTCATCCAAAGACTGAGCCCAAGACCATAGATATGTGTGCAAACCACATGTGACGCTCCTCTCAGTCTTTTGTCCCCTTGTTGCTCAGTTTCTCTTCGACCCTATTAATGTAGTTTGAATATCTTGCTTTCTTTCTTACTATAAATTCGTCTTTGTACAACGATGACCAATCTTCGTCAGTGTTCACGTGAGTTTTTAGCAGAGTTCATTGAACTCTATAAGAGCTTTCCTTCCATGTTTGTGTTGAGTAAAATCAATGAACTACAGTGACCAGGACAAGAAGAAACAGCTGTATGAGAGCTTAATACAAAGAGGTTGATGCTGCAGCGAACAGAGATACAGTAGTAAGGAAAATCAATTCCATGAGGACTGTCAGGAAATTGGCCAAAGTGAACAAACCAATCAGTTCTTTCTGGTGCTGGCGATGATAATGTTTACAAGCCAATGTTAAGGTATTTGTTATTTATTTGGATTTTTGACTGATCAAGAAACTACGACACAGTACAAATTCTTTTCTGCCTTTCCAGGCCAATCGCAATGAACACTGATTTCACTGAAGTGAAGTAATCTCCAACGATGTAGTGAAAACTCTGTATAATCAAGGAGCCCCGAGTTCAATCTCGGGGTAGGGGCACATTAAACAGTTGTTCGAATTCCTCTTTAAATTATACGTCCATCCCAGATTAGCCTAACTTAATAGCTGGTGGAGTTGTTATCACATTGTGCTACGTTGCCAGAGGTGCCGGGTTCGAATCCCAACCTGGGCATGGTTATTTGCGAGTGTCCATTCATCAATTTGATCATACATCACTCATTCCCATCTTCGCAATTATCCAAAAAATAGCGGGAAAGCAAAGTAAAATAAGCCAAACCACAAATCGTAACAAGATGGTACTTTTTTCAACCCCACAGGAAGTGTGTTTCAATAACTTACCTTCCGCGATCTCCATGGCAAGACTGTCAGTGTAACATGTTAAAAAGCCAGAAGTCCCAAGTTCGAACCATAGTCATGTGCATGTGTATCCTGTGTTCGTCCCATCACCATTTAAATACTTCATCATCCATTCTCATTGTCGCGATTAATGCAAGAAGTAAATGAAGTAATGAAAATATAAGTAACTTATAAATTGTAATGAATTTATTATTTATAATGAAAGTATTTTTAAGCAAACTGAATTGTAAATACATTTTTCATAAGAATCATAAAAAAGGGGTATTTATGTTAACATTTGATTTTGAACATTGTAAAGTATTCTACTGAATTAGGAAAACTAATCTTAGTGAACTATTGAAATAGTGTTTTAGGTAGTGGTAACGTAATATTATATGGTTACAACAAGGGTTTCTTTATTCACATATTTATATGAGAGCATAGGTAATAAGTAAAGAAGCATAATGTTTCTCACCATGCAATTCACGAAGTAACATTATGTGAGAAAATTGGTGCCTTCTCAGTATCCTGTGTGTGTACCATTTTAAACGTCTTGTCCTCTTAAGACGTTTAATTTGTATTTTTTTTTTAAGACAAACTGCGACAATTGCCCAGAGTAGCACTTCCTCCATAATGGACTGTGAGGAACTGAGTAGAAAAAACTGTACAGCAAGACGTAGCGTGTGGATGCACCAGAACTGCAACATCTTGTCCTGTACAGTTTTGAACTGTGCAAGCAAAATGTACTTGAAGACGTAGCGTGTGAACTGGCCTTAACATAACACAACCTCCTATGCAGGTAAAGATTTCTGATAGACAATTAGAGTAACACCACATAGCTTTGTTGGACAGAGGAAGTCTACCATACGATGTATACTTTGTAGTGAGGGATGCAGCCCCGCTTCCACCCAGCTGGGATAATTAGTGAGAAGATACTCGTGTGGTTCGTTGTCTCTAAGTTGAATCATATGATCATTCCCCCACATATGAACTTCCATTTTGAACTGTGTATAGTATGTTTTCCTAAAATTTTTATCACAGGAAGCTTGATTTCGTGGAAACCTTAACCATTAATGAAGATTTCATTTTACTCGAAAACTTAACCTGGAAGTTTTCATGTCCGTGCATTCTGGATTTAAAGATGGGCACACGTCAGTATGGGGACAGTGCTTCCCTTGCTAAAAAACAGAGCAAGTTAACTAAAGTGGCCACAACAACATCTGGAAAACTGGGCGTTCGCGTTGGCGGGATGCAAGTAAGTGTTAGCAGTTGTTTTTGTAATAACAATGTTCAGAAGTAGTAGCTATAGTTTCAGCATAGTAATTTTAATGTTTTTACCTTTCAAAAAATCATGTAAAGCTCAAAACTTGTTATGTTTCTCACAGTTATTTATCCTCTTCTCCATGGAGAATCCAAGGGTCTACACTGAAACCTTCTCAGGTGGGTGATGAAGGAAACTCTGACCACCAGGTAGATTTTGACAATGGGTTTTTTATGGGAAGTCTTAGTACATCTGGGTTTGTTTGAAGAAGTACTTAGTTAGAAATTAGTTTATGACAACCTGTACAGAACATTCAAAAAACCCCTGCACTCAAAGTTTGAGAATTTTATCCTAATAATTTATTGAATTTGTCAACGTAATGAATACATACATTTGTTAAATTATATCTTGAAATACACAAAAATAATTTGTAAACTAAGTGTGAGTAATACCGCCATCTCTGAGGTCAATAACACACTGGCAAGATGGCAACCATTATCCCTCGCATTGGAATACACAAAAAGAAATTGAAACTAAATTTGAAACAATCATACACTGCACTTTTACCTGGTGCCGGATCATCATGAAATAGACTTCTCCATTTCTCCACACATCTTTCATATGACTTAAATTCAAAATATGCTTCCAACGAATAACTGTGATTGTACATCTTACACATAGGACTGTAACAGCGGCACTACTCTAAACATAACACAAACTTGTTCTTCATGGTCATACCCCTGCCATGCATAATTTGTGACATAATATTTTCTTTCGTTACAATAAAAATGGTTGAATATATGTTGGTACGATTTGATAAATTATTTAAAGTGTCTACATACCTTTTTGAATTATCAAATCTTTATACAGGGTGACCATGAGGAGCATTGTCATTGTGAAAAAAGCTAAACATAGTTAATTTTTTAAAAACAATTTCATTGAACGAATGTAACATAGTTGTGGCGATATGCCATTTACCTTAGGTACCAAAAATCATGTCAGAAAGGTGTCGTCCATCTTTCCTGATGCAGTTTTTAATCCTGGCTCTTCCACACTCGTTCCCGTGTCTCCTCACTGATCAATTCCACCTCTCTATGAATGTCCGCCTTCAAGTCATCCAAAGTGCGGGGTTTGTTTCAACCAACTCGATCCTTAAAAAAACACAAACAGAAGTCACACATGTTGAGGTCAAGGGATTGAGGAGGCCAGGGCACATCTCCCAACCTGGAAATCGTGCGACCAGGAAACACTTTCTCAACCCATTTCATAATGGTTGGTCGGCTAGGGACAACTCCATGCCGGCCGACATTCAAATGAAGGCGAAATGCTTGTTGAGCCGCTACCACTGAGTCTCCATTTCGAACATACGCGTCATATGTGAACATGCGGTGTTCGACAGACCACTGTTCCATTGCTATAGAATACCAAGGTTAGACTGAAATGGCGATCCTTGCGAAGGTGAATGACCGCACACCCACCACTCCGCTTCAGCGAGTACCATCCAATCAGAAATGAAAATGCTCCTCGTGGTCACCCGTTACATCAAAAAATATAAATTTTAAACATAACCGCAATCAGTTTGATACATGAAGGTTAGTACCTCAGCACAACTTAAATTTCAGTTGGTGTTCATTTGTTTACTTCAAAATGATTAGTACATTTGAAACAATCAAATTGTTTACAGGTCATAAATAATATTTTAATTACAAACCTTTCTAACTTGCATCTTATACATTTTGTTTAATTAACTTTATTGAATAGTACAAAGAACTTGGTGGAGAAGTTTTACTTAGTACCTCCCTGCATAACACAATAAAATATTCCCCAAATACCCTGTCTGCATCAATTCAAAATGGCAACTCGCCAACTACACTTGTCTTATACAGGGTGTATCATAAGTAATATCGCAAACTGCCACAGTTGAAAGTACACGATAATAGAAGCAAAAAAGTCTGTGTAAACATGGGTCTGCAAACGAGCCGTTTTCGAGATAATTGTGAATGTGTGGCTACAAACTGCCACTGACTCCATTGCTTGTAAACATCGTCATAGTTGGTAAAATGCTAATAATGTGTGCGAATGTGTGGGTAGAAGCCCCCACTGATTGCATTTTGTAAACACCGAGTGCTTTACTCCTTGCGCATTCCGAGGTTTGCTCTTTGTTTACAAAACAGAACATTTCCGAGAAGTGGCGTTTTAATCAAACAAGATGGATACAATTAGTAACTGTGGGAGTCACATCAGTTGTGCTGTACTGCATAGTGAAAATGGAACCTTACAGCAACGAAGAGTATGCAGATATGCATTTCATGTATGGTTTGGCTAACGGCAATGCACAGGAGGCTGGATGCTTTTACCGCTTGTACTAAGAAAAATACCAAAGGCTCGAAGGTGCCCCGAGACTCGTACATTTATAAGGGTACATCAGTGCCTCAGAGAACATTATTATTATTACTGTATTATTAGCATTTTACCAACTAGGATGATGTTTACAAACAATGAAGTCAGTGGCAGCTTGTAACCACACATTTGCAATTATCTCGAAAACTGCTCGTTTGCAGACCCATGTTTACTGAGACTTTTTTGTTTCTATTATCATGTACATTCAACTGTGTCAGTTTGGTGATGATGTCATTGTTATTACACCTAAAAACTTGGAAGCAACAGAAACATAACAACAAATGAATTGATATCTTCTGTACCATTCTTATTATAGAAGTAGAAACAGTCTACTAATTAGATTGTTTGAACTTCAGAAAGAATTAATATTTAATCTTCATGTATACATTTGTTGCAGGCAGCTGATTTGCAGCACTTAATTTTTCAGGTAACACTTTAGCGGTGCCGGGGTTCCCTAGGTGTAGGAGCCCTGCAATGCTTTCTTTGTTCTCTTGAAATTTTGAATAATCCCAGAAATTCAAAAGATAGTGTGGATTATAATAATTAATACATTTTTAAAAAAACTATATATGAAAAAAAAATGTGGGTCTACAATGACACAATTCAAACTAGAAATTCTTTAAAGCATGCACAAATTTTATTTATTTCTGTCTGGGGACTTAGAATATGTAAGCACAGATTTCGCTGTATCGATGGAGTCAACGGACACCATAAATAACTTTAACTTTCACAACTCTTTGTTCGTAATTATTAGTTTTAATGTGTGGGATTGGTCGAATGGGTTCCCAGTAGAATATCACAAGACAATGTGTGTGTTAACAACCAGGGATGAATTGACTCAGCAAGAGGGGCCCCTGGCAACTTCGCATGTGGGTCCTCTCCGAAATGAAGAATTGCGATTCACTTACAGATAGCCATAGATAGGAAAATAAATAAATAAATAAAACACTCATACCTTCATACACAGTTTGTTGAAAACTTATAGGGAGTAAATTGTCTACAGTTGTCAATCCAGCTCTTCAGCCATGCAATAAATATTCAAACTTCAAAATTGTACTACTAATATTAGTTTTAAGTGTGGTATTAAAAATGTAACTTCCCACCAAATATTTTTAAGGGGGCTCCAATCTTTTTAATCTTCAAATAAGAGCTAATATACATATCCTACATTATCCACACATGTCAAGTGTTGCACTTAATTCTCGATTCTTCGCTATGGTGTGGCAACGTAGGGGCCTTAAAATTTAAAATTAAGTAGGAGGTGGAGTCCATGGATCAATTATCCCTTTACTTTAGGGGCTAGTACCCCATCTTCTGTCGCACAGTACATGAGTTAAATGTCACCATTATTTTGAGTTGCTTTGTAAAGTTCATTTCACTTTTGTATTGAAACTTTTTGTCGAATCAGTACTTCTATTCCAGTCTGATATGATTTTATTATGATCTAGAGTCCTCTAAGTGTATCTTAATTTAGATTACTGCACTGTATAAGTTGATATACCCTTGTGCAAATTAATGGAATCAAACACAAATTTTCATGAAATTATGTTTATTTCTTGCAACATGAAACCTTTTCAATAAATAATTGCAATTACCATTTGGTATGACCCCCCTTCATCTGAATTAACATTTTTACACGATCTGGCATAGAATCAATAAGTTTATTACGCATTTCCTTAAAATTTTCGTCGTGATACCACACCTTCATCAACTCAGAAATCATCTTCTCCTTCGTAGTGCAATCTTTTCTGCGAAGCTTCTGCTTACAGATCGCCCATAGGTTTTCAATAGGGTTTATATCCGGTGAGTTGCCTGGCCATTCCAAGACATTTAGTCCTCGTCCAGCGAAGAAATTCTTCACTTTCTTTGATATGTGACATGTTGCCAAATCTTACTGGAACACGCCGATGACATCAAGGTGAAGTTTCCGTAGCTCTGGAACGACTCTGGCTCGAACTACTTCAATATATCTGTCTTGATCCATCATCCCCTCCACTGGGACAAGTGACCCAGGCCCATAATAGGAAAAGCATCCCCAGAACATTTTCTTCGCAGGATGTTTTACGTTTTGAACAATGTGCTTCTTCGTGACTTTTCCCTTGGAGTCAAATCCGTGGCAAAATTAGGGAGTTGTGAGGAACTTTCACAATATACCTGAACACAAAGCAGCGCTGAATCACGAAACATTAACAATGGAACAAATAACAAAGCCAAAGAATAAGAGATAACCTAGAAGTAGAAACTGCTGTTAGAAGATATATCAGCTGATAACAATGCTACCAACTTGACAAAATTGAAAATTGTCTGCTTGATTCCATTAATTTGCACAAGGGTGTAAGATAAACTGTGAACGCCAGCTATTTGGGACAAAAGTTTATTTCTTTTACGCCCCTATTCAGATAAAGTGGCATATACTTCAACCAGCCAACTTATAACTGTGTGTATGTTTGGTGGTTGGGTGGGTAGGGGGGGGGGGTAGCTAACTATTGCACATTTGTCCAACCCTCTGGAATTTTCCATGGTACTCTATATACATTACAGTATTTACTTCCTTTTTCCACTGAGGGGACCCTCCGATATTTTACTTGCGGGTGGGCCACATAAAATTGCGTTACTCCACTGAACTTTAGTTTGAATTTTTTTAACCTCTATATATGACATTCCCAGTGTGCCAGCCTCTCAAATGAGCAGTTGTGATTTGTTTGTAGAAAATTATAATGCATTTTATTTCCCATTCCAATCTCTGTGTATGCCCAATTATAATTTGTCATAAAAATAGAATGAACCAAAATTATGTAGTGTTATGTATGTGTAATATGTTCCCACGACCTGGATTACATATTTTAATAAAATTCTTGGACATATTTCATAAAGTTGATCTTTAATTTTTTAAAAAGCATAATACCTTAAAATAATTAAAATACTATGAGATAAAGTTTGGAATTTTCAGTTCTTCCTCAGTAAGACTAAGTTACTAATCAGCAATCTATAGATTCTTTTTGTTTATTTTTAATACTCTACTTGGATAAAATTGTGGAAACTATCAAAATAATATGTTGTATGTATGCTTTCAGGTGTATCATGTAAATTCAAACCGTTTCCTGTGCCAGAACAAATATTACGGGAGAACCTTAACAGCATCTGGCTTCCAGCATGCTCTCTATCAGTTCTTGTACAACGGAACTAGGTTAAGGGTGGATGTCCTTCCACCTCTCATTCAGAAGTTGGAAGAACTAGATTGGATCCTCAGCCAGCAGGATACATTCCGTTACTACACGAGTTCCCTTCTCCTTCTTTATGAGGGTAGCGACTCAATGTTGAACGTGAACGATTCCACATGTGACATTGGCGAGAGTGAAAGTCTTCACTCGAATTGTAAGAAAACTGAGGTGTGCAGGAAGAAAATGGGGCGAAGTGTGAGTGCGGACACTGTGTCGTATTCCTGTACCGTTGAAAGTGGCAGTAGCTTGCGAGAGTTCGTGAAGAAGAAGAGGAGATATCAGGAAAGGTCGCGAAGTCTGGATCCGGATTGTAACTTCAACAACTTTGCCGATGAGGCTGAAGGTCTTGGTAGTAGTGTTAAGAATGAACCTTTGGTAGATGTACGTATGATAGATTTTGCACACTCCACACACAAGGGGCTTCAGGATCCGATTATTTATTCCGGCCCGGACAGAGGATTCTTGTTCGGCTTGGAAAATCTAATTGCTATACTCAAAGGGATTGAGAGAGAGTATGGTTGAATACTTCTAATTTTACTCCGAAAAAAATACAGGATGTTTCAAAAAGATCTTCACACTTTTACAATGCCATAGTTCTTTAAAGAATTGCAGTATGGTAACATACTGTATATGAATAGAATGGTAAACTCGCAAAGTTGTATTTCATGGCTGTAGGTGACAAATGGATTCCGAAATTCTGGAAATGTGTTTCAAACTTCGTGTTTCAATTTTTGTGTTGAAATGAATTGAAATTTTGACAGTTTTCCTTTATACTCATGTATAGTAATTTACTATATTGCAATTCATTAAGGAGTTATGGCACTGTAAAAGTATAAAGATCTTATTTTTTGTATCACCTTGTATATATTTGAGGTTTGCCATATTAAGATATTTAAATGTAGTAATAATCATAGCATGTTAACCAAGTGTTTGTAGCTAAATTTTCCTTTTGATTGGAAACTAGTGAAAATTGCTTAAGGAAGAAGATAGCTGAATCTAGCTGTAAGAACAGAAAAATAGAATAGGTAACTACATTTTCAATAGTGGTGAAAATTCATTGATTATGTCTATATTATCTTTGATAATTGAAATATTAATCAAGTGATGAGTAGTTAGGTGCTTGCAACGAAGTCCACGTGCAAAGGTTACACTGAAAGAAATAACCATAATATTTGTACAGAATATTTGAAAGAAGATAAATATATATTTTTATTGAACGTGAAGTTCTAAAACTTTAATGGTAAAGGAAAACTGTTTAAGCATTGTGTTGTTAGGATTTTATTTAATTTTTTTGCAAGTGTGTTAACTGTAAACGATCCGTTATATTAACAGTGGAATCATTGCATGAACTGAATTCTATACATAAACAAGGAACCCACCACTTTTCTCAGTCTTATTTTTCAAATTTTTCTGTTTGATGATTCACTTTATCAAACAGTACACTCTATTGAGCAGCCCTTTTTATTTGTAAATACAAAAGAAAAAAAGGACACGTGAAAGATGTATACCATGCCAAATCTGTACCAACTGAGGTACCGAAACAGCTATGGCTTCACTTATTTTTTTATTTCTGGTTTTATGCCTGTGGATTTTTCTCAACCAGTAGTGCTGCAACGAAATCTAAATC
The DNA here is from genome assembly GCF_977018435.1 of Lepisma saccharinum. Lineage (NCBI taxonomy): Eukaryota > Metazoa > Arthropoda > Insecta > Zygentoma > Lepismatidae > Lepisma > Lepisma saccharinum. The sequence goes on from NC_139229.1 coordinate 24,541,904, forward strand.
TGTTGCCTTTGAGTAACTGGTATATCTCGGCGTGGAGCTGAATATTCGTCACATGCTTTTGTTTTAAAATAATACCTGAACATGGGTTCGGTTATTTTTTCTTGCATGTACATATTGCTTGCGTTGTAGAATTATTCCTCTGGTAGTTTATAATTGTTACAAGCATTTAAACACACTTTTTTTTTATGTAATGTTTCTGGAGAACACTCGCTCATTTCATCAGTCCTCTATTTTTAGTTTGATTAATGTTAGTTATAAATTTAGAATAAATTTAACAAAAAAAAAGCAATAAATCTTGGCACATAGTGGTTTGGATCCCACTTATAAACTGTAGGTCCAGTCCCGATTAGTCTATGTGCTTAATTATCATCTCCAAAGCACCAAGGAATTCATTGCTTCTCATGCTGTCTGTTTAAGTTCTCATGGCATTCACATTTTGGTTCTTGCTTAAGCATCCAGAAGGACAAGGTGTATGCTGTCCAAAGGTTGCCAGTAAAAGTACATCTGCAGGGCACCCTGAATCTTCCGTCAGTACTGCCGTTAGCACTGTCACTAATGCTGCTACTCACCTGACCATTGAAACTGAATCTTCCAGCAAGGAAATTTATCTTGAACTTCCCATTTGAGCTAGCATTGGAATTAAAACTGAAATGCCCAGCAATGTGGAGACATCAACCATAGCCACACCACCAGACAGTCCACCAGGCACTCTTCCATCCGAAAATGCTGATTTGAGTAAAAATATATTTTCTTAGTTTGTGGACAAGCTTAAGTCTGGGTCAGCACTGTTTAACTACATGCTTGCTCTGGGAACAGTCTTCTTGTTTGAATATTTCATCAACCACAGGGATTGGTAAGTTGCATGCAAAATGTGTTTGTATTATAGATTAATATAAATTATCATAATTATTTTTCATGTAATTCATGTACTCTACTTTTGTTTTGATACATGGTTTCTTTTCCTAAGGCAAAATCAGGGGCCTCCCGATTGGTTCAGTGGTAACGCCATCATCTTGTGATCAAGGGGTCCTAGGTATGATACCCAGTGGAGGCGCATGGTGGTTCAGATCCCACTTTAAACTGTAGATCCAGTCCCAATTAGCCTATATGTGCATAAAGTGGACTTAAAACAAAAATTCAATCATCACCAAAGATTTCACAAGTCCCAACCTAGGCAAGGCTGTTCTTGTGACTGTCCCCTCATCAGTTTTATCTAGTTCATCTTCATTGCTGCAATTCTGAAAGTGGCAGAAAAGCAACATAGAATAAAAATATAAATCCAATCAAGTGCCTGGAGTATAGGCATAAAACTATACTACTCATTATTCATTTCTTTCAGTGTTAGCCTTGTGTGTTCGTTATTTCTCTGTTTGAGATATTGTAAAGATAATGTAAATTATATTACCCATAGAATATGTACTTATAGAATGGATTGAACTATTATACTGATAGTTTTTCATATTTATTGATGAAGTGACAATGAGGTCACTATGCTAGTCAGTCCGTACTTCCTAAATCATGCTAAAATTTTCTGTTTTGAGAAATATTTTATGCGAATTCTCACTCGTGTGCATCAGGGGCCTCTCCTGTAACTTGTAGTGTCATCGCCTTGTAATCAAGGAGTGTCGGGTTTGATTCCCAGTGGAGGCACATAGTGGTTCGGATCCCACTTTAAACTGTAGGTCCAGTCCAAATTAGCCTATATGTGCATAAAGTGGACTTATAACACCAATTTAATCAACCAATCAAGATATGTGCATCAATGTGTACTGCAATGAGTAAATGATAAGCTGTACTTTAACAGAAAGCAAGGAAATTATTTTATTTGTGGCTTTAGAATAATTATATTGTGGAACTAAGAAACAATGCAAATCAAAATTCTAAAAATTTACGCATTGAAAAGCCAAACCTAACCTAACATGTAATTTATTAAATATTATTGATCATGTAAAACCTGTAACTAAATGCATGACTAGATTTATTTGTTTGAATTAATTAATTTTTAAAGAGATATACAATAATAATTTGTTGAATATCTTTGAGTAGAGATGTTTGTTTGAATGATCACATTGATACACAACAGTCTGGGTATCATTGTTATATTAGTTTAAACTTCACATACCTTCTCATCAAGTAGAAATGCAGGTCCTTCTATCTGATACTACTAAAATGTCGTAGTTTCTCAGATTCAAGGGACCCTATTTATTTTTTATAATATGTGATTTTTTTAAAAAATAAGAAATTATGATGAATTAATTTATCTTATATTATCTTCCACCATTTATAGTATTGGTAGTCTGCAGATGTTGATATTTCTTTTAGATATCAGATTACAATATTCAATATTATGTAACCTGTGGAGGTTTACAGCTTTAGATCAGATTATTTAAATAGTAATAAAAATACATTTGTTTAACTATGAATGTTACCTAAAGCAGGTCCATATTTCATCTATGATAATTTTAATTAATGTTGTTAAGCACATCGAACAATAAGTGTATGAGAGAAAAGTGAGGTATCAATATTGGATCCTTGCTTGACTTGGAATATCTAATTGATATATTGAAAGTGAAGGGAGTATGGTTGAGTGTAACTCTAAAATTAAGGTTTACAGTGGGCAGAATGCACTCACTGTTCTAGTGTTATTTGCATAAAAAAATGGAATGTCATTGGTAGTTTAACGTATTTTCATGGCATATTTACACTGTGTTGTGATGAAAATTCCTCCATGTTTCTGCGAGAATAGATAACATCTAAGAACTTTTCAAATGAATGCATGGTCATTGCTATATGGTTTGTGTTAATAGTAATCAGTATTATGTGATTTACAAATAGAATATGCTCTTTAAGAAAGGCAACTTGGAGTTAATATTCAAATGGAAACCATATATCAGTCAGTTCATACATAATTTATGGTGAATATTGGTGTATTTGCATGAGGATAAAATGGAAAGAAGAAGGGTCACTCTGGTTTGTGATTGTGTGCACTGAACATCCACTATTTTTAAAAGCAACAGCTTCATCATGCATGTGATAGCCTAAACATACCGTGCTAATGGCCAATGGCTAGTCTCTCGTCAGTCCCTGTTTTGTCTGTAATGTGTGCAGTGCCGGATCTACAAATCTTGCCACCCGCAAAATATTACCAAAGGCACCCTCTACCTACCTACCTTTATACACACACACACACAGAGGGAGAGAGAGAGAGAATGTGTGTGTGTAATTCTTGTTCTCATGTTGACAGAGTCTCGTATAAGAACCTAGAGGTGATTCAATAATATATATTTATTACCCCCCTATAAAAGGTAAAAGAGTTAGGCTGGGTACAATTGGTCATGATAAAAACAGGTTATGCTTAGGCGTGACCACATTAGTGCCTTCCAAAGTGACGTCCGCCAAATTGGTTGCCGCCATATTGAATTCAACTCAATTTTTTTAAATGGGAAAGGGGGTGATGTGATATATAGATGAGACTGTTTTCTCACACCTGGAATATGATACATTTGTTATAACCATGCAGTCGTAACTTTTTCCTGATTAAAGATAGGGTGAAGAAACCATCACCACTGCATTTTCCGTGAAATTCTAGCCTGATTTCATTCTAGTCTGTCACGTGGGAAACACGGTGTGGGTGATCTAAGGTTGAAATTTTTCCAGCTTTGTTCCCGCATAAAGCAGCTCTAGGGCCCACCTAGTGTCAAATCAAATGGTACCATGGTGGAGGGGGATAAAGGCGGCCTCAAATCAAATGGTACCATGGTGGAGGGGGATAAAGATGGCTGCAACATGGTGCTGATCACATCACTTCCAAGATGGCCAACATCGAAAATTTGTGCGGCTCACATGGCCTTCATGGCACAGCGTTATATACACAGGGATGTTTACCTGTATATTGTATTCGCTTCTGCTCCCCTGACTAACTAAGTTAATTTTTTACATATGCATATACGAACCCTCTACTATGCCAATGGCTGAGGCCCCCCTAAAGGCTTACATATCTCCAGGGCCGCCTGCACTTCAGGGTTTTGCAGCTTTTGGATCCAGCACTGAATGTGTGTGGTACAAGGAAATGGGTGAGAGAAAGGGTCTACGTGAAGGTTTTCTCAAACTTACCACAAAACAAAATTCATGCTTTAGCTGTACCACCAAGTAATGCTATGTGGTTTTTCAATGCTAACATTTAAAATTGCATGATTATATTTCCTAATTCTAGTAACTAATAATTATATAATTACTAAAACTATTCTTAGATTACCTTCTTGTATTTGTTTCGTGAGGGAATTTGTTATTCTGTTATTCAAGGTTGACCGAGACTTTTATTTGCAGGAAAAAATTTAGAGTCCTACAAGCAGCTATTTCAAAGTATTCCCCCAGAGCATCCAGGCACCACTGCTATCATTCTGTCAGTTCTCTGAATCCTTAGTCATGGAAGGAAGTTCACTGCAGAACATCTTTTTTTTTTTGTCAGTGTTTCCATCATTCTTCAATTTCTTCCCTCTCATATGTTCTTTATGGAGTTCAAACAAATCTGAATCACTGAAGGCTAACTATGGAGTGCAAGGACATGGAGCAAAATCCAGTGGTTGTAAGTAGCGAGCTACTTGTAGCTGTAGCAACGCTACATTTTCAAAATTGTAGCTGTAGCGAAGCAACAAAATTTCTATAGTTGTAGCGAGACAGCTACATTTCATCTCATCGTTTTGAGATAAATTTTGTATTTTTAATGGAAATGTCCGTTTTTGGATAATTATTTTTACCTTAATTGCAGATATCTAAACAGTTTTGATATCTAGATGTAGTTATAATTATGTGGATATTCAGAAATTCTGCATATCCATCATGTTCATGACAATTATCATCCTTGAAAGAGTAAAAAAAATATCATTCACATGTTTTTTTTTGTTTAAAATACTGCCTTCATATTAGTCTTTTAAAAATAATTATTATCAATAAAAATATGTTTATATATGCACACAAATTATTCAAACAAATTACATTATGTTTATTGTTGTATAATCCTAATTGTAATACTCAGATATGAAAATTGAAGATGTGTCACTGATATAGGCTAGGCATGTTACAAACACTATAGTAAAAATAAGTCACAGAGATAACACTGCTATGAAAATATATTGAATGATGGGTATCATGATAGTAAATAACTGATTCACAATTACTAAGGACTTCTTTTGAATATTCATACGACTGTTTATAGTTTCATGCAAAAGTAATGAGTAGTGCACAGGAGTAGCGTACCGAGCTACTTTTAAAATGTAGCAGTCTGATCACTGGCAAAATCTCCCAGTGCAGTAATACTGGGCATTACTTCTGACTCTTTCTCCAAAAATCTACATGAATGACACCTTGCATGCCCCAATCTGACAAACATTTCCATGCAAATAATTTGTCAGCAACTTGTCTTGTTCTTTGCCAAACTGTTGAGACTTGCCTGTAACACCATTTGTTCCCCATTCTCAGCAGCATTAACTTTCTCCTTCACAACAAATTTGATTGATTGCTTTGGTTTTATTTTGCTTCGCTCTTGTTACTTTTAGCTAATCGTGAAGATGAGGATGAGTGATATGATGAAATTGATGAAGGGACACTCGCAATACCCATGCACAGGCTGGGATTTGAATCCGGGACCCCCTGGCATTGCAGCACACTGTGATAACTTCACAACAGAGGTCGGCACACTGAATTTGATTATACACCACTGTTCTACAGATACAGATGCACTACTTGCTGCATTTTTTTGCTGATGGTACTGAGTATGTGCCAACTACATCGGGGTGAAGTACAATCTCACAAAGGGTGAAAGTATATTCTCCCAACAATTTTATCGTTCTCCAGCTATTCACCCCTTTTTTATGCTCAAGTGTCACGGTCAACTTTGAACAACCCTTGAAGATGTAGTAGAATATAGCTTCTGTAATACATAACCTACAATAATTTTCTCACATATTATGTAAAAAGTTGGTAATGGCTCGGTGCAATTTTAAAGATTTTAACTGTTCATAGTTTTATACTTGTATATTGAAAGCTAAAATTTAGTGAAAAATTGTATCCTTGGATCAGTATGCTTGCACATGTAGTGTTATTGGTAGTTTGTACTAATCAAAAAAGTTCATTATATTTGCACCAAAAATGTATCAATTTCATAGTAGTTTTACATTTTCCCACATTATAAATTCAATCGTCACAATCCCACACTCCCTCACGCTCTAGCCTTCTTAAACCTGAAGGTTTATGGGTGCAGCAACAGGCCTTCCATGTGTCCCTATCTTGATCAAGATCTATCCACTCTTTTCCATCTTCTTCTTTTTCTTCACAGTCCCAATAGAGAAAAATGCTTTCACGTTCCTGCATTTTAAGTCCCTTCATCTTGGCTCCCTGAAAAGCATAAAATCGAGGATCCCCTGTACTAATATTTTCTGTCACTGATTGTGTCTTTTAGTTTGTAGGACACTGTTCCCTACTTTTCGCTTACAGTGATCTGGTAACACTATTAGGATGTATGAATGGCAGTCCAATAAATGTACATTGTACTTACAGTACATAACACCTGCGATTGTTGAAATTTGATTGAATTATGAATGTAATAAGCAAAGAATATTTAAAACTGTACCATTTCAACTTACTCTCAGAATTAGTTCATCAGTCTTATTGCTGATTATTATTATGTAAATTAATTAATTAAAAGTAATGCACAAGAATAGAATTGCATATTTCCTTTCACAATAGCCATACAGAAATTATACAACTAACCTTATTGATTGCTCATTTATAAAGATTTTCAAATCTCCCAAACGGGTATTGTACTGCAAATTTTATTGATGTGAGTTCTCCAAATTAATGTCTTTATTTACTAGTCAGTTTAATTTTATGTGAATTAAAAAATAGTGCCATTATTGTGTTCAATTTTATCCTCAATTTCAACTTCAAATGACAATATCAGTTACCACAACATGGAAGATTGGGTATTAATGAATAATTCATTTCCATCATAATTCAAAGTTTATATGTAATAAAGCATTAAGCCAAAGAAGTGTTCTATTTTGAGATAGCAAAAACGTGGAACAAACCATTTTCTTAAGATGTAGAGAATGTTAATTATTTTGTGATCATGTGTATGTGTCTGTTAGTGTATTTTTGATGTAGAAGATAGTCAAATATTGTGAGGAAACTATTGTTACTTTATTATTGTTGTTATCCAGATTTTTATGTATTGCTATTGTTGGTAATGCATGAAACTGAAGAACTTTATTGAAATGTAATTTGCTATGCTTGTTTGTTTCATGTAATGAAAAATACTGACACATATGTTTTTGTGTTTACATTTTAATTTTTTTTAACCAGTGAAGTTGTTCTTTGTACAGTCACGGACACTTCTGGGTTGTAACAATTCCACAGAAAGTCAATGGAGTTCTTACAACCCAGAAGTGTCCGTGACTGTAATATTGTATGTACCTTATGGAGATATAATATTCATAGTTGTATGATTGTTGTGAAAAATCTTTCTTCATTACCATATGATCTTAATTGGCATTGTTGATTTCTATTTATTTTTACAGCTGACCTTCAATGGTGGAAATTTTCACAGCATACTATGATGTGACAGGGTTCCAGGTTTGAATCCCAGCCTGGGAATGGGTGTTCTTTTAAATAGCAAAAATCAAATCAAATATTTATCGGGAATTATGCTTTTCCGTAGTAGAGGGTTGGGTACGAAAAACCGACCCCCCTCATCTCGTCATACATTCTCACTCATTTGGTCTCAAATTATTATTTCTCCTACATTCAGTCATTCCACCCCCTCCCTCCATAGCTACACCTCTTCTTATTTTTCAAGCACATTAATTTAGGAGAAAGTTTAGTTACAGACCAAGTGAGATGATGCGGGTCGGTTTTTCAACCCTGTATTTGTTTGAACATTGCTTTTTTCTGATTATTAAGGATAGAAATTCCTGTAACTTACTGCTATAATTAACAACTCAACATCATCCAAGATTTCAGAGAAGCCGAAGACCAAAAAGAGTCCATGCCTAGCAACTCCAATGCCACATGGTAGAAATTCACAACTCGACACCCAATTCATTTGTGCACTTCCTTGTTTGACAAGGAACCTTATTTGAAAGAAAACCATCAATCAAGTATGTCATTGGAATGAAAAAGAAAGTGTGTAGATATGTTTCCTCTCCTAGAAGATTTAAAGGGGATTGCATTTACAAACGCATACAAGGTCATGCCCACACAGCATGCCTCTTGGATTCTGTTTTTGTCATTAACCATTTGATGAGCTGTAACATATTAAAAAGATTTCTTGTTGCTGTGGACACCAGTTGGCATCTTTGCCACTGCCACTTTATCTTGGTCTGAAACAGACCATGAAATTCAACTACACTTGACATGTTCGTAACTGCTCAAGATTTGCTATAAATAGAATGTGAACTCCAGGCAGTTGTGGTGATTAATAATCTGTCGCGCAACAGCCCATGAAGGGCCTAGGCATACCTACCGACTGCCGGTCTCCCTCCCACACTTTCCTTCGTCACCTTTAAGCGTGGAGATCTTCAACCAGTATTGGAATAGTCGGGGGGTCAGCCCGACGTATCCCCAGCCGTTATAGTAGATCTCCGTGACTGGATTACGCTCACTCACTCTGAGCTCCCCAATTTCCTCACGATGGTGGGTTTCCACCGGCTCTATACGTAGGCCGAATAAATTCCGACCAGAGCTGGATTCGAACCTACGCCATCCCGCAGCGAACGATCTCAAGACGAGTGAAAGCCTTAACCCGCTCGGCTACGGAGGAGGACTGTGGTGATTAAGGCTCCTCAATTATGGGACTCAAATGATCCTCTTTAGCTGTTGCATTCACTACGGCCAACTACTCATATACAAGTTACCATTTGGAAGTGGACAATCAAGGTTAATTTCATTTTTATTCAAAGTATCATTTATTATATACGAAATTAAAGGGAAAACTATGCAGAATTTGGAATTATTAAGACAAACATTAGTTTCATGGCTTTTAAATAACATTGTTTCAAACCTATTGCTTTTTGTAGTAGAAGTGGAGTTTTATGTGTGGTGTCTCCACTTAATTGTGTTTCATTACCACAAGAGAATTGAAATTGGGGAGAAATTTTCTGAAATTAAATAACTTTCATCAAGGAAAATTAAATTACCTGAATTGATAGTTACATATTTGAAGGTGCTAAGAAAATAATTAAAAAATGAATTTAAATTTGTCTGCATGTCACACATATCACAATGGAATTACCCATATCTTAATTGAAGATTTGTTGTTTTGGGGAGCCTGAACAGGGAAATATCAGCCATATTTTTTTCACTTTTAAATCTAGGCTTCCCCGGGGAAGCAAATGAAAGGTTTCACAGTACAATAAACATTATCACTTGAAGTGGAAATTTCTAGCTGGGGATGTTTGGTTAGGCCTTTGGTATAGCTAAGGATGCTCCTATGTGGTGGCAATGAGAATGCTGGGGGATATTTTGCAACTGGAGGAATACCATCCCCTGCATCCCCCTCACTTCAAGCACAGATAACTACTTAATTTTGTACACTCAGTAGCTCAATTACACATGCCATAGATTGTTTTGAATCGAAAATTCTGTGCATTCCTAAAGCCTCGTTACCATTAATCAAACATAACTCTGAAACCACATGACATAGAGTAGGGTGTTTTGTACAAAATGTTCTACAGCTCAAAAGGTTTGTAGTTCTTAGTTCATTGGTGCTCATTTTTCTTTATGGTGGACAGCATTACAGGGGCAATTTTCTGTCATATGCTTGAATAGTACCTACTTGCCTAGGTGGAGGAGTTGCAGCCATCCATTATTTTCCAACAAGACAAAGCACCACCACATTGGTCTCATGATGTTGAGAATATTCTGGATAGACATTTCCCTGGGAGATTGATAGGCCTTGACAGTACAATCGCCTGGCCCCCTTTCTCACCTGATATCACCCCTTGGATTTTTTCCTTTAGGGGTACGTCAAGGATTGTGTATACCAAACCCCTGTTCCAGATCTCTTACACTTCGCAGAAGGATCATTGCAGCTGCGTAAACAGTTGCTGCAGCATGTATGGGTAGAAGTGGAATACAGCCTTGACATCGTGAGGGCAACTAGAGGGGCACACGTTGAGACACACTGACGAAATAAACAAAAAAAAGTACTTTTTGAGCTGTGTAGAACATTTTTTAAAAAACTGCCCTACTCTGTCATGTGGTTTCGGAGTTATCTGATTGTAATGGTAATGGGACTTTAGGGTCACCTTATATTAGCGTTCTCCCCATTTTGTATATTTCACCAGCACATCACTGAACAATTTTTCATTACAATCATACAACTAGTAATTATCTCCGTAAGCTATATAAAATAAAAGTGGCACAAGTGTGCGAGTCCCCACGGAGAACATGTTCAATAAAAAACAGTAAAAACCTCTACACAATTTTCCAAATCTCGTTTCTTCTGGCTAAATAGTTATCAGCACACCGTCGTAGATTAGTCCTCAACGTTGACTGTCTCCTGTAGAGCGACCACAAACAAAATAACCTTAGCGCACATTCCTCTTCACCCGTTGGTAGTAGTTGATGGGGGGTTATAACCCCCCCCCCCCCTGGCCCAGTATTCCTAAAAAAAAAATAACATCAAATGCAGGAAAAGGTGGCAAAATTAGGGCTGACTACTAAAAACTGTATACATAACCCCCTCTACTCGAAAATCCTGGACACGCCACTGCTTCACAGGTTCTTTTTCGTGTGGTTTCACTATATCAGTACCTATGGATGATAGACTGGGGGCTACTTGAAATGGCCTTTCAACATTTGCAGCGAATTGGCGGCGAGGAGGTAGGGAAGTAGAAATTACAATTGTCCTTTCGGCGGCAATATCATATCTGCAATCGGTCAGGATGTCGAAAAAGACTGCTAAAGAGCTGTTTGTTGAAATGGCCTTTCAACATTTGCAGCGAATTGGCGGCGAGGAGGTAGGGAAGTAGAAATTACAATTGTCCTTTATGCGGCAATATATCTGCAATCGGTCAGGATGTCGAAAAAGACTGCTAGAGCAGCTGTTTCGAGCCTGCCTGCTGATAGGTCGTTAGAAGCGACTGCACACGTGCCTTGCCCAGCACGGACAACATGTGGAGCACATTCTGTAACAGGTAAATATCACTTTCAGTTGCCAATAACTTTTCACCAAATGAAGTTACATGAAATCTGATTTCAGATTTGACATCCTGACGAAATTCTAGCCTATGGTCATGTGTCACATGACCCACCTATCATTTTAAATAAAAACATTGAATTCAAGATGGCGGCCGCCCCCGTGACATACTCCAAAAGGTGTTCCCCTAGGCCTATTTTATATCGCACATATCAAATTCCATGAAAATACATCACTGCGGATTTTACAAGGCGTGGTAAAGGACTTCTGATACACCCTGTACATGGTAAATGTGAAGAAACTATGTCTGCGAGGCCAAGTTAAAAGTAAGACATTTTTAAAAAAACATGTTTCATTCTTTACTTTGCAGCATGTAATGAATGTTTAGTTGGATTTATATCACATTACATGGCCATTTTTACATTACATGTCTTACTACAATGATTTCACGTGCAACGTTATTCAAAACGATGTAAATTACGGGCTGCCCAGTGAACGTATTTAGCTTTTTTTCTGTTTCCAGGCAATTCTTGTCGAGGCTACATAATGACAAGTTACATTATTTTCACAATGCACTTGCAAGACAAAGTAAATGACATGAAAGTCGGTTACAGACATAACAAGACATATTTTTTCGATGACGTGCTAGTCTAAGAAGTACGAGTGGCAGAAGAAATTTCGAATACAAATTGTAAATATATTTGAATATTATAGTCTCTGTTTCTAACAAGTACAAACATGTTGGTAAGCACTTTCTCGCCCTGCCCCCTTCATATGACGTTTAAGCATATTTTTGTTTTCATTCTCCAAATTTTCTAGAATAAAGGAAAGTCTGATACTGTTTATTTAAAAATAATATTCCTTCCTCATATATTTTCTTTATGGAATTCTTGGACACGCCACTAATGTAATTCTATTTTACACGTGATAATTATAAAAAGTATCTCTGAAAAGTGTTAGATTTATGCATGTTGAAGCTCGGGACTAACAATCCTCAGTTGTTATATACTAGACAATTTCAGTTAGATTTTAAAATATTTTCACCACACTTGTAGCATCTCATTTTTCATTTTGTGGTCTTTTTAATGCAATTTTCTCCCTGCAGATGGAGACCCAGTCATACATCAAGGGACTCTAGTTGCTCCCAAACCACCCTCCCCTCCCAAGTCCGTACCTGCTTTTAGTATTCCATCACGAGGTTTTCTATCGATTCTTCACAGAACATACATGAACAAGATAAGCTCTATACGTTTCTGGTGGCGGCCACAGCTGAAAATCCAACTTAGCAATAATCGATCTTACGAAGTGACTTTCAAAACCATTCCATGTAACGGAATGGACACACACAACAAACATCCATGCCCAGGCCGGGATTCGAACCCGGACCCCTGGCGTCGTAGCGCGATGTGCTAACCACTCCGCCACCGGAGGCCGGCTGATAGTTGAATTTGAGGCAACGCTTGAATGTTGCAACAGCTAACTAACATCCACCCCCCTTCCCCATTAAACGATTATTTTAACTTCTGTTTTTAGTGAACTTTTCAAGCAAGATAAAACTAATTTACGTTGGCGAACATGTGGTACACACTTAACAGGACTTAGTTAAACATTGCATCTTCAGTATCATATGTAGGTTCCCCTGTCTGCTCAAGCCATTTTTGGGGTTGTGGCGCGTACAGAGGTTTATCCACAATTTTCCATTTTGGTATGTAAGTTCGTTTTTAGAGGGGTGCAAGGGTAAATTGAGCACCAAAACGATCATAAATTGAACTTTTGTGAGAAATTTTGAATGGATAAATCCCTGGCAGTGGCGGCGATTTGGTTCCAAAACCGGGGGGCAAGGTGTCAAAACTGGGGGGCAAGAACAGTATATTTCCCGATTTAGCATAGTGCAGGGACAAAAGTGGCGCAAATTGTAGGGGGGGGGGAAACTGCCCCCCTAATCGCCGCCACTGATCACTGGGTATGTAAAATAATTATCAAAGCACATTTGAAGAACATGAGACCTTCGACAGCTTGTCGTAATGTTTCTGATTTGAATAAAATATTCGCCACGCAAAGATCTTGTAGAATAATATTGGGGGAGACACGTGTTTGCTTTGCAATGAAAAAAAATGTAGGGAAGCCTTGTCTTCTTTGTTTGTCGAAAAGTTTTTACCCCTCTTGAAATTGATGGAACTGAAAGTTGACGTGAATGCATGTTCTGTTGAAAAAGAAGGGGCACGATCTGATAAGAGCTGCAGTTACAACTTCCCCTTTCATCCCAAATCGCTGAACAGGAGGAAAATTTAAAGCTTTTGCGATAACGCGCAGTTGTAAATAGACGAGTCCTCAAGTCCCGAAACAAACTTGCCGAAATCCGTAAGTTGGTCTAAAGTCAGACCGCGGATCTGTAAATTCTTTTTTTTTTTAGTAGTTGATGCTCGATCCCAACAATTTTATTCTCGAATATCTTTCTAGTTTCTTTAGCTCTGTGCATAATTAATATTTACCTTTGAAATTAAATATTAATAAATACATTATGGTATAATCATAAGTAGTTTGATTATGTCTAAGCTTGTTGATAAATATAAAATTAGATTTAAATTAGTTGTCAACCACTAAATCTAACAGTTTCCTCAGGCCAATATCATTAAATTAATTTGGATTTTTATTGGCAATTGCATTTGAACACATTATTACTAACTGGGAAATATAATATTTTATGAAAGGCGATTACTATGTCATTACTTTTATTTTATTTATGTTGATTGAAGATAAATGTTCCAGGAGAACCTTTCGTGACCAGTTACAAGTTATGTCAGGGCCTATACCGCGTTTGTTACAACCTGTCCCCTTTCCCGCGCTAGGGAGCGCTCGACAGTTTCGGTGCCAATGAGAAACGAGGAAAAAATCGTCTGCTGGACAGCGAGGAGTGAATGGAAGCCAGAAGAGAGGCGCTTACGTAGACGCTGTTGCGACGTTGCGTATTTTAATTGGCTGCCTGGCTTTGACTTTCCCCAGCACCGAGAAAAGTCAGGGAGCAACTAGCGCGGGAACCGGGACAGGTTGTAACAAACGCGGTATAGTACCGGGTCACGGCCCGACGTTTGAGAAACACTGGTCTAAAGGATTGCTCACGATATAGGATAAATGCCCATTCGTTCATTAATTTATATGATAGTTTTATCCTTAACGTGTGCTACTGTTTTCATTGCATACGAGAAAAATAAACAGAGGGACAGATAACTATAATTTGGATAAATGAAGGGCTGACCCGATGCCGATACCAGTGGTATTGGTATCGGCATACTTTCCCGCCATTTTATTCGTTCGTCCTAAAAAATGAGACGTGACATTTTTGCGGAGGCTATCTATCCTGTAGATGAAAAGGTCTAAATATGGGCCCCCCTTTTTATGTTGTCATTTTCGAAGGAAAAAAATAATAAGTCAAGCACCTGCCTTTAAAATGCATATCTATGAAATATATACTTAAATGTAATAGCATGCTAAAGTATAGAAGGTCTCCATTTTTAAAGGAAAAAGCAATTTCCAAAAAATGGTAAAATTATGTATTTTAAAATTGTGGTCTAAATATGGCTACTAGTGGCAATATCACAAAAACAATTAAAATTTAAAAAAAACTGTCATTTATCACTAAAACATTATAAAATTCATATTTATGAATAATCTGTTGTTTTGAAAATCACGCGGAATGGGAAAAATAGAAATTAAGAAAAACATCCAAATATTTGTTAAAAATGTGATCTTAACATTAAACCTCATATAATAGCCCATATTTAGATCAACACTCTATTTTTCTTCTTCAATTTATTTTCGCTGTCTGTGGTACATATTTCACAAACAAGTCATGGCATTATAAAAGCTCACATTTGTTTTATGTACTGCTAATATCATAACCTATCTAAAGCAGATGAGAATTCATGAAACGCTGAGTTAAAATATACCTGCAAAAATTTTTCGGAGGTCGCAATTCTATAACAGCGTCCAAGGCCGAAACTAACCACCACTTTATCTTGCGAATTGGCGCCGCAACCTTTGTCCTTGACAGATAACCAGTTCCAATAGCCTCTGCCAGGCTGCAGCACCCGGGAGCGCTGATGATTCCAAAACCCATATTTAAACCATCGCCCATATTTAGACCTTCTCCTGTAAGTTATGCAAAATTCGAAGTTTCTATTTCTTTTATATCAATAATATGTTAAAAACTGTATTCTGTGATTACATAACAGTTTTTTTTTAATATTCTTATGTAATTTTTGAATATTTTGAACAACGTTTAATTGGTACAATTTTTAAGCATCGTTATCAGTGGGAATCGATAAGAATATCGGTATCGGCATGAGTATCGGCTGAAAGTGGTATCTGCACAGCCCTAATAAATGCCTAATAATTCAATTAACGAATGTTTAACAAGGAATATCTTTACCTTACATTGTAAGGGAAACGTACATTTCATTGGTATTTCGAGAGCACCTTTACTATTGACGCTACGTTTATACAGACACCTATCCATTTACTCATACACGCACGCTAGGACAATGGAACATTGTGGTATACACAAAAGAAGTAAGAGTTTTGGTAAAGTTTGCGTAAATCCACCCACCTAATGGTGAGATAGGGGACTGAGGGACTGAAACTGCAGATGAAAGTGGTATCCAAGGTAATGTTCCTATCATAGGCTTAGCTACTGGGTGTGCCGGGTGTGCCTAGGCACACCCTAATGGGCTGCTTTATCAAAGAGAATTAAAGACAGATATTTCAATAAGAGAGAAAATAAGCTGCAGTTTGTAAGAAGTTGAAAATGTCATTACTTGGTACAAACGTGTGCATTATCGCTGATGAAACGAGTGTCTGTAGTTTTTCGATTTTTTGATGTCATTGGAGAAGGAAGATATTTACTGCATTCTACTCTGTACTACAGAGCCTTTCTTCTATACCTGTCACAAGCTGCACGTGTGAGAGAGCTTTCTCCAAGCTTTTCCAAGTTAAAACTAAATTAAGAGCAACTCAGAAGCAGGATAGATTGGAAGCCCTGCTCTTGCTATTTGTGGAACAGGAAGAAGCTTAGTCTATTGATGTAAATGAAGTTATTGATGAGTTTAAGAACATTGTACCTTTTGACAGACGTCTCTTGTTATAGATGACGTGTATTTTGATGTATTTGTTTGTAACATTTATGAACAGTTTGTGTGGTGTGTAATTTCTATTCAATTTGATTTTTTCCTCTACATATATTCAGAAATTTTAAACACTGTCATTTAGTGAATTTATATTCCTTTACAAACATCAGTGCAGTTAAAGAGCCAAGTGATTGTGTTACAAAATATGCTATTAAAAAGGTAAAATACCTCGTTTTTTTTCTTCGTGCACACCCAAATATAAAGTTCTAGCTACGCCTATGGTTCCTATGTAATGTTTCTCCACTCCACTCGGAATCGAACCCTGCAGGCACATAGCCAGGGAGGGCTCCCAAAATCATATAAATGTCTAATCATACCTGTCTAATTTTTTAACTTCATGCATTAATTATTATTTACCCTTGAAATTAAATATTAATAAATTACGGTGTAATTATGAAGAGTAATAGTTCTATTATTTCTAGTCTTGTTGGCAAATATAAGTATAAACATTAATAAAATATTAGTTGATGAAAATTGCTGCTCGAACTAAAAGTGACGAGTTTCATGAAAACCTGTAGAGACCGGTACCGGACCGCTGCCATGCAGTTGAGAAACACTGCTCCAAACTGCCTTCCTTTGACCATTACATTGTCCTTTGAGACATTGATGGATTCTATTTGTTTCTGAAAGTTTGCTGCTATAACTTCTCCGTTCCTCTCTGGAAGAGGGAGGAGAATATGAAGAACGAAATTCCGTTGGACGTCGATATTTTATTCACGTTTTATGAAAGTTGAAACGGGAGAACTTTTTCTTCAAAAGATTGTCACACTTCAGTATTTTTTTTTTACTGAGGAAGTTGAATCGTACTCTGAATGGTATACAAAGATAGAATCTTTCGCTTTCTTTCATACTTTTGTGTTTCCTCGGAAGCAGTGCCGGATTAAGGTGAATGCTATTGATGCTGCAGCATTGGGCCCATTCCTGAAATAGGCCCAGATGAAAACAGACGAGAATTTTCCGAAAGCTGAACAGTTTTCTTTTTCTATATTAACCTGAAAATAAATCTTAGAATGAAATTTGGAGCCCCAATTTCGGACGCCTAGACACAGCGTTACTTATTATACAGTTACTATTATTATTTGTGCTGTGACGTAACTATAACGTCGTTGCGTTTATTGTTCACCGAAGATTTCAAGCATCATACCCAATTTCGTCTTAATCCGGCCCTGCTCGGAAGTATCCATCTTTTCATGGATTACTCTGTCAGGTTTTGAACCAGAGGTGGGGGCATTTCAAACGTTCGTTTAGTCTGTGAACAAATCTTTAAGAATCACGTGGTGTGTTTTGGTATAAGCGTGTGCGATGAGGCAGTTAACCTTACTTAGAACTTCTCACCTCCCTCAGTTTCCGACCCTCTCCCCCACTTAAATGCTGTCTGTCCTCACACACTATCTTCAATCAAAACATCCCCCGAGGAAGTAAAATACCTTCTCGCTTCATTGCCCCTCCACCAGTCCCTAGGTCCAGATGAAATCCCCACAATATTCCTACGTAAAACTGCCGACTCCTTGGCACTTCCTCTGTCTGCCTTACTCAATAAATGTTTTTCTAAGGGTGTGTTTCCGAAAAACTTCAAACGGGCCAACATTGTGCCCATTCACAAAACTGGAGATAAAAAATGTGTAAAATCCTATAGCCCAATCTCACTTCTATCGCCACTATCAATTATTTGTGAAAAAATCATCAAAAACAGGTTACTTCAGTTTACGTCACCATATATCAACACAGCACAACATGGTTTTCTTCCAGGCAGCTCTTGCCTAACAAATCTTTCCGTCTTACTTTCGCATGCTGCCAGAGCTATTGATAATAACTCCCAACTTGACACTATATATTTGGACATTTCGAAAGCCTTTGACAAAATTATCATAAATTTCTTCTTCATAAATTATCATCCAGATTTAACATCCATGGCAAATTTCTCTCTTTACTCCAGGACTACCTCCATGAGCGTGAACAACGTGTTGTTCTTTCAGGTACCTCTTCTAACTTTCTTCCCGTTTTGTCTGGAGTTCCCCAGGGGAGTGTCTTAGGGCCGCTCCTTTTCCTTCTGTACATGGATGACCTCCCTGAAAAACTGTCCTCCCTCCCTATCAATATACTTTTGTTTGCGGTAGACTGTAAACTCTTTAAGGAGATCTCATCGCATCATGACATGATGATTCTTCAAAATGCTCTCACAGAACTTGTTAAGTGGTGTCGTCAGTGGAATTTAGAACTAAACCCTCAGAAATGCTCTTTCCTTACTTATTCCCTAAAAAAGAACAAAGTGGTGTCTACTTATACTATTGAAAACAATCCAATCCAAAACGTTTCCACCCAAAAGGACCTAGGTATTATCATGGATGAAAAACTCACTTTTAATTATCATATTATTGCTACCACTAAAAAAGCCATGCGCCTTCTCGGTCTTCTATACAGATTTAGCGAAATTCAAAACCCATCATCTCTTGCTTTATTCTTTAAATCTTTCATCTCGCCCATCCTCGAATACTGTTCCCCAATTTGGGCGATGGCCTCAAAAACCAATCTCACCAGAATAGATTCTGTTCTCAGTTTCTTTCTTGCAATTGTTCGCCATAGAATACCTTCCTTTCGACATGTATCCAAATTAGACACCATGGCTGCTCTGAATATTCACACTCCATCCTTTCGTCGTGATCTAGCTGACATGAAATTTTTATACAAGATAATAAATGGCAAAATCAGAACAGATCTCCTAATCAGTGAATTCACACTTAGGGTACCCCAAAAGCTAACGCGCAACCTGCAACTCTTCCACAACCCAACCACTAGGCTATCCCTTCTACAACGCTCCTTGTTTTACAGGCTCCCAGAAATCTACAACAAACTTCCCCTGAATGTAGATATTTTCCTTCCAGAACGAAATTTTTGTATATTACTGACGAAGAACATGTAAATCTATCCCATCTTGTTATTGTTTTTATCTTTTGTTATTTTTTGTTTCTACTTTATGATGTTTCAGTGTAAAATGGCCAAATGAGACTGTATCTGAAACTCTGAGTAAATAAATAAATAAATAAATAAATAGATATTTATTGTAGAGTTACCTTGTCGCCGTGATTACACAATATTGTTTTTGTTATTATTATTATTATTTAGAAAAAGATTAAGAATCTTTCAAGTTGACTTACGTTGCAAGCAAATTGGACCGTACCACATTGTTCCCTAGTAAATTCCTTGTTGTTAACACTCTCACATACTTGTACCCAGGGGGTGCTCGTTCGGCGGCGCAGATCGTATGCGCAGTTGTCCATGGATACATGACGTCATCGTCGAGAAGCTCGGCACGGAAAAGGATGGTTCCTTATGCAAATATTGAGATATTTGACAACGAATATCTTCTAAAATATAGTAGCAGGGGAAAAGTTACAACTTTTACTGTTAAGATTCATCCTTTCTAATCAATTTATCACAAAGTTGATTCAAATGTGTAAAATGGTTTTCAAGAAATCGTGTTACGAAGGAACCCCTGTTTTGTTCTCTCCAGGCTTCCAATGTAAGGGAGTTTTAACTTGAGCCCGTTGGATTTCTTTTTGATGTATGTTTTAAAATAAGATTATTTTGTTCATGTCAACTGAATTCATGCCAAGCTGTGAAAACTATTATCAGAAGACTAACGGAAGAAATCTTTGCCACGTTCTCACGTGAGCATCTACCAGCTTAGCACAGGGGAGAGACAATGAGATACCTCTGGGCACAGATCAGAGTTACTAACGCTACAAATATATGGAAAGAAACAACAGATTTAACCCACTACTGAGGGTACAATTCGTACCATATTCTTGATTAATTATGTACAGATATTAATTAACTTTGAAGTTTTTTCATACAGTAATTTTCTTCTATTTTTTATTTCTTATTAATTCTGACCAATCTTCTTCGGGCTTCTTCTTCTTATAATCAATATGGCATCTTCTTCTTATGGCCTCTTCTTCTTATAATCAGTATGGCATCTTCTTCTTATACTTAATATGGCATCTTCTTCTTATACTTAATATGGCGTCTTCTTCTTATGATTAATGAATTTACTTCTTCTTATATTAAATTGCCTTCTTCTTGCAATTAATAAGCTCTGCTTCTTATAATTACTAAGGTCTCTTCTTCTTGTAATTATTACATAATGTGTATTTTTTCTTCTTTGAGCTTCTTTGTTGATCTTATTCAAATTGACGGAAATATTAATAAAATCGATCTCCCCAACAAAGAGAAGGGGGTTAGTTAAAGATCGCCGCCTGGCCGGCGCTACCTTAACTTGGAGCTACAATGTATGCGCTTCCAAATGTGCTTGGGTGCTGCCGAGAGATGGCGCTACACCTGGGGAAAACAACCCAAAAGCCACACGAAACTCTTAGTTCGTTGGAACTGTAAAAGACACAAAATCGAAATTACCATTCGACTTCATTACTTTTGTATATTAATCACTTATGCCATTACTGAATGATAATTCCCCTTTTCTCCTTATTTATATCCTGTTATTATGTTAAATTTATTTATTTATTTCCTCATAATTAGTATTAATATATACAATCACTATTTCATCATATATGCTCTTTCCGCTGTCTCTATTTACAATCGTATAAATTCTCCTGGGTGGTGCCATCTCTTACTCACTTTCTAAACTGCTTTATGCATCACCTCATATAACCGTTGTTCCTTTTGCATGCTGCCATCTATGATCCTTTATTTCAAAGATCAACAATGCAGTTTGTGTACGTGACACAAAATTCCCCTCCTCTGGGCAAAATTTTTCCTTATGAGAAGTTTCGTATGCAAGGAAAAATTTTCTTCAACATCCATTCTTACTATTCACTTCTCATGTGTACTTTTCAACATTTGTTTAACGTCTTCTGTACAATTATATCTTTTTACATTATCTAAGTTTTCTCTTCTTACTTCCTTTGTCACCATATATTGTATAACTATAGTGTTTCTAAACGTTTCTAATACAATATACGGACCTTCGTATTTGAAAAACAATTTTTTAATTGTACGGTCAATGGCCTTACTTATTGGGTGTGTTTTACAATAAACTATATCACCCCTCTTTACTTCTATCTTCTTTCCTTTCACTTCCTCTTTTGACGTCCTCTTCTTTCTTTTGTTATAAAGATCATTGAAAAATTCTTTCCTTGTTCCTCTTTCCATAACCTTCTTCGGCCATTCTAAATCATCAAAAATCATCGGCTCTGCTTCATATCCCAAGAAAATCTCTGTCGGACTCATATTTGCCTCAGCTGATATAGAATTATTTAATAATAGAACTATCCTGTTAATTACTGCATACCATCTTGTATGATGATCATGACAGTACATTCTGAGTAACCTCACAATCTCTCCATTGTAACGCTCAATTGGATTTGAACTTGGATGATATCTTGTTACATTAATCAATTTTATCCCTTTGAAATATAGATATTCCTTGAAATACTCTGAAGTAAATTGAGTTCCGTTGTCTGTCAACATTTTCTTTGGACTACCATAATGTTTGATAAATCCTTCATCCAATTTCTTGACTATCTCTTTGGTTGTGGCTTTCTTTAACGGATAGCACATGATAAACTTGCTACATATGTCCACACACGTCAATATGTACAAATATCCCTTAGACCTAGGTAGTGGTCCTATTAGATCTATCGAAACCATGTCTAATGGCCATTTAGCGATAATATGTAATTCTTCTTTCTTAAATTTTATCTTTGAAGGTTTAGTTTGTATGCAAATTGTACAATTTCTAACATGGTTAACAACGTCACTCTTCATAGTTTTCCGTACGTAAAATCTTCTAGCTAATCTCAGCGTTTTGTCAACTCCGAAGTGGCCAGATCCTTCATGCACGATCTCGAGTACTCTTCTTATCAAAGTTCGTGGTACACTAATCCTTACTTGGTTCGGATTCTCGTAACTAACTTGGAAAACGATGCCATTTATAACTTTGTATCTGTTCTTTATCTTAGACATCCTTGTTTTCTTGTTTCCTTCCTCTCCTTCCAACACCTTGATAATCTCCCTTAGTTCCTCATCTTCCTCTGTTCTAACTCGCCATTCCTCTTCTTTTATACCATTTACTTCTTCCTCAACGATAGCGTTGATCTCTAGCCTAATCACTTCCTCTGGTTCCTGATTTATCTTCAAAGGTGCTCTACTTAGAGTATCTGCAACATGGTTTTCCTTTCCTTTTATATCCATAACATCAAAACTGTACTGTTGCAATAATATTGCCCATCTCGTAAGCCTTGCATTCCACTGTCTTGCAGAATTTAACCAAACTAGACTCTTGTGATCACATACCACCTTGAATCTTCTGCCTTTCAGATATGCAGAGAACTTTTCGATTCCAAATATTATCGCCAAACACTCTAGCTCACTTATAGTATATGCTCTTTCAAAGTTCTTCAAGCTTCTGCTAGCATATTGTATTACATTATCTTCATTGGATTCGTTTTTCTGAAATAGGTATGCTCCCAATCCAATGTTTGATGCATCTGTACCTAAAAAGAACATTTTCCCGAAAACAGGTTGGCTTATAGCTGGTGCTTGTATAAGGTCTTGCTTAAGTCTTTGGAAAGCCTCCTCTTCGTCTCCTTCCCATTTCCATTTTATATGTTTTCTGAGAAGTTCATATAATGGCTTGGCTTTGCTTGCGAAATTCTGTATAAATTTCGATCGCCAATTACATACTCCCAGGAATCTTTGGAGTTGTTTCCTTGTGTTTGGTCTTGGGAACTTGCTTATAGCGTCATTTTTATCTGGGCACATCTTTATTTCACCTCCAGATACCACATGACCTAGGAAACGTATTTCCTTCCTTGCAAAAGAGCATTTTTTCAATTTGACAGTCAATCCTGCTTCTGCCAATTTACTCAATACCCAATCTATTTTCTCTATGTGTGTCTCCCAATCTTTCGTATGTATACACATATCATCAACATATATAGCAAGCCATTCTCTCGTTTCTATACTAAATATTCTATTTAGAGCCGTCATAAAAGCTGACACTGATGAATTTAGACCATATGGAAGCCTTCTAAATTGAAATAACCTTGACCCATATCGAAACGCTGTATATTTTCTAGATTCTTCTTCTATTTCTACTTGAAAGTATCCCAAAGTCATATCAAATGATGTGAAGTATATGCTGCCTGAAAAAGTGTGTAGTAATTCATTTATTCTTTCTACTTGATTTCTGGGAAGTATCACGTGTTTATTTAGCTCTCTTAAATCCAGTACGGGCCTCACACCTCCGTCCGGTTTGTCTACCACGTGCATTGGGCTTACGTGTACGCTATTAGAGTTCTCGATTATTCCCCAACTTAACCATTTCTTCAATTCCTTTTCTACCGCTTCTCTCTTTGCAAAGGGTATAGAATATTGCTTTGACACTATTGGACTTGCTGTGTCTACCTCAATCCTATAGGTGTATACATCCGTCACTCCTGGGCGCTGGCTAAATATTCCCCTATGTCTCAACAAAATATGTCTTAAATCTTCTTTTTCATTTTCCGAGATCCAATGACACTCATCCACTTTGGCTTGTATTTCTTCTTTCGATGCATTATATTTATGGTCCTCTCTTTCGACCTCTTTTTCATATTCACTTTTTATATTTTCATTTTCAAGTATATCCTCGTAGTCTTTCTTCTTATATACTGCATCATGTTTATGATATACAAGGCTTTGCTTCCTAATGCCTATTTCGCTTTCAGAACCTTTTATTTCATCTTCCATAGGGATATCTACTTTCATGTTCTCCATTGATTCTAGATTTAGCCTTTTTTCCTTTATGTGTATGTGCCCATTGTAGTTTTCTAAGAAAGGTACTCCTAGGATGATATCACACCTCAAACCCTTTATCACCAAAAATTTTACCTCGAAATTAGCTCCTCTGATGCTCATCATTATGCGTACCGTGCCCTGAATTTTGTAGTCTTCATTTCCCGCAGCCATAACTAATCTGACTTTGTCTTTCTCAGAAGCGTCTAATTTTGCTTGTGGGTATTTCTCTTTAATTCTCTGCCAAAATTTATAGCTCATTACTTCGACGACACTTCCACAATCGATCAAGCATTTAACCTTAATTTCAATTATTTCTGCTTCCACATACAATGATCTTCCAGGTTTTAAGTTTTCAAAACTCGGCTCTCCAATTAAAAATAACTTCAGAATTCCTTCTTCATTTATCATATGTTCTCCCTTTATATATTTATCAGTTTCCTTTGCTCTCACACCTGGGAGTTGCTGCGAGAGCTCTACAAGTTTAGCCTCTCGACCGATTCCACGTTCCTCGACTCCTCATTTATCTGCTGCCATCCAGCATTTCCTACTTCGTTCTGCACTTGGCTTCTAACTAATTCCACTGCTTCTCTTCGTTCTTCATTTAACTCAGCATTTCCCCTCTCGTTCCTCTCGTTGTAATTATTTCCTCTATGTTGCCTTTCATCTATCTCCATCCTTCTTTCTGAGTTTCTTCGATTCGCATTTTGCCAATAATCATTTCTTCCTCTATAGGCGCGGTTTCCTCTCCACGGTCCTGTATTTCTTCTATCATAATTTCTTTGCTCTTCCTGAACATTATTTCGCCTTCTGCCGTTTCCGTTATCTTCTAAGAATCCTCTTCCTCTGGCTCTATATGCATTTCTGACTTCTATGTTCCTAATCCCGAATTCTTGTTTCCGGAATTTCTGCTCTGGACGTTGTTCCTCTTCAGGATGATGCCTCTTAGGATAATATCTACTTTCCTTTTCCTTATCCCATGACCTTTGAGTCTTTTTCAGCATGTCATCTGTTCTGAGGTAGTCTATCAAATCGTCCACCTTCCTTATCTTTACTACAGCCACCGCTCTTTGTGTCCATATTGGTAGCGTTTGTATCACTTGTCTAACCAACTCTTCCTCATTCCATTTTTCATTCAAATTCCTGAAGCTCCTTAACGTTTCCCATGTGTGTGCTTCCAAACTCTCAACCTTGGACCAATCTATATATTTTCTTTTCAATGTCTCCAGTTGCCTTTCCTTAATTTCCTCACTGCAATAATATTCCAAAAATCTTTTACTAAATTCGAGTGTTCCAAACTTGTGCTGATTTAACTGATACCAGCCTGCTGCAGATTTTTCAAAACATCCTTCTATAAGGTCCAGTATCATATTTCCTGGTATCCTCATTAGCTTCACATTAGTTGTTAGTTCCTTCAGGAATTTTCGTGGACACTTGTCAGATATATTTCCATTAAACTTGGGCAAGTGTTGTAATTCATTAGGCTTAGGGATTCTTGTCTTATATCTTCCCTCTTCCAAATTACTTCCGTTTACTTTGTCCAACCGTCTTCCATTGTCGCTCCCTTCTTCACTACTTTTCCATTTCCTTTTCTTCCTCTGATGATTCCTTTTATGCTTTATTTCCTCATCTGTAGTCGATTCGTCGCTACTACTTTCCTTTTTTATTCTGATCTTTTCATACTCTTCCTTTCCATCATTTCCTTCTCGATTGAAACCTATTAGCTTATCTTGTATTCTCATATTCTCTATTTTAGGGATTATTCCTTTCCATTGTACTTTATTCTCTTGCTTTCCTTTGTCGATCTTACTTTCGAGGGTTTGCATCTTCTTATTACTCTCCTCTAATTCTTCCCTAACTTCTAGTCGTTCTCTAATCATCATTTCTCTGAATTTCAAAGTTTCTTTTACTATTGTTTCGTCTGTCAGAATTTTCATTTCTTGTACTCTGTTTTCTACTTCATCTATTTTGGAGATGTTAATATCTATCTGCTTCTTATTTGCCAAAATTTTGTTTTCTAAACTCGTACTCCTCTGCTGGCATTCTTCATTCACTCTTGAAGCTTCCTTTTCGATCTTTCTATTAGTTTCATCATGTCTTTCATCTGCCATCCTTATCATTTCTCCTATCTCTCTCTCAAATGCTTTCCTGTTTTCTTCACATACTTCTGCCATCTCTTCTATTTTTCGATTATTTTCTTCCAACCTTTCTTTAACTTCTTTGCTGTTTTCTTCTATTTTTCGATTATTTTCTTCCAACCTTTCTTTAACTTCTTTGCTATTTTGATCTTGACTTTCTTTTATTTCAATCATCATTTTCATCAACATCTCCATCCTGTTTTGTTCTTCTTTCTTTCCTTCTTTTTCCTTTAACTTTGCTTTCCTGCATTCCTTGCATTCGTATCCTTCTCCCCTTTCACATATCTTCTCATATTTTTCTTTCCGGATTCTTTCACATAACCAGTGTTTCATTTCTTCACATATCTTACACTGTATTATTTCTTCCTTATTTCCTTCTTCGCCACAACATATATATTTTCCTTCTTCCATTTTAGCTTTACTTATCTTTCCAAATTCTTATTCTTCGCGTTATTTCAACCTCTGGTCTGTATCTAGCCCCACACGTTGGTCGCCATTAATCAATGCCACGTCCTCACGTGAGCATCTACCAGCTTAGCACAGGGGAGAGACAATGAGATACCTCTGGGCACAGATCAGAGTTACTAACGCTACAAATATATGGAAAGAAACAACAGATTTAACCCACTACTGAGGGTACAATTCGTACTATATTCTTGATTAATTATGTACAGATATTAATTAACTTTGAAGTCTTTTCATACAGTAATTTTCTTCTATTTTTTATTTCTTATTAATTCTGACCAATCTTCTTCGGGCTTCTTCTTCTTATAATCAATATGGCATCTTCTTCTTATGGCCTCTTCTTCTTATAATCAGTATGGCATCTTCTTCTTATACTTAATATGGCATCTTCTTCTTATACTTAATATGGCGTCTTCTTCTTATGATTAATGAATTTACTTCTTCTTATATTAAATTGCCTTCTTCTTGCAATTAATAAGCTCTGCTTCTTATAATTACTAAGGTCTCTTCTTCTTGTAATTATTACATAATGTGTATTTTTTCTTCTTTGAGCTTCTTTGTTGATCTTATTCAAATTGACGGAAATATTAATAAAATCGATCTCCCCAACAAAGAGAAGGGGGTTAGTTAAAGATCGCCGCCTGGCCGGCGCTACCTTAACTTGGAGCTACAATGTATGCGCTTCCAAATGTGCTTGGGTGCTGCCGAGAGATGGCGCTACACCTGGGGAAAACAACCCAAAAGCCACACGAAACTCTTAGTTCGTTGGAACTGTAAAAGACACAAAATCGAAATTACCATTCGACTTCATTACTTTTGTATATTAATCACTTATGCCATTACTGAATGATAATTCCCCTTTTCTCCTTATTTATATCCTGTTATTATGTTAAATTTATTTATTTATTTCCTCATAATTAGTATTAATATATACAATCACTATTTCATCATATATGCTCTTTCCGCTGTCTCTATTTACAATCGTATAAATTCTCCTGGGTGGTGCCATCTCTTACTCACTTTCTAAACTGCTTTATGCATCACCTCATATAACCGTTGTTCCTTTTGCATGCTGCCATCTATGATCCTTTATTTCAAAGAACAACAATGCAGTTTGTGTACGTGACATCTTAAATATCACAGCCTTTCCAGTCGGTAATTGCGTAAGTAAACGAAAAGACAAGATTGTTATAAAAAATGCGGGATTGCACATTTATGTGAAAAAGGCATTGTGCGAGATCTAAAAGCAGAACATTTTAATATTGTATGTAAATGTAAGGGTGTAATAAACGTGACTGCTTCCCGTAAAATATCACTGCACTCTCCACGTTTCTCTTCTGTCTTTTCTTTGGCGCCGTCAATAGGTTCAACACGTTGTTTTTTTATATATATTTGTCACATATTTGTTTTAATTAGTATTCTGCTCGTTCCGCCACCTGAACGCAGCAGCTAGGGCTCAAAGGGCAGTGTAATTACACCGAAAGAAGGCTCGGAAATGGCAGGCTTCAGAAGTTAACTCATCCAATTTAAATTAAACAAGTACCTATGTGCTCTCTCTAAATTTAAATCATAGTTCACAAATAATTTGATTAAAAGTTTTAAAAGTATCTGTTTTATTTAATAACGTATTAATTGGTGCATTCTTCACCAGCATACCTATAGGCAGTGACCACACTACGGGGGGGGGGGGGGCAGGACAATTTCTCTCTCTTATCTGACCCCAGTATGACGACAAAAATAAATAAATGAATGAATGATCTTTTAGCCAAAATATGCATTTTTGAGTCGTATGTAACGGAATAATAAACATGATTTCCCCGGGAAAATATGATTTACCCCTCCATCTTTTCTATTGCGCGTCACTTGCTACAACATATTTTGATTTCTACTGTTCCCACATATTTATTTTAATTTTAGTATTGTGAATCATATTCCACTGTGTTACCTCACGTAGCCACCCCCCCCCCTCCACACACATGTACGATTTCAGTTGTAAGTTTTAGACTAAGCTTGTCAAATGTCCACTTATATCTTTGTATTCTTGAGCCATTTAAAAATAATCATTTCGCCCCTTCTTCTGGACGATGTTTTCCTACTGGAAGCCCTTTTGCAGATCGAGATCCGGGGCTACTGCCTTCCCAAGTCACCGTCCCCTCCAAATACTGTCCTGGCCTCATGAAAGAAAAATATATGTATTTATACGAAATATTAATTTGACTTGGCAGTTTCATTTTTCGAACAGGAATAAGCTTATAAATTTACACTAGCAATTTTTAGTAAAGGTTTTGCGTAACCCTAAAAGTACATTTAGAGACTGCAAGGTCAACTCTCGATATTTCAGATATATTAATAATTTTCATCACAACGTCTAGTAATAATTATTTGTTACTTCAATAACCTCCTCGCAAATGTTTCTTGCATATTAAAACATAGATGCCATATGATTGTCATTTTCTGTTTATTTCCTTGTAATGCTGACCTCCGTGGCGAAGTTGTTAGCACAACGCTTTACGATGCCAAGGGCCCTTAGGTTCGAATCCCCGCCCGGGCATGGGTCTACTTTTCTTTCATCAATTTCATCATATCATCGCGTATCCTCATCTTTGCGATTAGCCATATGTAACAGACAAGTGAAGTGAATAAACTAAGTCTATTAATCATTTTTTTTAAACTCTTTAATTCTTCTTTAGCATGCCACGTTTTTGTTAAAATTATATTACGATTTGTAAAATGACGAAATTCTAAAGGAGAACACGCAACTTTCTTTGTAGCACATCGGTCAGAAAGTTTCAGGAATATGGATTTTCAAAATACATTTTTTCACATGTGCTTTGTCCCCTTTTAAAAGTAGCGCGTTTTCAATTATGTTACTAATCATTAAAAGGATGCCTCAATACCATCTTGGAGGATGACAATTAATATTTTCCCCCTCCTAAAAGTAATAATATACTTTCGCTATCTGAATCTCCCATATACGTAAATGCTAGGGTCCGTCTGCTTAAGCCGAGCTCACTCCCTCTCTGGTGACGTCACGCGTTCGTGCAAGATCGGCAATCTTCGGATGGCTTTACCTAATCTCTACCTTGACTTGTACCAACTGTACGAAGACCGGAATTAATCCAGAATTTTCCATCTGTAGGGGAGGGGGGAGTGGAAGAGTTCTTATATAGGGGTGGAAAGACTAAATATAGAACCAATATGATAATAAATGGGAACTATGTGAAAAAAAATAGGAAGTGTTGGAAAGGTGCGAATAATTCACTGGCGAAAACTAACATTGTAGTTCGTAGAATTTTCATCGAAAAATGCAGGCTCGACCAGAACTCGAACCTGGATCTCTGGCATACCGTGCCATTGCTCTACTACTTTTTTATTTTTTTAATACCCCCACACACCCTATACGCCTTCATGGCGTGGTGCTAAGCACAGGGGAACACTTTACCTTTATCTTTATATATATATAAATGAAAAACCCTACATGACAGCCTTCCCCACACATCAAAATTAATACATGTCAATTTCTTTCAATTCTCATTTTCATCAGGACAGACAAACACAAACATCCACTTCCGAGCCAGGATTCGAACCCGGAAACCCTGGCGTCATAGCGCGCTGTGCTAACCACTTTTTTTAATTTTTTTTTTAAGGAAGGCCCCTATTCGGTGATATCTCCCGTCATTCACATATTCTATCAACATTCGTATATATCAGTTTTTCTCTGTATTCTCGGTTTTCTCATTTTACGGACAACACAAACATCCAAGTCCTGTCCGGGATTCGAAACCGGGACCCTTGGCTTCGTAGAGCGCTGTGCTAACCACTCCGCCACACAGGTCGACAGCTGCCGATAAGACCTGGCCTCGTCTGATTTTTCGCTGAAAATTGTACGAAGTACATCTCCTGCGTGTGCCTAATTTAAAGAAATAACATTGCAGTCAGGCACGTATCTTGAAATACTTGTATGTTTCCGGAGGGGGTCCGAACCAAGTGTAGGAGGAATAATAATAATAATAATAATAAATTAAAATAATTATATTAAATCCTAATTAAAATACATAAATTAATATAATATTATATTATTGCCGACCCCCATGGCGGAGTGGTTAGCACATCGCGGTACGACGTCAGGGGTCCCGGTTTCGAATCCCGGCCTGGGCATGGGTATTTGTTAATGTCTATTCATCAATTTCATCATGTCATCACTCATTCCCATCTTCGAAAATTAGCCAAAAGTGGCACAAGAAGCGAAGTAAAATAAAACAAATCACAAACAAATATATTATTAGCAGGAATAGGCAAAAAGACTGTATAAGAAGAGAGATATAACAGGGTATATTCATTACGTAGCTTACCTGTAGATCGGAATAATTTATATAAAAACAAGTGCTCTGGTAATGAAATTAATATTAAATAGATGAATAATTGAATATTTATCGAATAAAAAAGTGATGTTACATGTAAAGTAAAGTGCTCATCTGTGTTTTGCACCGCGCCATGAAGGCGTATAGGGGGTGTGGAGTTAGGGTCCCACACTTTCTTGATCACAGCCTAAGGTGGGGGTGATGTGATCAGCACCATGGCCCTGGCCGCCTTTACCCCCAGAGTTTCCTCCAGGTACCCATTTATACGACACTTGGTGGGCGTCAGAGCTGCTTGAACAGGTTGAAAAAATCCCGGTTCTCCGTCGCCGGGGATCTCTCGCATGGTTGTCAGACGCCCTAACGATTCTTTTTAAAAATAGGAATATCCTTAAGTGGTAGTATTCCCTGTTTTTCACTTTATTCTCAGTTTTTCATTTTTCGGTATATCTCAACTTTAAGTTTTTATCATTTGGACCAACACAAATGGTCATGCCTTGGGGGTAAAGGCGGTCAGGGGCGTGATCCTGATCACATCACCCCCACTCACGACCGGATCAAGAAAGTGTGGGGCGTTACCCCCAAACCCCCTATACGCCTTCACGGCGTGGTGCTAAGCACAGGGGAGCACTTTACTTCTTTTTTTGTCTCTTCTTAACAAAACGGGTCAATGTCACATGACAAATATTGTGCGCTTTTGCTGCGTGTCGGATTGAAACATTGCTTTCCAAAACTAACTTTGCAGCTTCCATCTTATCTTGTGAAGGGCCTCGTTCGGTAGTTCTTTTTCTGTCTCTCACCATTCTGAAACATACAGAATGTAATAATTCAATAACTCAGACGTTCCTGTAACCAGTAAAAGTAGACATATACGTATATTTTGCGGGCAAAATTCCAATAAGATAAGAATTTTAATAAAATATTAGTTTATATCGATATGGTTATTCAGGACACTATAAATTCTACAAAGGTTAAATTTTGTGTAATTAATTTCGTATTCTAATGTTAATTGATTATGGTATAATTATCCTCAGCTGTTCGTTAGAAACATGTATAACCAATAAACAGAGGTTGTATTAATGTTATGATTATAGTACTGGTGGATTATGTCGTGGTTACGTCCGAGGTACAGCTTCAAGCTGTTCATGGCACGATCAATGCATACTGCAATTAAATTATTATTTGTTGCCTAAAGACACGGCATGGAAATTAATCATGAGCCTTCATAGTTACTTGAAAGGAAGGAAATTTTTTTTATATGTAAAAGAGGGTCACAAACCGATTGTCATGCAATCAAATGATTAGTCGCAACCCTGAATATTTTATTACCAAGACTTCAAGAAGACGTTGCCCGATCCAGGAACAATTCAATGTTCGTGACCGATTGCTTCCAAACTTTGCTAAAGTTAGACCAATTGGTGAAAATATTAAAGCTCAAAGTAGACATCACTTTACGAACTTCGTAAATATTTAATCCTTTTGTGGAGAAGTGATGTAAGAATCACTGTCATGTCAACCTGATCTCAATTCTGGGTTACATGTCAAATCTACGTAACTATTGTAAAGTGTTTCGAACTGTACAAACGAGCGATGTACGCATATATACGTGTTTAAAGATATCTTGGAACTGTCATTTTCTATTATTGAAATGTTCTGGCAGGAACCTATCAATCTCTACTCTCTCTCTCTTATGCACACATGTAGTGAAATGTTAATAGTTTTCTTTCCAAGAACTATAAATAATCCCATTTTCTTCTATTCTAGTGCTAATTTATTATTAATCTTTCCCAGAATACGGTTTCTTAACCTATTGCACGTTGCTGACTTTGTTATCTAGAAGTTTTATAGTACAATCACCCCACATGAGGAAGTCTTTTGTACCAACGGCAAATCGATATTCGAGTTATTTTGAATGCTCAGTTCACGAACTCGATAAGAAAGGTTCCAATTTCGGATCCCGGAACTTTGTTCATAACGTTTACAGGTGAAAATATCGCTTCAAATTTTGACACATTTTCTATTATGTATGTTCAGATTAGTTGAGTTAGATGTTACTTGCCTAGCTATGTTTTCGTACTTCTAACGCTAGAGTCCTCACCTCAGCGAAAATCACACTGATAAACATGCTTTGAATGTACTGACCAGGGGTTTATTGAGAATTATCAACCTGGATGAGTCAAAATGACCATAAATTGGAACTTAGTGAAAAGTTTTAGGAGGATGTTGAGGCAATTTTGGGGAGGTGTAAGGGCGTGTTGGGAGGGGTTGGGATATAGCGCTGTTACTGACATGCTGGACGAAAAGCAAAATATATACATTTTTTTTTCTAACTGGCATTTCTGCACTAGAAGTATTACAAAAATGTATTGGCTATAACAGGGGTTCCCAAACTTCTTTGTTTCATGGCGTCCTTAGTGTTTCAAGATTTTCCCACGGCGCTCAAGTCAGAATGTAGGCCTATCTAACACTTGCAACGCTCAGTTAGCGTGGTTAGGTTGCTTGCCTTAGTTAAAAAAGAAACGCATGTTTCAAATTCAGAATATGAAGGGACACCCACAAAGAACACCTACACCAGGTTCGAACTGGTTGTACTCCTGGCGGTTGTATTGAGCTAACCACTCGGCCACAGAGATCGGCTCATTGGCATAGGAAGACAATTTGCGATTAAAATTACCACCTGAGCGCTAGTGTCGCTTCCAATATGGTCGCTCTATGTAGGATAAATCTTTGTTTGCATTCAGTAGTAGTACGTAATAGCAGCGTGTTGTCATTGCTGGTATCGAAGAAACGTTCAAATTACGCGTTATATTTAAATATTGCGAATGCGATGTGAATTCCAGGAACTATAACGAATGTGAAGCTGTGCTGAGAACGAAGCATTCAATTATGATATGCAAAAACAACACGGAAAATGGAGACGAAAGTAATGTATGCGAACTGGTTCTTCAAAGCACCTCAGGTTGTAACTGGGTCTTCGAAATGATTTGAAAATAAAGCAATTCACCTGTATTTGCAAAGCGTGTGCAGGATAAAAATGTAAACATATCGGTGCAGTTCTTCCCCCAAAGAGGCAGGCTGGTTTTAATAACACAGAATAATAATAATATAATTCACAATTTCATCGAGGCTGAAAAAGGGCTTAATTACTAAATGAAACAGCAACATTAGCCTGGTTACATTTATAATTACAGACATTAATTAATTCTCAAACTACTAATTTCATCTTCGGAGACTTGCACCTGTTCCAAATTTCATACATAATACATTGTTTTCGAGAAAAAGTTTTATTCATAATGAACAATTTAAAACTTTACTTTTTCGGAAAATAAAGTGAATAGACTCGTGCATTCCTTGTAATTTCCTTGCCGCATTTCAATGTTATCGCCCATGCCAATCTGCTGTCAATCAATTCTGTTTTCCTTTATTTATTACCAAATTTTATTTTGTTGATTCCACGGGGTGGAAACACAAGTAAACTTTTCACTTGTCCCTAGCTCCTGACCCACAAAACGATTTAGAACAAAAAACTGAACAGTAGACGTTACTCTTTCGAACATTTCCAATGCTTTGAGAGACTTCAACACAAAAAGTATCCTACATAGAGTAGTTTCGGAAAATCCCACCAGATGGCATATCGGATAATTTTAATTGCGAATAGTGTATGTTCTGCTTAGTCGCAGGTCTCCGAGACGTGTTACAGATTATTACTACCAGTCTGGGTTGGCAACACTGGCTAAAAATATAACTTCTGTCGATGAAATGAGGTAGCAGAAATGCATGACCTTCAACCACCAATTTAAAAGTAAAGGGACTTCAAGTAGGATCGTAAAGAGGTGAGCATTTAATTCATCAGGCTAACACTGACTTCTAACCTACACTCTGCGATAAGAAATCGCGCTTTTTTATCCCAGTTAGGTGCATCAACTAGCAACTTTCGTAATCGCTTTGGCAAGTTCTCAATTCCTCCATCAGAGGACGCCCAAGGAGTGGGAAGATGTGCTTCTAGATAAATCCTTTCCTCGCCAGCAAAATAGGGTTCCTTAAGTCTCTGCCAAAAATAAAGTTCGATCAATAGGCTTCATGCCTCCACGTGGCTTGTGTGATTTCGACCGAAACACTTTGATCCTCATGGCGAGATGGGATGCTAGACCTCAGGCGGGGGTTTTCGATAAGTCGACATTGAAATCTTCGAGAGGGATCAATTGAGAAAGTGAACGGGTTGAAAATGGTTTCTCTTTTCTTACAGTCTTCTATCTAGTGATGCGCAGTTAAAACGATTCTGTATGTTGAAAGCTCATCAATCATTAAATGGACGACCTGTCGGGGCGATATGATTTCAGCCTCCAGAAATAGCTTTGAAGTAATAATAATAATAATAAAGTATAAAACTTAAAAGTATTTATGTTGTACAGCTATTCCCTCTTCGCACACTAATATATACAGGATGAATAAGAATTAACTAGTCATTGAAAATTTGCTGTAGTTTTTGTAATATACTGATGTACAAAATTAATAGAATTAACACTTGTTTGCGAATATCTCCCAAAACTGGGAAGTGTGAGGTCACCAAAGCATGCACCTGAGCTGGTGTCGACTACGGCTTCGTACACGGACATGGAGGTGGCGCTGCGACAGCGGAATGGAGAACAAGCGGTCAGGTGGTGTTCTGTCCATACGTCGTTCGAACTTGGTTCGTGCACATCGGCGAGAAGCAGAGCGGAAGTGGTCAAATTTGGTAACGGTGGAGAAGTAGTTCGGTAGAATGAGTACCCAAGAACGTTTAGAGGATGTCCTGAGATGGAGAATCATTGGGCGATTAGAGGCAGGACAATCTCAAGTTCAGGTTGCATGTGAATTCAATGTAACGCCTAGTGTCGTCTGCAATTTATGGAAACAGTCTCAGGAGACCGGATCTATATCCCGACGGCGTGGGCGAGGGCATCCAAAACCACGACGGCCAATGATGATCGGTATTTGGCACTGCCCGCCAGGCGCCAGAGAACGGCAACAGCCACACAGCTCGCTCGTGAGCTCTGTGCTGCCACTGGGACCTATGTTTCCATGGTTATTGTTTCCCGAAGGCTCCATAAGCGAGGGCTGTATGCAAGATGACCCGCTGTTTGCGTCCCGCTCACCCCTGCCCACAGGAGAGCACGTCTGGCATTGTGCAGAGAACATCATCCTTGGACGTAACGCCAGTGGGCCCTAATCCTCTTCACTGATGCGATTCAGCCTCGACACTGATTCGTGACGGACCTTGATGTGGAGAGAACCTGGGACCCGATACCATGCCACCAACATCAGGGAAAGGGATCGCTATGGCGGCGGAGGTGTCATGGTATGGGCCGGCATCATGTTGGATGGCCGTACACCACTCCATGTGTTTGACAGAGGCACCCTGACTGCACAGAGGTATCAAGAGGATATCTTAGAGCCCTATGTGCGACTTTTCAGGGGCGCAGTTGGCCCTCAGTTCATTTTCATGGACGACAATGCCCGTCCACATAGGGCTATCCTGGTCGGCGAAATTCTGGAAAGTGAGGATATTCGGCCAGCCCGATCTCCAGACCTTAACCCGATTAAACATGTATGGGATTCACTTGGGAGGGCCATTGCAGGTCGCAAACCGCCTCCGAGGACCATTAATGAGCTTCGAACTGCTTTGGAGCAGGAATGGGTGCGGCTGCCACTTCTCACCAGTCTCGTGAACAGTATGCCGACTCGCTGTGCTACCTGTGCGTCTGTTAGAGGTGACCATACTCCCTATTAGCCTCACTTTCGGCGCCATCTTGCAACGGCAGTGTTGGACATTCCTGCTCTCATGGGCATTACTCAAGGTCATGTGTGGGTACGTTCACTGTTGTATGGTGTGTATTGCTTGGAGAAATTCGGAAACATGTGTTTATTCTCTTAATTTTGTACACAAGTGTATATAACCAATCTTAGTGAAACGTTCTGTACATGCACATTATGGAATAGAATTACTTATGTGCATACGAATACAGTTGAAACTGAGTTATACATATGTCAAGGTAAAGAGAAAATAACACGTATAACTGAGAATTACTTACAAATCGCATTTAGATACCATGTCATATTAATATTGAAATACTGTAATTGTATATATCCCTTGTTTTCTTTGCATAGTGCTAATATTTTACAGGTATTAAAGTGTTCACAAGAGACTTGTAGGTAATCGAAATAAACTTGGCAATAGAAATTTGGTCGGGTTTTCGATGTTACTAGTTAGATTGATCTTTTTGTGCGTGAGTTTGGGTTTTCTTAAAATGTGTATATACGCACTAAACGTTAGAACCGCATGGCAATAGTTAATTTGCATGTGCAAATTTGCAATAGCGGCGATTCCGTGCCAAAACTCAGGAGGGGGGAGGGTGGTAAGGGCAGTTTACTTTTTCTTGGTAGACAAGGCTTATTTTTAAGATACCATAGTGCGTGGTCAAGAAGTGGGCAAGCAACTGCCCCTCCACTGCAAATTTGCTTACTAGAGAAACCTACCCCCAAAACGAAATCATAAATACGCCACTGATTGGGCATCCCCCATCAAAATCAAAAAGCTTAATTCGCACAGAAAATCCCGCACTATGGAACAATTGGAGGCACGGATTCGGGATGTCATCACAAACATATACCAAGAACAGCAATATTGACTCTGTGGCTAAGATAAAAAACATTCCCTTCTGGTTAATTGAATATTCACACCTCAGCCGCGATTCCCGCCAAGAACTTTCACGTGTTTGATATATAGCTATCTTGTTAACCTCCTGTAATTGCTTGCAGGAAAATTGGGAGGAAGAAAAAAACTCTTGCTGTGACTAGAAAGAAGCCAAGTCTAGCTAGCAGAAGTGACCTTGACGAGGGCAAGTTTTCCATTCGTGTTTTGCTTCCCCTTTTAATGGCGAACTCCTGTTTCTAGATGTCGTTTGAGAACGGACTCCATTGTTGTCATCAATTAGTGTGATTAACTGAACTCTCTTCTGCTTGTTGTTTAACGATTGAGGTGCCTCCGGGTGAAGGTAACGTTGCACAATTATAAGACATATAATAGATGAGTGATGAACAGGGCCCGGATTTTGATGCCATGTCATCTTCTCTTCCTTATGTAGTATGCATGCATTGCTCTCAAGTATTAAAATCCTGAATATGAAACTCTGATTATAAAGATGTGAATTTAATTGTGCATATTTTCGTCATATTTTCTATTTTTTAAGTTTTACGTCATTTTTGTGTCATTTTTTCAAGTTTTATGTCATTTTGTGTTTTTTTTCGTAATTGCAAGAAAGTAATGTAATTCCATTACGTTTCACTTACTCATTTTTAATTTTTAGCCAGGAACTGGCATTTATCGCCTTGATGTCTCTAACAATGAAAACAGAAATTTTATCGCCACGTGATTGTAGGAACAAAGCAACATGCCACTCGGCATTACCTACTGCAATAATTTTGAATATGTTAAGATTTTTACAGATTTTTTTACTTAACATTCACATACACCTTGAAATTTCATTTCTAACTTTACAGAAATAATAACTATGCCGTACTAATTGTCATACCCTGAAATAATTTAAGTCATTTTTATGTCATTTTTCAGATATTTTTAGGTCATCAAAATCCGGGCCCTGAAAAAGTAAAGTATGGGAGAGCGGGGTCAATTGTAACACGGGGCAAATGTAACAATCGCTACTGTGCTGCTCTCGTGCGGTATTTTTTAAAACTATTCAAACCTGTAGAAAGGAGACGTCAGTTGGGAGTGACTCACCCCATATCGATAACGTATATTTAGACAGCCCCCCACCTTCTCCGATTTGCACCAAAATGGTGCCAAACGTTAGTGCATCGTTTGTGCACGAATGTGCACGCAAAAATTTCGTTTGTGCACAAGGGGAAATCAGAGATATTAACACCTTAACTTTTGGGGTCAGCCCCCCCACCTTCTCCTATTTTCACTAAAATGGTGCCAAACGTTAGTGCATCGTTTGTGCACGAATGTGCACGCAAAAATTTCGTTTGTGCACAAGGGGAAATCAGAGATATTAACACCTTAACTTTTGGGGTCAGCCCCCCCACCTTCTCCGATTTTCACTACAATGGTGCCAAACGTTAGTGCATCGTTTGTGCACGAATGTGCACGCAAAAATTTCGTTTGTGCACAAGGGGAAATCCGAGATATTAACACCTTAACTTTTGGGGTCAGCCCCCCCACCTTCTCCTATTTTCACTACAATGGTGCCAAACGTTAGTGCATCGTTTGTGCACGAATGTGCACGCAAAAATTTCGTTTGTGCACAAGGGGAAATCAGAGATATTAACACCTTAACGTTTGGGGTCAGCCCCCCCACCTTCTCCTATTTTCACTAAAATGGTGCCAAACGTTAGTGCATCGTTTGTGCACGAATGTGCACGCAAAAATTTCGTTTGTGCACAAGGGGAAATCAGAGATATTAACACCTTAACTTTTGGGGTCAGCCCCCCCACCTTCTCCGATTTTCACTACAATGGTGCCAAACGTTAGTGCATCGTTTGTGCACGAATGTGCACGCAAAAATTTCGTTTGTGCACAAGGGGAAATCAGAGATATTAACACCTTAACTTTTGGGGTCAGCCCCCCCACCTTCTCCGATTTTCACTAAAATGGTACCAAAAGTTAGTGCATCGTTTGTGCACGAATGTGCACGCAAAAATTTCGTTTGTGCACAAGGGGAAATCCGAGATATTAACACCTTAACTTTTGGGGTCAGCCCCTTCACCTTTGTGTTTGTGGGGGCGAGAGATGAATGACTTATTTGAATTCCTCCTGGTTAATATTCTTTATTCTACCAAGCTAAAGGTCCCGGGTTCGATCACCGGTCGGTTCAAATCTCGAAACGTTTCTAACGTTGGAAGCGGCCCCGGCGACCACCCAGCATCGAATGACTTAGGTACCAGGGGAAAACCCTGGGGGTATAGCGGTCAGGGGCGTGATGCTGATCACATCATCCCTAGTCACGACCGGTCAAGAAAGTGAGGTGTTACCCCCACACCCCCTATAGCTACGCCTTCATGGCGTGGTGCTAAGCACAAGGCGGCACTTTACCTTTTTTTCTTCTTTTTAATATTCTTTATAACTGTGATTTGTAAGTTAACCTATATTGTTTATTTGTTCTATGCGACCTGTTTTGCAGCTACAGGAGACGAATGGAACGGTTGTCGATGTAAGGTGAGCTCAGACCGAGTAAAAAGATAATTTATATAAGATAGTGTCGATCACTTTGTCTTAGAGCCACTTGATTTTCTTTTGCGCATTATTTTAATAATTTGCAAAGTAGATGAAAGGAAAATCTTGTTCCTTTTGCTCCTGAAGCAGCTGTTTCGTAAGACACCTGTATGCCTAATAACTCCACACCACGGTATCAGTTCTTGATACACACGGTGATTCAAAAGTCCGGTGCAGAAAGCGAAAAATGAAAGGACGGAAAACGTGTCGTTCGGAAATATATTGTTTTCAGTCTAAAGCAGTGGCGGCGATTAGGGGGTTGAGGGGTGCAATTGACTTCCGCCACATTTTGCCACCTTTGCCCCCGCACTATGTTAAACCTTATCTAAAAAGGGAAATATACTGTCTTTGCCCCCCAGTTTTGTCATCTTGTACCCCGGTTTTGGAACCCAGTCTCCACCACTCGTCTAAAGTGATTGAATTTTCAACTTTGGTTCACCGTGGAGGTTGTATATTTGTACGAGTTTTAATGGAAGCAGAAAATGCCATGTTGCCACATGCTTCGTTCGAAATACCGTGCATCGTCGCAGTAGCGTACTGGATAAATTAAGAATTGGTGACGATTATTATGGGCAAAGTTAAAAATTAAACAACGTGATTACTTGAACTGTTACACGCGCAGATCCTCCACCCCTCCTCCCTGCACCACCGCTATTAGAAAAGGTGGAGTGTGTTTCATGTTGTAATTTTACGAATGCCTGTGGCGTCAACTTTTAGTTTTTCATGACGTCGTCTGTCTTTCTCTGCGATTAAGCAGACACTTATGGAGTCAGCCATTTATCACGGGTGTACCCATATTATCACTTGTGCGTGTTTAGTATTTTCTAGTGTACGAGGGAAGTGGAGGGGGATGCACGTGTCACATGTTTATTTCTCACTTTTTACAGTGCCTGTGCTTATTGTCAATAATTATTAATTTAGCCAGTACAGTATATTGCAATAAATATGATATTCTGGACAAAGCACGTGGCAAAAAGTGAAATAAAAGTAAAGTGCCCCCTCCTGTGTTTTTCACGACGCCGTGAAGACGTATAGGGGGTGTGGATCACGGTCGAACGTGGGGGTGATGTCATCAGCACCACGCCCCTAGCTGCCTTTACCCTACAGAGTTCCCTCCACTTTACACGACGCTGGGTGGGCACCGGAGCCCCTTGAACAGGTGGAAAAGAATCCTGCCTCTCCCCGTCGGGGATCGAACACGCGACTATCGCATGGTAGTTAGATGCCATAACACCTGAGCTACAGTGGTGAAAATAAAGCACGTGGCAAAATTGTATTTTGGACTACCATTGAGACTCATAGCATTGTACAGCTCAATTCTGAAATGTTTAAATTCAAGCACTTCATATTTAATCCCGCATATTTTCAACAAATTTACCCTTTCAATTTTTCACTGTACTAATAACAGAGTTGGCCTAAAGGACCGTTTTAATCACTTAAAAGATCGGTTGCGAAGCTAAATTAGTGCAAGGGTTAGCTGCGGCTCTATAAAAGCGGCAGTCCTCTACGTAAACCGCAAGTTTTCAAAAAAGGCTATTTCCAAGATTAATATGCGTAATGTCTTGAATATTATCACATACAATAAACTGTTTTAACTTCGAACATTTGAGAGGTTTTGCGTACTCCCGTCTCCGTCTTTGGTCTCGCCGTCGTAACTGATATGTACAGCTTTTTGAATGGGGCTAGCATTGTTTGCTAAAGAGTAAACAATATAATGTTTGGAAGTGGTTGGTTAACCAGGTACTACCCCTGTGATCGCCCATACGCCGAGAATTCACCGCACCTTTGAATTTGGACCGACATGTTTGTGTCGGCAAAACTTTGAAGTGTGAAAATAATCACATCAATTTTCTTTTCGGTGTATTATGTGACTTACACATCCGGATTTAGGTTTCATAGGAGTTTTGTTTGATGAGTTCAGTATGTGTTATCGAGACCTTGCAGCAAGAAGTCTTACTTTTGTTCTTTTGAATTTTCTGTACAAGATGCAGTTGAGAAGTGGATAACGAATGCTAGAAAGGGAAGATAAATAGGTAAGTGTTGAGTATATATTTTCATAATTTTGCTTTCTACTTATATTTATTTTAATATAAAGTATATGAGAATCCCACTCAAATCTAAATGCTAAAATATGTAATTACATTAATTTAAAATAACTCTTTGAGTTTGATTTTCTGCTTTAAGTCCACTTTATACACAGAGAGTCTAATCGGGATTTGACCTACAGTTTAAAGTGTGATCCGAACCACTATGTGCCTCTTCCGTGTATCGAACGCGGGACTTCCTACATCGTAATGCTTTAAAATAAACGTATAAAGTATTTTCTACCTTTATTTTACTGATCAAAAAAAAGTTGATAAAGTATCCATGTAGGACGTCATAGTCGTCTGGCGTACGCATGTGGGTGTGGGGTTGATGGGGCTCCCTCCGAAATTTGAGAAAATCAATATTTTCAAATAAAATGACCCCACCTTAAAATCACCCTATTTCCATTTTCTAAAGTGTAAACTTCTAAATATACAAAATATCTTATTGTGTTTGCCGCCTCCCTAGAAAACAGCTATTCACTCTCCATCTTTACAAATCCTGTTAGAGCTACCAAATAATCGCCAACGCATCACGTCTTAAGTTCATTGTGCTTATTTACTTATCACCATGGCCTCTTATAAATATGTGAATAAATAAACCTCCATTGTAAACGTATATATTATATTAGCGCTACCTAAAAGACTATTCCAATAATTCACTAAGATTAGTTTTCCTAATTCCATAGGATACTTTAAAATGTTCAAAAATAAAAAGTTAACATAAATACCCTTTCTTGATGATTATCTTATGAAAAATGTATTTATAATTCAGCTTGCTTAAAATATTTTCATTATACATAACAAATTAATTACAATGTA
Source organism: Lepisma saccharinum (assembly GCF_977018435.1). Taxonomy (NCBI): domain Eukaryota; kingdom Metazoa; phylum Arthropoda; class Insecta; order Zygentoma; family Lepismatidae; genus Lepisma; species Lepisma saccharinum. The sequence continues at coordinate 24,585,213 of NC_139229.1, forward strand.
CAAGTTATTTATATCTTCATTACTTCATGTCGCTCTTTTACCTCTTGGATTAATCGCGACGATGATAATGGATGACGAAGTGTTTAAATGGTGATGGTGCGAACACAGTGATATACACGCACATGACTGTGGGTCGAACTTGTGACATCTGGCTTTCTAGAGCATTACTCTGACAGTATTGCCATGGAGATAGGTAAGATAAGATTTCAAAACACACTTCCTGCGGGGTTGAAAAAAAGTACCGCGTTGTTACCATTTGTGGTTTGGCTGATTTAATTTCGCTTTCCCGCTATTTTTGGCTAATTACGAAGATGGGGATGGGTAATGTATGATGGACACACAAACAGCCATGCCCAGGTCGGGATTTAAACCTGGGACCTCTGGCGGCAGAGCGAGATGTGATCATCACTCCGCCATAGACACTAATATAGGCTAATCCGGGCTTGATCTATAATTGAACTCGGGGTCCCTTGATTCCATGGCGACAGAGTTACCATGGTGTCAACGGTTCAATAAAATCAACATTCAATCTTATAGTTGCTATTAGCCTGGAAAGGCAGTAAATAATTCGTACTCTTGTAGTTTCTTGATCAGTCAAAAATCCAAATAAATGAAATTACCTTAACATTGACTTGTAAACATCATCATCCCCAGCACCAGAACGAAATGATTTGTTTGTTCACAAACAGTCCTCATGGAATTGATTTTCCTTACTACTGTACTTTTCGCTAAAGCGTCAAGCTCTTTGTATTTTTGTAATAATATTTCATAGGCCTCATTCTTCTTGTCCTGGTCATTTAGTTCTTTGATGTTACTAGCTACAAACACGGAAATTTCTTGTAGAGTTCAACGAACTCCGCTAAAAACTACCGTGAGCACTGAGGAAGTTTTTTTCATCGTTGTACAAAAACGAATTTATCAAAAAAAAAAGAGAGCAACATGTTCGATTTCCATTAATAGTGTTTCAGCACTAGAGTAAAAGGGAATTGCGCAACAGGGGGACAAAAGACTGAGGGGAGCGTCTACACGCACAGACTTGTTTGAGATTTGCTCAGACATGTATGCTCTTGGGCTCAGTCTTTGGTTGACAATTCCCGCATGTGCTCAGTTCTAAATTTCCGGTCCACACGCTACGTCTTGCATGCACAGTTCGTGCATGCACAAGCAAAATGTACATTAAGACGCAGCGTGTCTGTGTAAATCTAAAACATCTGCGCAAACAAGTCTGTGCGTGTAGACGCTCCCCTCAGTCTTTTGTCCCCCTGTTGCGCAATTCCCTTTTACTCTAGTGCTGAAACACTATTAATGGAAATCGAACATGTTGCTCTCTTTTTTTTTTTGATAAATTCGTTTTTGTACAACGATGAAAAAAACTTCCTCGGTGCTCACGGTAGTTTTTAGCGGAGTTCGTTGAACTCTACAAGAAATTTCCGTGTTTGTAGCTAGTAACATCAAAGAACTAAATGACCAGGACAAGAAGAATGAGGCCTATGAAATATTATTACAAAAATACAAAGAGCTTGACGCTTTAGCGAAAAGTACAGTAGTAAGGAAAATCAATTCCATGAGGACTGTTTGTGAACAAACAAATCATTTCGTTCTGGTGCTGGGGATAAAAGGCTGATTTATGAGTGCACAAAAAAGCAACGGAATCACCGAAACAGCAACGGAACGGGCATGCTTGGCATTTTTGCTTCCAAAAACTTACTATAACCGTTGCGCTTAGCTTTCCTTACTTTGATTATTGTAGTGCAATGTTGCATCTTGCATCCTATCGAATTTTGAAACATTCCCGCCAAAACTGACTTTGCAATTCAAACTTGAAAAAAACCGTTATAATTTAGCATTTACTCTGAATTTCCAATGGGGAATCAAACATTTCCCGTGACTCGAAACATAAACCTGCTTGTTACCATACCGTCACGCTATCTTCCAATGACCTTCCCCTTTCACCAATTCAAAGCGCTTAGCGATATCTTTCATTTGAAGGAGACAAAAAGGCTGATTTATGAGTGCACAAAAAAGCAACGGAATCACCGAAACAGCAACGGAACGGGCATGCTTGGCATTTTTGCTTCCAAAAACTTACTATAACCGTTGCGCTTAGCTTTCCTTACTTTGATTATTGTAGTGCAATGTTGCATCTTGCATCCTATCGAATTTTGAAACATTCCCGCCAAAACTGACTTTGCAATTCAAACTTGAAAAAACCGTTATAATTTAGCATTTACTCTGAATTTCCAATGGGGAATCAAACATTTCCCGTGACTCGAAACATAAACCTGCTTGTTACCATACCGTCACGCTATCTTCCAATGACCTTCCCCTTTCACCAATTCAAAGCGCTTAGCGATATCTTTCATTTGAAGGAGACAAAAAGGCTGATTTATGAGTGCACAAAAAAGCAACGGAATCACCGAAACAGCAACGGAACGGGCATGCTTGGCATTTTTGCTTCCAAAAACTTACTATAACCGTTGCGCTTAGCTTTCCTTACTTTGATTATTGTAGTGCAATGTTGCATCTTGCATCCTATCGAATTTTGAAACATTCCCGCCAAAACTGACTTTGCAATTCAAACTTGAAAAACCGTTATAATTTATCATTTACTCTGAATTTCGAATTTAGAATAAAAATATTAAAGTGACCCGAACACTACACCTGCTTGTTACCATACCATCACGCTATCTTCCAATCACCTTCTCCTTTCACCCATTCTCAGGGCTTAGCGATATCTTTCATTTGAAGGAGACAAAAAGGCTGATTTATGAGTGCACAAAAAAGCAACGGAATCACCGAAACAGCAACGGAACGGGCATGCTTGGCATTTTTGCTTCCCAAAAACTTACTATAACCGTTGCGCTTAGCTTTCCTTACTTTGATTATTGTAGTGCAATGTTGCATCTTGCATCCTATCGAATTTTGAAACATTCCCGCCAAAACTGACTTTGCAATTCAAACTTGAAAAAACCGTTATAATTTAGCATTTACTCTGAATTTCCAATGGGGAATCAAACATTTCCCGTGACTCGAAACATAAACCTGCTTGTTACCATACCGTCACGCTATCTTCCAATGACCTTCCCCTTTCACCAATTCAAAGCGCTTAGCGATATCTTTCATTTGAAGGAGACAAAAAGGCTGATTTATGAGTGCACAAAAAAGCAACGGAATCACCGAAACAGCAACGGAACGGGCATGCTTGGCATTTTGCTTCCAAAAACTTACTATAACCGTTGCGCTTAGCTTTCCTTACTTTGATTATTGTAGTGCAATGTTGCATCTTGCATCCTATCGAATTTTGAAACATTCCCGCCAAAAATGACTTTGCAATTCAAACTTGAAAAACCGTTATAAGTTATCATTTACTCTGAATTTCGAATTTAGAATAAAAATATTAAAGTGACCCGAACACTACACCTGCTTGTTACCATACCATCACGCTATCTTCCAATCACCTTCTCCTTTCACCCATTCTCAGGGCTTAGCGATATCTTTCATTTGAAGGAGACAAAAAGGCTGATTTATGAGTGCACAAAAAAGCAACGGAATCACCGAAACAGCAACGGAACGGGCATGCTTGGCATTTTTGCTTCCCAAAAACTTACTATAACCGTTGCGCTTAGCTTTCCTTACTTTGATTATTGTAGTGCAATGTTGCATCTTGCATCCTATCGAATTTTGAAACATTCCCGCCAAAACTGACTTTGCAATTCAAACTTGAAAAAACCGTTATAATTTAGCATTTACTCTGAATTTCCAATGGGGAATCAAACATTTCCCGTGACTCGAAACATAAACCTGCTTGTTACCATACCGTCACGCTATCTTCCAATGACCTTCCCCTTTCACCAATTCAAAGCGCTTAGCGATATCTTTCATTTGAAGGAGACAAAAAGGCTGATTTATGAGTGCACAAAAAAGCAACGGAATCACCGAAACAGCAACGGAACGGGCATGCTTGGCATTTTTGCTTCCAAAAACTTACTATAACCGTTGCGCTTAGCTTTCCTTACTTTGATTATTGTAGTGCAATGTTGCATCTTGCATCCTATCGAATTTTGAAACATTCCCGCCAAAACTGACTTTGCAATTCAAACTTGAAAAACCGTTATAATTTATCATTTACTCTGAATTTCGAATTTAGAATAAAAATATTAAAGTGACCCGAACACTACACCTGCTTGTTACCATACCATCACGCTATCTTCCAATGACCTTCTCCTTTCACCCATTCTCAGGGCTTAGCGATATCTTTCATTTGAAGGAGACAAAAAGGCTGATTTATGAGTGCACAAAAAAGCAACGGAATCACCGAAACAGCAACGGAACGGGCATGCTTGGCATTTTTGCTTCCAAAAACTTACTATAACCGTTGCGCTTAGCTTTCCTTACTTTGATTATTGTAGTGCAATGTTGCATCTTGCATCCTATCGAATTTTGAAACATTCCCGCCAAAAATGACTTTGCAATTCAAACTTGAAAAACCGTTATAATTTAGCATTTACTCTGAATTTCGAATTTAGAATAAAAATATTAAAGTGACCCGAACACTACACCTGCTTGTTACCATACCATCACGCTATCTTCCAATGACCTTCTCCTTTCACCCATTCTCAGGGCTTAGCGATATCTTTCATTTGAAGGAGACAAAAAGGCTGATTTATGAGTGCACAAAAAAGCAACGGAATCACCGAAACAGCAACGGAACGGGCATGCTTGGCATTTTTGCTTCCAAAAACTTACTATAACCGTTGCGCTTAGCTTTCCTTACTTTGATTATTGTAGTGCAATGTTGCATCTTGCATCCTATCGAATTTTGAAACATTCCCGCCAAAACTGACTTTGCAATTCAAACTTGAAAAAACCGTTATAATTTAGCATTTACTCTGAATTTCCAATGGGGAATCAAACATTTCCCGTGACTCGAAACATAAACCTGCTTCTTACCATACCGTCACGCTATCTTCCAATGACCTTCCCCTTTCACCAATTCAAAGCGCTTAGCGATATCTTTCATTTGAAGGAGACAAAAAGGCTGATTTATGAGTGCACAAAAAAGCAACGGAATCACCGAAACAGCAACGGAACGGGCATGCTTGGCATTTTTGCTTCCAAAAACTTACTATAACCGTTGCGCTTAGCTTTCCTTACTTTGATTATTGTAGTGCAATGTTGCATCTTGCATCCTATCGAATTTTGAAACATTCCCGCCAAAACTGACTTTGCAATTCAAACTTGAAAAACCGTTATAATTTATCATTTACTCTGAATTTCGAATTTAGAATAAAAATATTAAA